>NC_044006.1:44958549-45282765 GCF_900496995.4 Aquila chrysaetos chrysaetos | reverse complement strand
TCCAGTGAGTGTTGCAAAGGATTTGTATCACATTAGTCTGTCACAGGTATGGAAATATTCTCCTAAATTTTAAGAGTACTGAATAGTATAAATCGAAATAACAATAAGTGCAAAAAGAATGAGCACCTTTTCTTCCAAATGTCACTATACCTGGTGAGATCTGTGGTGAAAGCATGTAGTGTAATCTTAGCCCATTGTTATATTTTATATTCTCAGTTTCATAGCAAATGGTATCATAGACAGCAAATAAGTCATCTGTACTCCGTCGCTAGAACCATTGGTCGTAACAGTGGTAGTAAATGATAGAAAATAAATTTCTTGTTGATATTTTTATTATTAAAGATTTCCAGTCTTGTGCTAGCCTGCATATCTTGGTCTGAAATGTACTCAAGGCACAAGCCACTTAGAAGGGAGCACTTGCCAAGAGCGATGTAGTACATGACAAAGGCTGGCGCATGACTGCAGGTACTGCCGGTTACAGCAGCACTCCAATGGAGGTGCAGCCCCTTTGCTCTTGCGTGAGCATTTCTAATGGCCCCATCCCTGAGGGAACAAGTGGGACAGCAGGAAAAAAATGTGCAATATTACATGCTGGGCAGGGACTGGAATTAGAAGTGTGGGATTGAGTTTCTGCCCCGAAGTGACAAATGGTATAATGCTGAATTGAATGTAGATTTCATTTATTTCATTTTTCTGCTAACTCTTGCTCCTTCTTTGGGGCTGGGCTTATGTCTGTGCATAGAAGAGAGAACTGATCCCAGTTTCCAGCTCTCTCTATTTTGAGATACTGCTTAGCCAAGCCTCAGTTCCCGAAAGGGAAATACAAACAAATTCTATTCCACAATTATTTTTCACTAGCTCTTAGCAGTCTGTTTGATAGAGGGTTTACTCAGAAGAACAGATAAATGAGTACATGATCATGCTAAAAATATCACAAAATAAAAAGCACAGCAGAGCTTCATCTCTGGCCTTCACATGAAAAGGCTGTGTCCATTTAGGAAACAAAGGTGGAACTTACCCAAGGTGCATTAAATATAATCCTAGGTTTTCTGGGAATCAATCCTGCTTCTTCATTTTCGGAGCATATATTTTGCTGTGTAAATGTTCTTAGGACACTGTCATAAATCTAGTTGTTTGGTGTGTTACTCAGAAAACATTGAAGTTCTGGGCCTAAAATTGCTGACCAAGAAATGTTCTGCCAGCAAGGCTTGTCGTAATTTATATTTCTAAGAGAAGTCAAAACGCACCAGTGGAGGCTTCTCTCTATTTCTGTCATCAGACCATAATCCAATTATAAGGTTCCAAGTTCCAAGCTGTATTTCCATCCAAGTTTCACCTACAAGAGAGATAAAAAAGATGTAGAATAAAAGTTGCATTCATCTCTAATTTATGCTTATGATATTAACAATAATTAATGGTTAACTTCAGAGTTGAAATGGGATGAGAAAAATACTGGGATCCAAAGCTTTTCAGCTCTCTTCCTCTCTTTCCTAGCCTCCAATCTAAGATGGAGTGGTATGAGGAGCAGCAGGATGGCTGGGGAGGATGGGCAGTAAAATCTCTGCCTCCAAGCCCTCCTTGAATCAGATGAGGTCCTACAGGGAATGTCAGTGGTGTCTGACACAAAGTAGCAATTTGATTTGTAATAATTTATTTTCTTCTCTTCATTTCCAGCATCAGAGCCTAATTTGAAGGTACGTTCAAGGTTAAAACAAAAGGTTACAGAAAGGAGAAGCAGTCCTTTACTCAGGAGGAAGGATGGAAACATCAGTTCATTCAAGAAGCGACTCTTTGAGGTGACAGGTAATTAAGAATGGAGAAATTCTGTATCAGCTGCAGCTGCTCACAGAATAGTAGTGGTATTTTGGAATTGAAACCGTTTGCTAAACAAAAGGTTGTATCTTTTTTTTCTGCTGCTGAAAAGAAAACCATATTAAATGGTTGTGTGTAAATAGCTTGTAAACAGTTTTCTACAACTTACTAAAAAGTCATTGTCAATTTGAAAGCCATACTTTCAAACCAGCTTGGAAACCAGTACTTTACAACAGCAAGTACAAGAACAAACAAATGGTAGACTGCTGGTGGCAAGGGACATCAAAGGAGAAAACAATAATAGTCTGTTCCCTTCACTTGTGTCTTCTGTACAGGGACAATATTTTGGGTCTTTCACCTCCCACTTCCCATCGCCCATGGAAAATGCAGATACTAATACCAGGCACAAAAACACCTATCTGGCATTACTTAGGTTAATCAAGGACATTTTGGAATCTTATGTTTGTCCCCGTTCCTCTGGTTTCTCTTGTTTGAAAATGTCAAGATTAGCTGTTTTTGATGTAAGGGCTCACTAAGCTGTTTTTTTGAGAAGAAAGAGTTGAAACATTTAAATATTCAGTGGCATATTGTTGGTCATAGCAGTTAGTAAGTATTCTTAGTAACTGAAAGGGAACTTCTAGCATGTAAAAATACAGAATTAGGCACATAGGAAGGGATTAAAAGAGGAAAAAAAGCAACGTAAGAATTTGTCATCAAGTAGTATTTGTTTTCAATATTTTTCCTGCCTTTGAACTTAAAAAGTGACTGGGTGGATGAACCATGGATGCTAAGGCTTTCTTTAACATCTTTGGTATTGCAGAGTGGTAAATTTTGTTATGTATATTATGTTGCAGAATTGCACCCAAGTTCCCAAACAGCCTAAAGTCCTCTCCTTAGGATTAGTATGCTGCCAAGGCTTTAACTGTTGATTTGAAAGAAAAGAGCATTTACAGTATTTGACCTCATTCTGACATTTCTTGCTTTGACTTTGCATCGATATTTGGTAGCTTCATGGCTTGTTCAAGTGATGTTACAATCAGGTCATATGTTTATGCAACCAACTGTTACTAGTCTGTCAGATGTGTCTGAATTCACTTGGTATATCAGAATTATGTCACACCAAGATGGAAACATAACAAACATGAACAAATTCATGTCAATGTCCCCACACATACAATTCTTATGACAACTTTTCACAGTATGTCATGTGTAAAACTGAGATGTAGATGTGAATGTAAGTATGAGAGTAACTAAATAAGGTAATTTCCCTATAAATTATTTCCAGATTAGAATTTTTTTACAGCTAAGTTATTATTTCCATTTGCTGAAGCTCTTATGAGATTCTTGATCTCCACTTCCCCTTAGTTTTAGATGATTTCTTTATATTTTGTATGCTCACAAGTAAGGTATAACGCAAAATACTTATCCCAGGAGTTCTTTTCTGCGACCATTGAAAGAGCAGAAACCTGAATATAAATGTGTTCTCTTCCTAGCTCTGACAATAATTCTGAGCCTTACAGATTGCCATTTTAATTATTAATATCGGCTATATGACAGATTGCACCTTTCATAATCAAAACTTCCCTGATCAAACATTTCTGGCCGAAGCCTTTTTCTCCTTTTTTTTCATTCTTTTAACTGAAAATATTGCTTTATTTAATTGCCTATTTATACAAAAAGTGCTATTGTAATTTTTAAAAAACTGAGAGAAAAGAATAAGTTTATCTTTCTGCTCTTCTCTGAAAACTAGTGAGAATACGATGTGAGAACTTTACTTGACCAGTTAGTATAGCTGGGTACAGATTCACTTCAGTAAATTGAAGTCATCTCTAGTAGGAAAGAGTAACAGGTCCAAGAAACAGCTAGGAAATCTCCCAGTAATTTTAGTCAAAGTGAAGATATATTTTTGCATGTGCACTGGGGCAGAAAGAGTGAAGAAGCAAAGAAGTGGCTATAGAATATTTACTGCCACATTTAGATATTAATTATTTTAACTTCCTGAGTACTTTAATTTGAAAGCTATCCCATGAAATAGGCTTACCTCTGCTGATGCTGCACTCTTCCATCTTTAACCTTGTTAACTGTTTCCATTACATAAATTTAATTTATATCAGTGTAGGATTAGAATAACTCAATACAACAACACACAACAAGATCATCCTCTTCCCCTTTATCTTAGACAGAACTTGGGAAATTTTAAATCAAGATAACATACAGTCTTTCAAATGCTATTTTAAAATTTTTGTATGCTATAAATATTCCTTCATATTTGTGCCAAAGATGTAGTGAAAGTGGTGTATATTTTGCCATTATTACTTGCATACGTAATTAGTCCACAACAGGCTCATGCCCTTTCTAAACAGAAAGGGGATGGCAGTAGGCCTCATGAATTGACGACATGTTATCATGACCTTTGTAAGCCTGCTATCTCTGTCATTTTGATCTCTTAAAGAGGCAGGACTCTTTGCAATTAAAAAGTAAAGACTTTCTTTTCTTTTTACTCATTACAAGTTCTATGTCTGTATCTCTGCCTGATACTCAGTACCATACCATCTTTGCGGGAAAAACAAACAGTAAATTCTTCCCTTGTGAAGCAGAGAGATCAGAAGGAGAAAGATCAAGGGTATCTTTCCTTGTTAGCACTGTAAAAGGAAAACCAAAGAAATGGAGGATGAATTAAAAATCTTTAATGTAAGTAAATAGCATAACCAATAGATACTTTTCAACAGCAAAAAACCCTGTGCCATAAAGAGTATACAATTATTTCTTTCCAGTATGAAATTCATGTATGCTTAATCTGTTTTTCAGAATCCTCAGTCAGTAGCAGCTCCCCTGGATCAGGTCCCAGTTCCCCAAGCAATGGTCCGACCAGCAGTGTAACAGAAAATGAAACCTCAGTTTTGCCATCTAACATTCAAGCTGAGGTAAGATTCTTTATTTGGGTAGATAACTACTCAGATTTCTAGACTGAAGAGATGTGAAACTTCAATTTGATCATACTCACAAGCAGAGTACTTGCAGAAGATATAATTATCAGGGGTACCAGGACACTGCAGGCTGACATCAGAGTATGTTATATATGAGATATATCTTCATATATGAGATGCATGTTCAGGAGACTCTTTGGTAACAAAAGTCCAAACAAAAGCAGCAGTAATGCTACTGGAAGAGTGGGAGAGAGCTATGGAAGGAACTTGAACGCATCTGTGTTGCAGAACATTACCTTCTGGGATAACCTGAAGAAGTGAGGAGTGCTGAATGCTGATGGAGAAGTTTCATGTGCAAAGAGTGATTTAGGCACTGGTGACCCTAACTCGTATGAGTTAAGGTGGTCCCAGGTTCAGATGACTGCTGAAGTAAATTTGTTTAATTACAGTATCGGAGTTAGGTGACTAAATCCTTTTTCACATCTGCCTTTTATCTTAATGTACCTCAGTTTCCTTGTCAGGGCAGTACTTACCAACATAACTGACATGCCAGGAGTCTTGGATGCTTGTTTTGTAAAGCGAGATTGTACACGGAAGGAATCTTAACTACTCCTTATTCCGTTTCATACATACATGCCTATAACAACAGGAATGCAGATGGTAAATCAGTTGTGATAAACCTCATTTAGCATAGATGACATGCCTAAGTCATGCTTTCCGTGGCAATATTGTAAAGGGACAAGAAACTAATGCAACGAAGAGAGAATCAAATTCCACAATATTCTGTATGCAGTGCCTATACTTACAGCAATTCCTGCTTTGTGGCAAAGTTTTCTATTAATTGTTGGTTTATACTGTTTATGTTAGAAAAATTGCATAAGAAAATGTGATTTAACAGAGTTTTAGCTAACGGAGCTATTTCTCCAGGTCAGTGGCAGGACATTCACCTCAAAAAAACCTGGAATGGGCAGTTCAACCTCCAGCAGTGACTTTTCCCCATAATGAATTAATTGTGTGTGTGAACTATGATCCAGGGGGCAGGTGGGTGACCTCTGCACACTGATTAGTAGCCTCTCTCTGGCCCGTAACCAAAAAGAAAAAAAAATTGCATTGATGGCTAACATGTGGTCTTGCCTCATAGCCCCCCTGTATGCAATTGGAAGGAAATTTAAATGATGCAGAGTAAGATCCATCATTTGGATTAGATCAGATCCTAGTTCAGTGGAATTAAATGGTGTATTTTGATACTGGGAACATTTTAGATAGAAGTTTGTAATATGTGGGTGTTAGTGCTGTATTAAACAGGAAATCTTCTCCAATTGGATCGTATTATTGACTTGAGGATACTACAAAATGCAAAGGGAATAATGTCTCAGACTGATACACGATGCTTGTTACTTTGCACGTTATAGTTTCTGGGCATTTGCCCACAGTGTTGAACCACCATCAGAAATGCATACAATCTGGTCAGGCTGGCAATCTCTGGGGGGATTTGGAAAGGTTGTAGCAACAACCAGCAGGGTTATATTCTGTTTATTAACAGAACACTGCATTGTGCTTCATTTGCCATTAATATGCCAGGCATCAGAAGTTATAGCTCCACCAAACAATTGTGGATGCTCAAATGAGCCTAAAAAGTTCCTTTAGAAGTTGAGCTCTGCGTGCTGGAGTCGGTCACTTAGCATGCTGGAAGTGTGCTAAGAAGCTGAAAGTACAGACTTCCATTTCTGGATCCAGTCAGGGATTTCTTTACCTCTCTGGTTATTTGACTCTTAATACTGTGGTCCTGTGGGCTCAAACATTTTTCCATAAATCTCAGCTGCAGTGCATTTTGATTTCAGTGGGATTTTCTCTGGTAGTTTAACAGCCACCAAACCGCTACGTATCTCTTTTCTAGTTTAGCATTAGCTGCCAGCTCTCGAAGGCTATATATCTAATCAATTTTTCATCAGATACACAAAGTACAGAAGTTTCTAATAATAGGATAAGTGTTCCAAAATCACCCAAAATATCACTTGTTTTGCTGTAATCCCACATGACTCACATTGCTGTTGTTTCATAATCGTTGTTGTGACATTTGCAGTAAGTGTTGTGCTCATATCTGAGTGGGTGGATAGCCACGGTTTTCATGGCAGCAAATAAAACACTTTTTGCTGGGGGAAAACAGGTTGCTATGACAGAGAGCCATTTACCAGTAAAACATGAGTCAATACCATAAATGATTACACTCTAGTGCATAGACAGAATTTAAGCATTATCAGTAATGAAACAGAGTTTTAAAGTATTTTTGCCATATCCGTTTGAATAACGAGACTTTTAAGTGGTTTACCCTCCGGAGCAGACAGTCTGGTGGGCAGACATTTACATTTTTTTGAATGAACAAAGGTGCACTGCAAATGCTACATTTTTGCAGATAATCTTTTACTATCACAGTTCCCTTAATGGTACTTTCAGTACCATTTGTTAAAACACTGGTCTCATTATATGAAACTTGAAAGTTAAACTCAAGATTTTAATTGCACCTTATAAATAAAATGCTGTTTTTATTAGGCCCAGTTGTCTCCAGTATCATCAAGGTTCACCGCAGTAGCTATTTGTCTCTTGTAGCATGCCGTACACTTTCAGGTCACCTGCTGTGCTGGGGCTAAATCTTACTTGCATGAGAAATGCAAGCAGGATTGAGCCTCTGCACAGCATGTCCCTTGAGTTCAGAGGGACAACCTGCCTTAGTCATGTGAAATGATTAATTTTAGGCATTTACGGCCTGGTCGAAAGCCATTGAGGGCAATGGAAAGTGTCCAATTGGTATAAGCAGGCTTCAGATCATTTTCTTTCCTTCATTTGCGCTTTGGAGAGCAGCATTTCCTAGAATATCACCTGATTATACCGGAGACATAAATGACATGCATGGCAGATAAACACATACTTGATTTGCGCAACCGCACAGCTCTATGTTTCTAATACTCGGCTCCTTGAGGTGCTCTTTGCAAGTGGCTAGTGGAAAAATGTGTAGGTTTCTTACCAGCTGGTGAGGTTTGCTTCAAGTGTATGTGAAGAGAGTCTAAATAATTACAAAAGACCCACCCCAAAAGCCTTAAGAAATAAGAGTGTAAGTAATTGTGAATATTTAAAGCTATGACAACCTTACTGTAGCTCGACAATTGAGAAGTATTAAAGCCAAGCTATTTCCTCTTCCCCTCCTAATGTATAAATGTGCATATAAACATGCACACATGAAATAGGTGTTCCTGCTTCTGAGCAGGTCCCAGTGGCACAAGGGAAGTACAACAACTAATCATGGGTACTTGCTGATCATTGTGCAGTTACATTTAGTTATTGTACTCTATTTTAAGAAAGAGAGTAACCCTGTTGAAAGGCTATTTTAAGCATCAGGAAGCAGGATCCATGGACCCAGTGAGTAAGTATATAGAGGAGCAAGTAGGGCAAGTTGTTTTTTGGGGCAATTTCAGTGCCATTCCAAACCATCAAGACTGCATGTAGGACAAGGAACATGGCTTAGCCATTGTGCTGCCAAATGATACTGCTGGCAGCTCCAGCTTGTGCCACCATTTCAAGGTATTATCAACTGTATAAAAAGAGAAGCTGCAGCTGGGGTCATGCAGTTCTGCCTCAGCATACGCAAGACCCTAATCTATGCAGGTGGGCTACTACATTTTTGGGGGAGATGAGGTTTAACTGATGCTTAGGCTAATATTACCTGAAAATATTTTTAAAAATCAGTTGCTTACCAAAATGAAAATGACTGATTATTAGCAGTGTTAGAAATTGGATGGAAATGCTCTTACTAATAAACTCCTGTTTTCAACATTAAACTCCCATAGTACATAACATGATTGATTCTGTCTCATGAAGCAATCATGCTTGATCTTAATGTGGGAATGTGTTATACTGCTATACACCCTTTCACTGTTATGTTTGTTAATTCAGATCTTAGAAGGTAGTAGGGGCATGCTGAAAACCAAAAAGGAAACTTGCATTTTTAAAGTGGCTTTGTATAGATGCTGCAGTTGCTAAAATTTGATTATATTCTAGGAGGGACATTAGAGCTGCTGCAGTGTCCTTTTTCAGTTAAATCTTTGTAGTCTCCCCCAGTAATATCTCCATGGTCTTGACATACTTGGTTTTATTCATGGTCAAAGGTGGATGTTATCAAGGCAAGACACTGTTAACCAGGAATTAATGTAATATACAAGTGAAGCTTCTTTGTTTCGTATGCTGTTGACATTCCCTAGGTACCAAAAGAAAATTACAGAGATAGACTTCTACTGTTATTGTCTCAGTGATAGGTCATATCTCCAAACAAACTGTATGAGGAAGGTTATGTTTTGGAATAACATCCTGTGTTTTTGTGCTTAACCACTTTTCATTGATGGTCTGAAGTTGCATTGTATTAGCACAAAGCATTTTACAGAGTTAATTGATATTCCAGGTTTGTCCAGAGGAAAATCTACAGCTCCCCACAACATGCTTGACAAGTTATTATATTTACTTTAGTCAAAGCCCGAGTGTGCAGTATCCCTCTTGGAGGTGGTCTATTATTGGAGTCCCATATGCTTTTTGTTTGGGAAGAAAGCAGTCACTGTGTCATACTGTTACACAGGGTATTCTTTTTCAAGGATGTTGTTCCCTTGGGGACCATATCATGCCAGAGTTCCTAAGTCTAATAAGACCTTTGTAGCTCTTATTGTGTTAAGTTCTGGGAGGGAAGCAAGAGTTAAACAGAAAATGTAATTCAAGCAACTATACTAGACCACATGTTGAAAAACATGACTGTTAAAGCAAAAAGGCAAAGGCTTCAAAAAGATCCCTGTTGTGGTAATGTAACTTTTTATGTTTTTTCCCAATGAATCTAGAATGGAAAGACAGAGGGTGATCTTTGTAGAATGTCTGGGTTTACTTGACAGTAATTAAAAATATATCAGCAATTCCATGTCCTTGAAAATTATATCACAAGGCTTCAAAAGAAGTGTTAAAGATTTTAACCCGAAGGGAATTAGGAAGGCTGTAAGGGGTATGCCACCATCAGAGAATGATAGGATGCTGGTTTTGTATATATGCGTATAGAGAGACAGTACTTTTTTTTTAAACTGCAGATGTGGCAATCTGCCTCACTTTCTACCCAAAATTCCCATGTCAATGGAAGTAAATAATGTGCCTGAAACATATCCATATCACAGTCTGGGTAAGAAAATACATGGAGTAGGTAGAAACCACATTTCATACCTTACAACAAAAATTATAATAACCACAGTAAAGTAAAGGTCTAATACATCCACATTCGTGACACCTTTGATTCGGCTAGATATACTCCTCAAGTCATTGGCTAAATTTCTAGTAGGGAAAGTGCAGTTGATGAGAAGAACTGATGTTGAGCTGATGAGAAGTTGATGAGAAGAGATGGTCTAGGAATCCTCCAGATTTCAATTTTGCATGGAAATCTGATTTACTAACCAAGGAATAATCCCAGACATCTATCAGTTGTTTTCTTAAGAAAAGAAATACCAACAGCTTTTTCACAGGGACAGTACTTTTCCTTATCTGGAACCCTATTGGGATGCAAACCAATGCATGATACATAACCGGCTTTCAATGTAGCAGGATAATGAGGATAAAGTAACCACAATAAAAAGCTTGGAGATTATACTTCTGTTGTTTTTCCCCTTTATTCCAGCATCTGGTTTCACAGCAACGCCTTTTGATACAGGATGAATCAGTGAACTTGTTGAGTCTGTACACATCCCCTTCTCTGCCCAACATTACCTTGGGACTTCCAGCAGTACAACCTCAAATCAGTGTAAGTGACCAGTGTCAACCCTTCCTGTCTACTTTCGCTTCCAGAAAACCTACTTTCTGACTATTCTCTTTTTTTAGCATTTTGGAACGTAAGCAATTCGGAGTAGGAACCTGACCTTTCTTCGCATTGGGCAACATCTGAACATTTAAGGGCACAACTTGAAAGCAATAATCATTCTTAATTGCAAACAAACAAGTGCCAGTGTGGAGCTTAGCTAAGTATGGGCCACATGCACTGCCTTTATGTCTGCAAATCAGAAAACAGATTTCAGACATGGTGAGAAGTATATGAGGAGACCATTTAGTATAAAAGTTCAAATTCTGTGATCACCCCTACCTGGTAAAGTACAGCACCTCTAACTTTTTATGAGATTCAAGTAACAACCTAAGCTGGGCTGGAGCATAGTAGGGGAAAAATTTAGTATTCCCGCAGCTAGGTTTGTTATTTGAGGGGTGTGCTATCAAACAGACAAATAAAATTAGTGATACGTGAACAAAGCTTAATATTTTAATGACAGGTTCTATTCATATGCCCTTTGTTCAGACTGCAGCAATCACCTTTATTTAGAGCTAAATGTTAAACTAATATGTGAAATGTATGAAAACACAGACATAGTATGTAAGGAAATCCATGCTGATGGATAAGGATCTTTAGATCTAGACCAAGTTCCAGGAACCTAGAGGTGAAATCCGAGGCTCAGTAAAATATCTGAAAATTTTGCCACTGGTCAAAACTTCCCTTTTCTGATTTCCAGCAAAAAATATAAAAATACTGATATAAGTTATATGGTATTTCTATGCAACAGTGTATAAATTCTGAAGAAATTTTAGCAATTTGAGTTCCTTAGAACATGAATTGGTAGCTTCTATAATAATATTAGGGGTGTAAGTACAGCTTCCCATGGTGTAAAAAAAAAAAATCTATACGATCCACGGTGGTTCATAATAAGTGCTACTTAACTCCAGTGCTAAATGTAGTTTCAAGTTAAAGTTTCATGTTATTTTATGGCTTTTTCAGTACATTTACTGTTCTTACCAATAATATGTTGCTGCAATCCAACATTTTAACATCAGATATAGAACTTTGCAAAGAAAATTGTGTAAGCTTTAAATCAGTTCTCTAGAAGCCTTTCATGAGATACTTATAAACAAATTATTGTTTTTAAGGGATGGAAAAATTGAACTGATCGTGAAAAGTAGTGCTTACTTTTCCAGACAATATCATCAAAAGTTTCTTAGCTATTTCACAAAAAATATAACTAGCTTCAAAGTACTTTTGTAACATTAAAATGGAAATGAAAATATGTTTAATTTTCTCACTCAAATCATATGAGCTTTTGATGTGGCCAGCTAGCACCAATTATTACTTTTGGCCTTAGAAAAAACAAAGGGGTTGATTTATACAAGTAATGTTTATTTCTGTTACCAGAATAAGCAGTTGCAAATTGAATGTAAAGTTTACTTTGGTGTTTGTTTTTCAGGGAAGGGTGATAGCAGAGTGTGAAGTAAGCATACGCCCAAAAAATATTAGTGAAAACCTTGGTTTGCCTCATTAGAATTTATGGCATTTATATTATCAGAGATACTGTTTTTACCATGGCATACTATAAGTGGTTATCTGCAAGCCTCAACATGCTTATTTCTGTTAGGTTATTATTTTTGCTGTAAAAATTGTTATTCTGCTTTAACTGCTCTTTTAAGAAATACTGTTTTTTTAAAACTAGACAAAGAAATATGAAGTACATTTGCAATGCTAAAGCTTCCAAAAGCTTTAAATCAGTAACTGTGCAATTTATAAGGGCACTTTAAAATGCCACACACATACAACAGCTCTTGATGATTGTGTAGATGAGAGTTTAACTATACAAATGTACTTTGCAAAGGGTAAAACTTACATTTATGCTGTCCTTCAGGGAGTCAGGGAGTGCTCCAGGAAAAGTAATAGCTTCCCACTACTACAGGTAATTATTTTGTTTTGCTGATTGGCTTACTGTCTGATGGAAAGTTATGTGAAAAACCAAGCCTTGCCTATTCCAAAATCAGTGGAAACTATTTCCTCTGATCCCTTATTTTCCTGTGCAGGAGGCTGTGGGAAGGTCTTTAGGAATTTTAAGGATGGGTCCTGTCTTTTCATTAATAATATTCTAACTAGTAGTTCCTTATGCTTTGGCTTTTATTACTGATTTTTTTCAAGTGGTTTCATTACTCAGTTTCTCATAGTGTTACATTTAACTGGCATGTTATTCCTCCCTTTTCATCTCACAGTCAAGCTGTAAAACAGGGATCTTAATCTTTTCTTCTGTATGTATTCATAAAGTATGACATCTAATCTAAAACCATCTAATCAAGCAGAGATATAAATGGCCAGGTCTATGAAAAGCAGTTACCAGTGTCATTGTTCTTTGACAGGCTTCATCGTCATTCAAAGAAAAGCAGAAGGGGGAGACCCAGTCGCTCAGACAAGGAGTGGCCTTGGCTGGACAGTACGGGGGGAACATTCCTCCATCCTCAACTCATCCTCATGTTGCTTTGGAGGGAAAGCCAAACAGCAGCCACCAAGCTCTCTTGCAGCATCTGTTACTGAAAGAACAAATGAGACAGCAAAAACTTCTTGTGACTGGTAATGATCAAGGCTTCAATGTAATAATAATTTAAGATGTTTTTAATGACATTTGTATTCACATTAAATCAAATGTGCTAACACAGATACTATAAATCCTTAACCATTGGGAAAAGTGGAAGGGTGGGAGAAAAAAGGACAGCATCTTTGTTTTCCCCCTTTAGTGATTCTACTGCAGTCTGTTAGCCTGAAAGAATTCAGTGATTACAGAAAAGAGAAAATGATTACTTCATCACATTCTTTTGCAGCTGCTGAACTTCCAGCGTGGTGAGGCACGTGGTACACGTCCCACTGCATCCGCGCTGATGCAAAGTTCTGCAATATACACACCTCTTCTCGCTGAAAGCTTTCTCTTCTATTAGAACTTTTAGTTTGTCGTTCTTCACACGGGAGTGAAATGTCCCTGTTTTGCAGGAGCAGTTCCTCTTCATCCACAGTCTCCTTTAGCAGCGAAGGAGAGAGTCTCACCTGGAATAAGAGCTGCCCACAAACTGCCTCGTCACAGGCCACTGAATCGAACCCAGTCAGCTCCTCTTCCTCAGAGTACTTTGGCCCAGCTGGTCATCCAGCAGCAACATCAACAATTTTTGGAGAAGCAGAAACAGTACCAGCAGCAGATCCACATGAATAAGGTGAGTTCCCAAATTAAGAAATTGCCAATAAACGTAAAGGTTGAAAACTAATAAGGAAGTTTAGGTATTGGTGCCATGTGGTCATGGACAGTAGACAGGTTCTTGCACGAGTATCTTGTTTATGCATAGTTGGTGTAAACGTTTGTATAGATCTTCATTTTCAGTTTCTGAAATACGCTACAAAGGTAATTTGTCATTCTTGACACCAGTAAGAATACAATTCAACAAAATAGGGTTCAAAGCATCTTACAGGTTTAAATTACAGGTGGTTTCCTGTTGAATGGCAAATGATGCCTTAAAAATTACTAGATTTCTATCCAACTTTTTAATATGCACTTCTGAGCTTCAGCCATCATTTCTTTCAGCTGCCTTTGCAATGTATTTTAAGCTTTCTCATTGTGGACTAGTATGTGGAGTAAATATATAACTCATTTGAACTCAATCAGCTGATTAAATTTATCTTTTTTGTGTAAGAAACTTATTAAATGTCTGGAGAAATGTTTAATCTGCTTTTATCAAACCAACTTTTTCTCTTTAAGTCAATTAGTAACATGAAAGTTTGTTATCTATACGGCAATATAAAATACCATATAAGGAGAAAGAGAGGAATGTGCTCTTGCTAACATCAGGTACGGAGTTGAACTGTGCCCATCTTTTCCTGTAGAAGAACACCTTATTCTGAGGGCGGAAAAAGAAGAGAAGGGACCATCCATTAACAAACAAAGAGCAGCAGGATCTAGATTTATCAGGAGCTAATGTTTCTACAAATGTGATGCTGTTCCCTGCTTTACATGAAGATATGCAAGTAATTAAATGCTTTTATCTGGAGAATGTTTTTCTGCACTTCCTATATAGCTTTCCAAAAGGTGTTTGCTGGACCTCCTCTGGTAATTCAGATATTAATCATGCATCTTTAAATGTCTTCTTTTGTTTGAGGGTTACTGAATAACTATATATAAGAGGTAATGGCAAAGAAGGAAAGATGAATAGTGGGCATTTAGCCCTTGTACCTAAGAGAAAAGGAAAAAAAAAAAAAAAAATCAATCCACCTTACTGGGTGAACTTCCCAGGGGGTACTGATTCTTTGGAATCTACTAAGAATTCCCAACAAAATTAGAAACAAACCTAGAGTTTAAGTACATAGTTTGTACAGTGGTTTGGTTATTAAATCTTGTCTTAATTAGGAAAAATGAAGACCAGAAAACTTCAAAGTTCAGAGCTGATCCTTGCATGTTAACCCCTCTCAGCTTGGGTGTTTTGATTACTCAACTAGGACTCCAGTTGGCTTTTCTTTGAGTATGCATTCCATATGTTTAATCAAGATGGCATATGTATATCTCGTAGCCTCAGGTTTTGAAAATATTTCACCTGCCCTCAATTGTCTGAAGAGAAAAGAATTTTTACCGGTAAAGTACTGAGTCTTTGTGCTATTTGTGGGTATTCACTACAAACAGATCAGTTCATGCATTTCTGACAAAGCAAAGAACCTCACTGACATGTTTTTGTTAGATCATATGTTTGTTGACATAAATTCTACCATAGCATTTGGGGATAAGTGCTGTGGCACATAGGTACATTTGTCCTGAATGTGAAAATTAAACTTGAGTCACGTAAACATATTCCAAGTCACATAGGACTAGGAATGCACTGCACCTCACAAGAGCTAGGCTGCATAAGGAAGTAAAAAGACTGCAGTTAGTTGGGGATAATGCTTGTTTCAGTAACATTTTTTTTCTGAGTTAAACTGCAGTGAAAATATATGTTAAGGAGAATAATTCCCTCTCGTACTTGAAATACACTTTCATTCTCACATGGTTATTTGTGATAAAGAGACAAAACAATTCCTTCTTTTAAAATGTAGTGAACCTAGCTTTTGTTCTCTACAGTAGGGGCTCTACACATATGCAGATAGTAGAAATTTAACTTTATCATAGGGCCTTTTGCTGCCTTGAACCCCCATAACCTACTTCCTTTGCCTCAGTAACTTCTCAGTCTGCTTTATCCCTCCTCCCAGAGCAGCTAGCCTTCATCAGGAGCACAGTAACTCATCAGAGCAGCAAACACCTAAGGAGATACTCAGTAAGATTGTGCTGCAGCCACAGAAACAGAGGGTTATCTGAGGATGCGCATGGTTTATCAGACTTTACAGTTTGCAGCATCTAGATTCTTCTGCGGCACCATTTTCAGAAGAACCATTCTGATGAATAGCACTGAAACATGTCAGTGCTCTAATCATGTATCTGTCCTTTGCAAGTATACAGAAAGCTGAGGGGCTTTCTTACATACTTAAAATAAGAAACTTGATTTTTAAAAGCTGAAATTTAAGGGTGGCCCATAGACAAAAAAGTGAGAAAAGATCAAATCACGGAGTGGCTTTTGAATACTGAATCTAAAACTATATTCTTTAATCCTTTAACTTAAAGGTTCAGATTGAACACCTGTGCCTACATAAGGTTTTTGAACTCTGCTAGCATGGTAGAATATATTTTGTTCCATCTTAAAACTTGCCTCTATTCACAGTTGAAGTTATTTGTTCATTCTGTAATTTGCACGGCTTTACAATCAAATTTGCACTCTGCAAAGCAGAGTTATTTGAACCTTAAACCAGCAGATATTCTAGACCATGTAGCAAAGCAACCCAGTATCTTCTCATTTCTTCGGACAAGTTTGGGCATGTATGAAGTGAATACATACGCTTGTTCTTTTCCATTGTTCTGTCCCTTACTCTTCTGTTCATAGGCTGTATAGTGAAATCGGCACAGAGGTATAATTCCCTCCTTTTCAGTCATGAAAAATGTAGAGGTTTTTTTAGTAAGGAATACTCAAACATTCTTTCAAAAGTTTTGTTGAGAAAGACCAGAACCATTTTAAGCTGACAAGACTATGAAATGCCAGTTGATAAGAGCTTAGAACAAGTTAATATCATCTTTTACTTTTTCATTTCTCTTTCCTTTTTTCCTTATGTTTAGGACTTCAAGTCCTTAAGGCTTTAATATATCTCAACTAAACGCAGTATTTGAATGTTTGCCCTGAACTAAGATGATATGGCATGTGTCGGCGCTCCCTGAAAACTCTTTTTGGTCAGATCTTGTTGGCAGACATACAGGTGAATCTTGCTGTAACAGCAAAAAGAGGAAGAGAGCAAGTTTCTTCCCACCCCATTGATCTTGTATTTATCTTGTATTAAAAAGCCTTTTTTTTTTTTTTTTTTGAGAAAAGAATATACTTCAGCAGCAAGCCAGTGCTGCTGCGAGGGTGATAACAAGCAAAATCTAACATAGGTCAGAGGTAAAGAATTCCCCTGGATCATTTCCATTCTGAAAAGAAACAAATCATTGCCAAGAGATGTGCCTCTGTCCTTAATAACAAAGAGAAGATCCCCTATGGATTATTTCTGGTCAGCTGTCAGATGCCAGGCTTTTGATGTGGGAAATGGTATATGTCTCTGCTGAAGTCTGACATGTATACCTGCGGGATCTAGTATGCTGACTTTCTAAAAACATTCTGCGAATGTTGACATCCCATCCAAAAGTAGGTAGAAACCTTCGTCCCAGCTTTCTGAGGAAAAAATAATAGTGAATGTGAAGTAACCGGAACTCCGCTTGTCTTTCTTAGGGAAGATCGGCTTTGCCATTGTCAGCTTTAGTATACTTCTATTCAAATGACAGCTTATTTCCTCATAAGGCCCTTTGATCACTATTGCAGATCTTCATTCTGCTCAATAAAGGGAGTCCAAAGTCTGAAACCCCCAGTTAACATTATTGCAGTCAGGTACCAAAAGACCACTACTACAATGAAAACCTTAAAATCTGATGTTATTTGTGTATCTCTACCTAGAAAGCTTTGAGCCTGCCACTCGCAGAAAAAAGGGTGATTTTGCTGTAATTAATGTAAGTGCAAAGCCCGTAGCAGAACTCTGCATTCGAGATCTCAGAAATCATAAGGTGAAGAGCATGTGAACAAAGCCCTGTGTCTTTAAAGGTTTTTTTTTGTCACATATGATGAATAAAGGCCTGCCTCCGCTGAAGCTAAACTAGCACTGTCTTAACTTGGACCAAGATTTTATTTGATCAGTGTGGGAACCCTGCATATGTTCTTAAAATAATGTATTCATAGTATTTTGACAGTTTGGTTTCAACGGTAAAATCCTCCTCTGTATTGGAGTAGTAAAGTTCAAAATAATGATGCAGTTGGTAGTGTACACTAAAGTATGGGAGCACTATGGATAATGTTAAAGCTTAGATAAGGAGCACCTGAATTTCAGTTTTCATTCCAGGATTGGTTTAAAGCATCTTTGTATAGGGAAACAGTGACTGGGCAAGACTGTGAGGTAAAAAAATCCATGACAAAAAAAATACAGGAAGTGAAAATTCTGTTCGTAAAAAATGAAAAATAATATGGAAGCTTCTGTTGATTTATTGATGGAAAAAATAGGAAGACTATTTGTTGTCAATAGGAATATTGAAAAGATAAAGTTAACCCCAGATTAATCATTCGCTTCTCTGAATGATATTTATGACATACAGAAGGTTCAGCTGAAGTACATTAATCTAGTTTCATTAAACATACTACAACTGAGGTTTTGGCTTTCCAGCTTACACATCTGACTACCATTTTCTGAAGGTGAGAGGTAGCACATTTCTTCTTTCAGATATTGCTTATAGCAGGGGATAATTTGGACAAAACTAAAGCAACAGTTGATTGTGTTTGGAACTGAAAAATGCCCAGAGCATTTTCTCCTTTATTGAGAACTAATGTTTAAGCCACAATGCAGAAGAATGATTTTGAAAGATAAAAAAGTTGTACTGCATGAGTAAGAGACAACCATAAGCAGGTGCCAAGTTGTTTCAGTACAGCTAACAACATACATAGCTGGTCAAAGTAATCTGATAGCCATAGGAGAGAAGGAGAAAAAGTGTGTTCCATAAGTATATACATGAGTTCTTAGAAATTACTGCCATGTATTTAAAATGATCAATTAGGGAAAGAAATGTATGGGGTGGCTATTGCAGGATTTTGTGCTTTGTCTCTTTTTAAAGGCATTTTATTTAAAATACTGTATTCTGCAAGAGCTTATCATTACAAAGGAGAAACAAAGGCAGGGGCTGTGACTGAAGGACCTATAAAATGGTCTTTTACAATGTCTAGATTATTTATACTTAGTCTTCCATTTTTCTGTACAACCAAGCAGGTTAGATTGTGTTTGATGTCTTTTTTGAATGGACTCTTGCAGTTATACAATGGAGTTAATGTCTCCAAATGCTTCTTCTCCTGCTGCCACTATTTACTTTGGCTCATGCATATCCTTTACAGCTTAATTTCCTGAAAATAAAAGGAAAAAAAATATAGGTTACATTAGCATGAAACCATTTTTTTTTGAGTGTATCCATTAGTTGGAATAGCGATAACAGTAAAGTGTGCTGGTTAAAGAAGACCAATCTGTACAACTCTAATTTATTACTAAAATAAACCATGGGTTTATTATTATTTTTTAAAAGTAGTCTTATTAAAACTCGGATTAAGCAATCACTTTTTCAAAATAAAAAATATGTATTAAAATGAGGAGAAAGTCCTGCATGTACCTACAGATAGATTCAGGAAAAAATGGTAAGTGGGGATTTAAAGTGAAAGATTTAAACATTAAGTGTAAGCAGAAGTATCCAGCTGCATAGTGAAAAGACTTGAGCAGTGTTTCATTCAGGACTCATTTTCTGCTGTGTAATCCAGCTTTACATAGAGAGAGATAAGATAGAAATATTGACTCTAAACTGATATCTTTGCATGTCTCCAGGTACGTAATCTTCCACGGTAGTACCAGGAGATATAATGTAAAATAAGATGTTTCTGACTTTTAGGAGAACTGAACAGTCTCCTGGTAATGCTACTAATGTAATTACTGGAATGAGATGAGGCCAAGCTGCCTTTAAAAACCACTTTTACAAATATGAAGGTGCAGTGGTGATAGAGAGAAAGCAGTCAGCTGTGGCTTAGCAGTCTGAGCAGCCGGAGTGGTTTTCAGGTTTTGGGTCGTCCCCTCCCCCCTCCATGCCATCCACTCATTTTTATCATGCTCCATCCTATGAGAGGACATGACTATAGTGCCTCATAGCCCCTTGCCTGAGGCTTAGTGAAAGTCACAGTGTAAAGGATGTTTTTAATAAGATTTTGCAGTAAAGATGATGATATGAATGCACTTTGTAAAATCTACTGTGTAAATATATAAAGACTTTCATTTCACAGAGTTTTAGAAAATTTAATTTGTTTAGCTCCTCCTCTCACCGAAATTTGGAGCAAATCACCTGCTGACTTCTGTGGTGTGGGAGCAGGCCCCAAAACAGCCACACTGCAAATTGAAATGCACACAAATACCACTCCAGTCTCCGCAGCTCCCTTATGTGTGCTTGTATCACTCCACTGATTACATGCAAAAAGCGTTTGAAGGTGCAGTCCATCGTGTTGCCTCAGAAAGCTCAGCAGCAGATCTGTGCCATATAGCAGTGTGAAGAAGAAAGAGCCTGACATACATAAAAGTGAAAAAGCATGAAAGGAAGGAGAGCAGTAATGAGCTAAACATGTTTCTTAACTTTGCTGTGGACATGCACTCATTTTCTCTCATCTTCCCCTCCAGAATAACCCACCTGAAGTCAAGTAACTGGCACATGGAATGGTTTACAGATGGATCAGCATCAGTGACTCTCGTAGCTGTATATGATAATCTGTCACACAGATGTTTCAGCTTGTATTTGCTTGCTAGCAGCCAGCCAAGCAGCCAGCCCTGCCTTTCTTTACTTGCTTGAGGAGCAGAGAGGGCTCACCCACAGATGTTTAACTAAGGAACAGAGAGGAGTGTAGCCGAGCTGAGTACACGTAGTTAGCTTCAGTGCCTTCTTGGTCAGCGTCATCCCCTGAGAAACAACTGGAAAAGATTTATGGGTTTGATCTGAGAAATATTCCAGATGCTGCTTAATAAAGGAGACACTCTGCATTAGTTGCAGTAGTAAGGATTCCCCAGCTTAGAGCATGCCACCTGCAGCATGCAGGATACACGTGTTGTGATTTGCCAGTTACTACGGTAATGAAAAAGGATTTTTTGTTTGTTTGTTTCTTTTTAGTAAGCCATTAAACTCTCATTACACCCCCAAAAAAATGAAGGTTTGCTGTGACCGAAGCCTGTGGACTTCCACTGTGGAATTTGTTTCCCCACTGATGTGAGGCGTATGCATCAGAGCATCAAGTGGAACTGCACAAACAGATCTTTCAACTCTTCTTGTTGAAGTTGTGGGAGTTTCTGAACACAGCTGTAACTTCTTGATCATAGCTTACATGGCAACCCTGCCCTTCACTAGGGTGGCATTTCTCTATATGCATTAGCAAGCAGAATGAAGTTAGGCGGTCCACAGTTTGTGACAAAAATAGCTGTACTGAAGCCATCCAGTAACTCAGCATATGGCACTAGCTAAAACTTAGTTTAAAAGACTTAGTAGTTGTTGAGGGGAGGGCAGATGGGAAGAGGAAAGTATGTAAGAGTAACGGTAAAAGGTGGGGGTTTTTTCCCCCTCTCAGTATATTTGACTTTGGTGATACAAATCAGTATTTGCTTGAAATCAAGTGGGCCAGTTGAGTAAATGATAATTACAAACTTGACCCTGCAGATGCTTACACACGTGTCTTGTTTTGTGCCTCTTTCAACAAAGCAGGGATTTTTTTTTCAGTTTTGGCTTTTTGGATTACATTTGGACTATTTTGGAATACATTTGCTGCATCTTAAATAGTAAAATATAAACTGTACTTGATTGCAACACCCAGGCATCTGGCACGTCAGCAGAGCTATACAATAGCAGTTAATGGTGTAAAATGAGTATTGTCCAGGTAGCTGTGTTATATCATCACTGCTGAAACAGGGATACCTGTACTGTGCACAACAAAAGCTGTAGTCTTTCCAGTCACAGACAGACATGCTTGTAGTATCTTTGTGCTACGGGAGAGGTGACTGTCAGCAGCTCTTTGTCACCGCTCCTTTGTCAACTATTAGTGCCTTCAGTACTTTAATTTGTAAAGAAGCTTGTGTGAATATTCCCTAATTTGCTTGTAGCAAAATATTAACCAGATTCATAATTTTCTTATTTCTTCGAGTTCTTTTATTACTTTGTGTTGCAGAAAACGAACTGTAATACAGTTGAATATATTTCTGCATTTATATTTGAAGAGAGACTAATTTCTCTTAATTACCAGCTGTAACAGCGTAACAGATGTGTAATGCTTTCATTATTCTGCCTTATTTTTAGTTTAGTATTACTGTGTAGCACTCTCTACATACATGGTATTTTCTACTGCAGAATAACAAGCGACCTTTTTCTTAGGACCTTTGGTTCTTTTTTCCCTGTACATTAATATTTTAGCGATGCAGAGCTACATGGTTTTGCTGCGGAAGCTCGAATTTTGTCGGTGCAAATCTAGCACTTCTCGGTGTTTGGCATCAGTGAAAAGAATCAATAGCTGTTGCCCCTTCTCTTTCCAGATGCTCTCTAAGTCCATTGAGCAGCTCAAGCAGCCTGGCAGTCACCTGGAGGAAGCTGAAGAAGAGCTTCACGGAGATCACTCGATGCAGGAAGAGCGAGCTCCTGCCAGCGGTGCCAGCGTTAGGGCTGAGAGCAGCAGTGCTGGTGTGGATGACAGAATAGGACAGCAGGTGGGGGCTGTGAAAGTCAAAGAGGAGCCACCGGACAGTGACGAGGATGTTCAATCCCAGCAAATGGAATCTGGGGAGCAAGCTGCTTTTATGCAACAGGTAATAGGCAAAGATTTAGCTCCAGGATTTGTAATCAAGGTTATTATCTGAACATCACGTACATTTTCTAGGCTTTGGTAAGCATTTGTGTTTTGATTCACTGATCTAGCAAATCCTGATTTACTGTTCAAAGAATCTAACAAAGGCAGAAGTGTTGTATGCACACTTGAAAACATAGTGAAGTTCATCCTTATGGCCACTAATTGAGAAAATACCTGTTGCAGTCAACTATTCTACATAAATCTTTGCGTAATAGCTGATAGACTTTGTATTAGCCCAGGATTACATTACATCGCTTAGTTCTAGTGAAAGAGAACTCGTATCACTTAGCTTGTTGAGATCAGCAATTGCTGGAATTAGTTTCCAGACCTGATTGATGAAACATTCTTCTCTGATTTTGAATCCTCTGACTTTTGCTTTCAGCTATGTGTATATACTGTATCATACTGTAGTCTTGAACACTGTTAACATTAGGGTATTTTTTCCCCAGTAGACAGGTACTGACTGCTATATCAGTGGTCCCAGGCTGGTGTATAAAGTATAATTTAGAGAAGAACACAAGGTGGATGTAAAGAGGCAAGGCAAGGCACTGTTTAAAAATGGCATTGTTTTCTTTTTTGCACTGCTTAGTTAATTTTTCATTCTGTCTTATTTGATGATACAGTCTGCAGAGACATCCTTAAATGCAGCAGATGCAAGTACTGGCGAGAAGCAAAATGCAGCATTAGGTTCCAATCAGTTATCAGGATAGTGCAGGAAAAGCACAGAACTCTTATCGTTATCATCCGATATCCAATCACTTGGGGTTTTTTTTTGAATAAAGACTAATCGTACAATATTGCATAACCTTTACCGCTAGGTCTCACAGAGAAGTACTAAAATAACGACTGTGCATAAAATGCCAGCTGGGCAAAAGGAAACTTCAGATTGTCAGCGAGCATTTCGCCAAAGCTGAAAAGCGCAGTGCATGTGTGCAGCCAGCGAGCAGGCGTCCCTCTCCATTGCTGTAAGATCAGGCAGAGCAAGGCTGGATGCAGTGCAAGGCCCTGTTTATTTAAGTCGATACTTTGTCAGGTCCCTGCTGTTCTCCTGCAGAAAAGTGATTTTGGGAGGGGGGGCAGGAAATGCCTTATGGAAACAGGAAGCCCAAGTGATTCATGTGCTGAGGAATGCGGGGTGGGGGGAGGCGGACGGGGCAGCGCTCCCTCTGTTTTTAAAGGCACTCTATGAATTGATTTATTGTCAAAGAAAATAACAAAGCGAGTAGGGAAATTGTTAAGGAAGCTTTCCAGTGAAACATTTCCTTCATATTCCCTTTTGATATGTTTACCTTGTTTTATAGGTTTACTTTTGTTAAGCTAGTTAAAGATTCATTGTATTAAGATCCCCTTTAATATGGATAATCCCAAACTGACCTGGAATCCTTGTCAGGTTTTTTTTCTATTAAAAATATTTATATTTCTAAAGCTGAGGTATTTTAAGGTGCAGTATCCTGTTTCAAAAGAGATAGCTGTTTTGCCAAATGTAGAAATTGTTCTAAAATATGTTACTAGCATGTGTTGTTTACATTATGCTCTAATACTATTAAATCTCTTATAAAATGTTGCAACTTCTGAAGATACATTATCCTTTTTTCCTAGAAGGTCTCCAAACAAATGACTAAATAGTTGCTGTTAATATGAAAGGCCTCCTTAGGTAGGAAAGATTTATTGAGAAAAACACAGGTGATTTTTATGTGTGCTTCGTGGTTGAACAGAAATCTTTCTCCATCTTGGATGAAAAAAAATCACATTCACACTCAAAAAGTGAAGCATATAAAAATGAAATTATATGTTTTTCCCATTCTGTATAATTTTAATTTTCTTTGAAATCTAACTTCAGCCTCATAAAAAAGGGATAGTGCGTCTTTTAAAATACATTTTATTTGGGGAGAAACTTGCAAATGAGAACACTTTTGTACAATATCACTTCAAAGACATGTATTCACAAAAGACAAAAGATATTTTTATAATGTCATTCAGGTGAGAAACCCCAATATATTGGAGGACTTTAATTTCAGAATCTTTCAAATTTGGATAAAATTAAAATAGAGAAACTACCTGGAACCAGTGAAAAGGAAAACTGGGTTTAAACAACCACATTTCTAATTGATTATTGTCTCTTACATTTTAAATCTACTGTATTTATTATAATTTACACCCTTAGAGGTGATCTCTTGTTTTGTGTTGTAAATATATTCTGTTTGTATGTTCCCTTTTTTTGCCTTCTGATATAAGTCTCTTCCTTTCTCAAATAAAGTTTTTTTTTAAAAGATCCCCTTTCAGATATCTGACTTTGTGTAAATTTGATAACTTAGTTGTGCTTTTGCTTTGTATAACCAAATATGTTTGCTACACATCGTTGAAACAATTCAAGCTTTCAGGAGCAAGGTTTTTAATAGACTGTTCTTACAATAATTACACAAAGTCTTTTTTTGGTCTCTTGTTTTATCCTACATCAGCCATTATAAGTTTTAGTGAATGTGGAATAGTATTGATGCATGCTCATTTTCCCATCACAGCATCTGTCTTGAACATGTGATCATATGTTGTACCATATAGGAAAGGTAAAGGTGAATCCCAGTTTCTTGACTCCTAACTGCCCAAAATTCAGGTGAACTGAAATAATTTCCATGACATTTCTAAAACCTGCCTAGAACCCAAAAGATGCTGATCTGAAACTGAGCTTATACTGACCTCTTTGATATTTCTCAAGATCTTTGCAAAACTAGAGTCCACATATAAATATGTTGGTGAGGAGGGAATCCATGAGCTTCGCAGACATTAAAGCAACTGCATGAGACAGTGAAGTCCTACTTTAGAGAAACACCTAAGCACTTCCATGAAGATGTTAAATGCTTTGTGACATTTCCTGAGCTTAGCTTCAGATCTACAGAGAGAAATAGTTTGTACTGCGTAACGATCCCTGTTGTACAGTACATGGATTACTACTACCAAAAGAGTTCAGAAAATTGTTGCATTCTAGCTCTTCTAACTGTTCATTTAAATTGCAAAGGCTCTTTCTTAACAGCTTTGATTCTGGTATAATTTTAACTAAAATAAAATGCTTTTAACAACATAGGTATGTAAGAATAAATATTTCCATAAATAAAATTTAATTATTTTCACTGATATAACAGCAAAGAAATGTTTAATCTGTAATACACCCCAAAAAATTAGATACAAAGTGAAGTTTTAGCTTAGGAAAGCTTAAAACTAGCATTAACAGTATAGCATTATACTGCTTGCCCGATTGTTTATTATGCATTTAGAATCTTGTGTCTATAAGTAAATCATGCTTTTAACAGGGATTTGATTGAGATGCCTTTTGTTTAAATACTCATGTCAGAATTAGAAGAGCAGCCATAAATGTTTTCAATTTACAACATTCCCATTTTGGAGGCTACACCTAGATTTTTTTTTCTAAATTATTTGTTTACCATTCATCAAAGCACCCATAATGAAGAAAATAAAGCACCCATAATGAAAAAAATAATCACAATTTAATACAATTCACAAGCCTTTATCTTTTTCCAGGAATGATGTGCATCTCTCTTTTTTTTTTTTTTTTTTTTTTTTGGAATAATAGATGTTTATTCTGTCCTGTTGCCCCAAAAATAAAGCCAGTATAGCTGTCAATTTAGAAGTAATTACTACTAAATAAGGGAAAATGCTTCATAATATTTACATACTCAAGACGGACACACATTACTGGAATGTAGACACTGTAACTTTAGCCTTTTTTTTCATCTTCTGGCATTAACGAAATAGGATTAAAAGCTGAATGCCTCAGCAAAGCAAGAGCACTCCAGACACTACCACCACTCATCCTTTCTATTCAGCAATTCATTCGTGCACTATCTTCATTCCATCTTCATTATCATCAGGATCACTAAGACTTACTCCATATTATTTAAGCCAACTCTACCCTGTTTTTATCTTCACTGGCATTCTGAGGTAAAAAAAAAATCTATAAACATTAGTCCCAAGCACCAATCTAAAAATGTTTACTTATTTCTCCCCCTTATGAACACTTCACAATTTGCAGCTAAAATTAGCTAAGCCAAATTAATTTCCTTATTGTATTCTGTCCCACTAGCAACATGTCCTACTTATCCACTTAAGAAATGTTTGTTTGCTTTTCATTTATTTATTTAGTTTCTGATTTCCTTATGCAGTTCCCATCATCTGGGTGGTAGCGGGGCTTCTGTACCTCATTTCTCAGTGGAGGAATATAGCTTAGAACATGATGTGCTGAATTGCTGTTCAGGCAAACAGAAGAAGAGCATCCTGGATAAAATTATCTTCTCTGTGCTAGAGCAATAATCCCAGTGATTTTTGTGGAATTTTACCACTCTGTTTGGGAGACACTGTACTTTGCATTTGGTAGACTTTGTGCTTTGCATTTGTTTTTTTCTCTTCTAATTCAGCCTAATTCAGAATTAAAGGCAAAAAAAAAAAAAAAAAAAATACAATTAGCTCAAACTGCATAGCCAGCTGAAAAGCTGGGTTTCTTGGCCATGCTCAGTCACTCACATACCCAAACAGGACTGGGAAGGGGCATCCTTTAGGCATGTCCTGGTTTCTGGTCCCCATTTACTGGGCTCAAGCATCACAGTCCTTTTGCTTATTTTGATTCTGGCCCCAAAACTCATCTAGCTCATACAGGATAACTTCTCAGCTACCTGGGGGCACACACAGCTATTGGAGACCCCCAAGGGTTATTTCATGAGCAGCTGAGAGTTAAAAGGGTACTAGCTTAGTAACTTGAAATCATTCAGCAATGTCTAATTCTCTGTGATGGCTACATGGGGGCTTTAGTCACTAGAGTTGTTTTGACAGACTAGATACTTACTTGTAAGTGATTCAGTCTCTTAATAGCTGATTAAGTGAAACGTTTTGAATCTGGCTCTGGAGCCTTTGTTGCTTTCCATAGTTGCCTTGAAGTAACTGTATTGACTCTTAACAGTACATAGCCCTGAAAATATAAGGGAGCTTGGTTGGAGGATACACTGTTAAAAGTACCCCTCTGCACACTTCGTCCTTCCAAGGTGGTAGCACGTCACAACGTTTTTGGCCTTGAGAAGTGCTGTGAAGGGCAGGATAAATGGAAATGTAAGTTTTGAACAATGTCATACTTCCAAATAAACCTTCCACTGCCTCTCCTCCCTCCTAAATGAGATTGCAGCTGCAGTCTTATATATACTAGCTCAAGTCACCTTTTTTTTTTTTTTTTTTTTGTAGGCTACCTTAGTTGTTTCCTTTAACTGTGCAGCCAGTAAGAGAGATACTGACCTTTTACCTTTCTGCCCTTCCTCAGGTCTGTAAGTGCACAGTCCTGGTACAATGCCTACATAACACAAGCTGTCATTATGATTTCTGGGATCAAGCTTGAGCCATAGGCTGGATGGATGGGGCAAGGGGGTGGAAGAGGGTGTAGCTGGATTTGTTCTGTGAAAATTTTTCATTCATCTATATAAGGGTAAGCCCCATCTGAACAGTTAGCCAGCTTTCTGTCATCTTTACTCTTAAGGGCCTGTCCATCTCTATCAAGTTTCTAACTATGGTCTTTGAAAATCATGCTACAGGAAGAATAATTCTTCTTTTTTTTAATGCCAATTCTATGTGAAAGTGCATAATAATGAGAATAATTACAAGTAATTATTCTTTCCCAGTAGGATTTAAAAATGATCAATTTTTTTCAAAGTATCAAATCTACTTTCTTAATGATTGCCAAGATTATTATTTTTGTTTGTCTGCTATTGTAAACTTTCAGTTACAGAAAGCAATAAGACTTATTTTATCACATAATTAAATCAAGACCTGAATTGTCTGACCAAGCATATGGCATTACAACATAACAAAATTATTTCATTTCACTGATACCTGCACAGAATAATGTTGATATTTCTTTTAGTTTTTGATCCAAGATTTTGTATGCTGCTTTTCCCCCTTCAGCACCTCAATACTTTTCTTACTGCTCCCTTTTGTCAGAGAAAGCAGCTCGTAAGGAGACTGCTGGGGCAACACTAGGCAGAGTTACTTAATCAGGGGTACATAGCTAGCATGAATCGAAAGTCTGTAAGTCCAGATCCCAGTAATTATCACTTCACATTTTGACAGTCAGATGATACTACTTTCATACCATTGGGCAATTTATCATTTCCTGTATCAGACAGCACGGGGTTTTATTATTATTATCATTGAAGAGGATTATGTGTTCTTGGAAAGCTGCTTCTTTAAACGCTTCATTTTTGGAAGAATTCTGTCATGACCTCTGAATGTCTCTCTGTCAGCCACACGTACGCGTGCACACACAAGTTTTCATTTTCTTCCTTTCCTTAAAATATGAGAGTGAATAGATGCATGCCTCAGTATACTGCTGGCTAAATCTTCATAAAGCTCCGTTGTTCAATGTCCTGGAAGAGCAGCTCACCCCGAATGCCTTTGAGACATAGGTGCTCTAATGCAGAAAGCAGTGCATAATCTGTCTCCTCTCATGTTCTGGCCTGTGACCTTTGGATCCCCAGGAGACCAAGGAGGTCTTTCTGTTCATATTGCCTGTATTTCCTTAGCAGAGTCTCGTGAAAACTACAGCTATGAGATTGCAGCAACGCAGCGATGGCAAGGGCTTAAGAAGGCTTTGCTCAGGTTCTCCGCAAAGCAGCTAGTGAAGCATGGAGGATTCAGTCTGCAAACCTTCCCTTAGTCTTTTCCTTTTGCTCCCATCAAGAAGGCCACCGTGATAGTTTTTAGGTGGCAGCTTGCAGATTTTTAAAGCAGATCTCTATTATTGAACAGAACCAGAAGGAGGACAAGGCAGAATTGCTGTTGGGAGGTGCTCACCCCCTGTGCACAGAGGGATAGCTACTTAGACCAGTTGCTTCTAAGGCTTGCTCTCCTAGATCTTCCTTTACTGAAAATAAAAGTTGAAGAGTTACTACACATCAGAGAGCACAGCTCCATCACTCGGCTATCTGACTGCACACAGGCACAGGTGGTGACCAGGTTTCCCTGATTTCTCACCCATTTTGAACCATTTTGACACCTTGCCTTAGGGCATCAAAAGCTCCCAAGCCCAACAGCACATCCCTTGACATCTTCCTTTCTTTCTGGAACTTTTTGGTTCTCACCCTTTACCTAAATTTGTACAGGTCTTTTGTCATAGTTTCCCATTAGTTTCTGCATAGATTTCAGTTTTCTGAAGCTACTGACTTTATACGGAGAGCTTCAAAACTTCTCTGTTAGTGTTTCTGACAGAAAAATAAGAATGGCAGTGCTGAATACAGGTGCCATCACCACAGGCTCAGCCCAGGGACATCTGACTTCAATAGCTCTGATGTGGCCATTTCTTCAGGTAATTAGGCCTCACTAGGGGTGCTAATGTTTTCAGTTAAAATACATGCAGCATTACCCTTTGTGCTGTGTGAGTGAGTTTTTTCATAAGAATCTCCATCCCTTCTCAGGCAGGCTCTGAGAACACAAACACAGGCAGTGCAGGCCCAGCAAGAAAAAAGGAACAGGAGCAAGATTCATTCCCGCAGCAACAGACTGAGAATAAGCATGGGGACTGTTACTTTTCTGTGTTGACAGATAACACACTAACTGAGCAGGCTGCTCGTTTTCCCAAGTTGATCAACTGCTTTCGAATTAGGTACTATTATATGTCACTATGATAGTAGCTTGGACCCTCCTGTAAAAGAAGTAATCCTTTCTTTCACCTCTGGCCCTTTCCCTCAAGCTTTTAATGAAAGAAAAAGACTGAAAGCACATTAACTCAGTTTCATTTTCAAGTTCTGCTTTCGCACAAAAATCTGTAGTTTGGTGAGAAGCTACATTAGGGATGAGCTGGCCAGGCAGAGTTTTGCAGTCAGCATGCTGAAGCCGGTGCTCATTCCCAGCTCCATCTGGGCCCAGCTCTCTGAGCGATGTAGTAGCTGCACTCTCGAGCCTTGCCCCATTTCATTGGCAAGTGGTTCCCACAGCCATTAACCACTGAGATGCTTTCAGGCTGTGAAATCGGTTGGCATAAAGGACATTCAGTCAGAGAAGAGGCAGCGGGTTCAGCCTGGTGGGATGTCGTACCCACAGGAGCACAATGTTTGTGAAGCTGCTGTTGTAAAGGTGAGCTGCAGGTGGTCACCACAGAAAGACAGTTTCATAACACAGTTTCCTTCGTAGATTTGGTTTTCAGTCATGGCCCCTAGGATTCGATACTAAGTGGATCGTTTAAGCCTGAAAGGATACTGTGAACTTAGCTGGTCAATGATAGGAAGAAGTCACTGTTTGATTCTCTTTCTTCCTGTCATGGCCACCTGCACATTTAGTGTCATTGCAAAAGGCTGAATATTAACTTATAGACAGGTACTCAACATGGGTTAGGTACATTAGAGAAGAAACATTTTTGGAAGCTCTTTACATCTTCTTACCAGGATCAGCTCTACTGTGTCTACCTGCTCTTCTGCACGATTACTTCAGCTAGTAATTAAGGAAATCACAAGACAGGGCACTTAGTGCTTGATGCATAACAAGTTATTACCCATGTAGTGCTGGTATTTCCTATTTTTTCTTTCTTCTGCTTTAATATGGATGCTAAGTATTGAAAAGGAAAATAAAAGACTTCTGAGGTGAGGAGTTTAGAAGTGGAGGAGGATTTGGCAAGTCATAAAGGAGGGACACAATCTCACTGAGGTTAGTTGCATTCAACCTGCAGAATCCTGTAAATGTAACTTACGTCAAGAAGGACCAATATATACAGATTTTGCTCTCTGTTACAAAGTTCATCCATTGAACTAAGAGTTTGGGCCTCAGAAAACAAGGAGATTCAAGCCATGCAGCTGACTACACAGCTGAGATACTCTATGCAAAATGAGAAGCTGGAAAATACTGTCTCACAACTTGACCTCTACCAAAACCCAGACCCAGTCCTCAGCTATCGCCTTCTCCACAGATCACTGTTACAGTGCTGTCGCATCAGAAATGAACAACTGCTGGTCACTACTGCTGCTGTACTCAATCCCTGTGTTGCGTAGCTTCTGAGAAGTGCTGTGCTGGAGGAGGTACTCAGGGCTTGTAGCAGGTCTTTCGAACAAGGAATAGGACAGGAACTGGGACAGGTAAAACAAAACTGTCCAAGTCCTTTGGTCAGAGTAATTCACCAAGGGCATCACTGAGAGCAAAACTGAATTACTTCCTTTAACATTGTTAGAAGCCACTGGACTGAATTTCACATGCTTTCATAGGTCTAGGTACACAACTGTGTTATAAGAGCAAAGAAATACTACCAAGTTCTCTCTATAGGCTACATCTCCTCTGTGCCTCTGAAGCAGCTGTGGTGGTTCACAGGGATGGAGGCTTCTCACAGTTTATAGCTTGTGTCCCTAAAATGGGTAATGCTGGAGAAGCACCAAAAGCTGAAAGGCAGAGCTGCTTTCCGTGAACATATTTTGCAAAATCAGGGGAACAGTTACACCCAAAGCTACCACAGTGTTTCTCCCCTTCAGTGAATAACTCCTCACTAGAAACTTCTCCAGCCCCTTCTCCCTCCTGCAGTTGTCCCCTGCTGTACCAGCCCCTCTGCAAAGCTCTCCAGATTTGCCCCACTTCTGATGATCAGAAGGCATAAGAGATCCTCTTGGGAAAGGCCACAAGCCTTTAGTTACTGCTGCTTCACACGCGCACTTGGCCACCCCATGGCAGGGGTGGCTCCTGGCACAGAAGGGACAGTGGCTGGAGGCCAAGGCCAGCCAGGGAGCAGGGGCAGAGGATGGAGAGGCATCCTCCTCGCACCGGCACTGCTGTGGGACATAACGGGGAGGGGAGGCAGAAGAGGTGAAGCAACAGCTGTAAAACGTCTTACAGGACACCTTGTACTTAGGCTCGAGAGCCCTCCTCTGCTTGGAGAGCAGCTCCACCCCCTCCTGAGGATGACAACATTACTTCAGCCAGAGGCTCCAGATTTCCACCTTCTACCTGCTGCAAAGAACTTTGTCTATTGTTTTTGTTCTCAGAAGACAAGATAGTACAAGGGATTAACTGCTTTGCTTCTTAACTGATCATTTTAACCCATTTTATAGAAAGTTCAGGCTAAACAATTTAAGTCGAAATGCAATGATCCTTTCCGGGAAGAGTTCAGACAGTTAAAGAAATGTTAAAAAAAAAAAGAGAGAGAGAGAGAGAAAGCATGTGCACGAGCTCTGCCAGCTACTACCAACATGAGTCGTTGGTTTTCACTTTCCTGTCATTGTTGTTTCTTTTAACTATTTTAGATTCACTGTTAAGCACAAATTTCCCGGATCAAATAATGGAGATGAGTTACTAAAGAAAGCATTCAAAGGAGTAGAAGAAAAAGGTCCCAATTCCTAATTCTCCATACTGACTACGTCCTGAGTCTCACTTCTATAGCTTGAGAAATACTATAACTGCTAAAGATTCAGCCAAGAGTATCAATGTTCTGTCATCTTCATTACACTACTTTTTAAAGATAAATTGACATTTATTTTTCCAGCTGAAAGCTTGTACTTTGATTTCATTGAATTATCGTCAATTATTAAACTTAATACCGTAGTTCAGTGCTGGACCTGAAATTGGAAGCACTGAAGTTTCTGTTGTTTCTTATCCGAGCATTGTGGGTCAAGGAGGTAGATAAAGTGAAGATGGAATATCTAAAATGCTTATGAAATTATTCGGTATATATTTCACCAGAAAATGGTGAGATGCATTTTTAATTTACTTTGAAGGACAGGTTTTCATGTGCTGAGATGGTTTTCCCCAAATTCTTAATTCTCTTCATGTTAAGAGCATTTTGCAGTCTTCAGAATTTATCACATATAGGAAATGTTCCTTTATGTCATGTCCTAAAAATCTCAAGGACTGGACATTTAAATCCATGACCTCACTGATTAATAGCTCCTTCCAAACTGATTTGCAGCCTTTTCCCTATTGTGCAAAACCATAACAAAACAGAAATACCAGTGATTTAATCTGGCATCATCAACCACTGAAAGATGAGTCAGAAATAGATTAGCAAGTGTTCTAGTTGATCTTAATAGTGCAGTGACAAGTGAATTTAAGGATGACAGATGATCCCACCGACTAGCAATTCTTCTGACTGTATTATGGCATGGATAAACATGCTGTCTTTTCTAACAACTGGCCATGAAAACAAAGACATTTGAGTTCATATTGCTGTGGAAAACAGAACTGAAACAAAAATTCCTTTTTAATACATGTTTGGAGGGCCTGATTATTGCAAAAGACTGACAGAAACATGTTAGGATTTCAGTTTGTAAGATACCCAAGATGTTTCTCTTAACTTTACTGGGAGGATTTTTTTTTTTTTTTTTCCCCCCTCTGAATCAGAGCATCAGCACTACTCTCCAGTGTAAACCCAGTAATGCTTCCTGAATGTTCACATGCTCAGGGCTTTTTGAGCTGCACCTTTAAAAACAAATAAATAAGGAATGAACTCGTTTGGCATTTCAGGCCAATGACCAAAGCCAGGGAGCCTGGTGAGTATGCTACTACATTCCCTTTAACTTTATTTTTGTGGGCATCATGCATTTTTATACATTTCCCTGAACCAATGTAATATAAAAGATTTACTGTTACAGTTTGTGTGTGGCCAGGCAATGGCATATGGAAAACATGTTTCCTGCTATTTAATTTAATTACTCTAATCACGTGCCAGCCCCAGGCATGTCATTCTGGACCTCTGAGGCTCTTTGTCTGTCAAAGAGATGGACAATATCTTGGCTTTGTTTAGTTGCTCTGCAGGCTGCAGATAAAACCACTGAAATACTGACTGTTTGTTTAACCAAAACTTTGCATTTTAACCATTTGGCTTTGATTTTTTGTTTTACAAGAAAAGATGACATTTTGGCCTTAGTGAGCTGAAAAGGAAATATTAGGGATATGAAGAAGAACTGTCACTTTCGGGGCTTAATAGATGAAAAAGAATACTCTAGCCTTCTGGTCAGAAATCAGCTCTGTTAGCAGAAACTTAAGACATGCATCGCTGTTATTTTAGAGTTGCCTGTTAGCAAGGGCAGCTGGAAAAGTCCTGTTTATAACTGCTGTTTTCCAATATGGTTAGCCCTTCATTCAACAGTTTCAGTAGATTTTTGTTTCTTTGATTTTAATAGATGAAACTGTAATGGGTGAGAAACTAATTAAGATTCCATAGCAAATAATCATACCAATAATGTTGCATCCAGCTATAAGTTAGCTTTTATGTTAACACTCTACAATTATTTTTATATAAGAATTTTCTGCCAATTACAGCTTTAAGTCTTTTGACAAAAATTTAAGAGCAGATAGTTTACAGTACTCCATTCATATTATAAATCCCAAATCTACAGAGAAATTAATCACACACTTAGCTTTAAGTATGTACTTAACACCACCACTTCCTTCACTTGTAAGCAAGCACTCAAGTCCATGTTTTCCTGCATCCAGAAGTGATACTAAAGAGTACTTTACACTGTATGAGGATATCATTTCTAACAATCATATTGCCAGAACAGGAAAGAATAAGAACCAGCTTTTAATCAAATTAGTTCCATCTTATAAGGAATTACTACATGTAGAAAGACTTGTCTATTCTTGCATTTTTGGAAAATGAATGAACTTCAGTTACTGTAAGTTTCAACAGTAAATTAATCTACGTCTTTATACGGTAGTGTGCCAGCATCCTGCCACAGTAGTTTTCAAACTATGTTGTATGGACGAGGGTGGGCAGAAGGTCTATGAATATGCTCTCAAGAGGTCTATATCATCAGAGGGAAACATTGGATGGGATGGGATGCAAAAAAGGAAAGCATCTATTTGAGCAGAGTTTACACATTTCTGATATATCGGTGTATGGTTCTCCAACTGGCTTTACTTTCCCCCATTTTCTAGCTGAATCAACAAGATACAATAAATAAAAATTATTTCCTCTAAGTTACACAGTTCAGCAATGCAAGAATTAAACATTTTGTTACTATATACTGAATTACAGCTCCTGTCCCATTTAGCTTTGAGCTAACCACTAGATGACACTACTTCCCACTTACTAACAGGTGGGGGCATATGCTCCCATCTCCCCATATACCCATTCATGTATTTACATGCTTCTCGACCGAAGAACTTCAGAAAGAACATTATACAGAAATTGCCTTCACCACTATACATTTTGATGAATTTTGTGTATATACACACAGATATTTATGTGTGTGCATGAAGGTGTACACAAGCATTACAAGCTGTGGGCATGTGTCTTTGCATGATTTATAGAAAACATGTATTATAACTCACTATGTGAGTCTTTAGGGTGTTGTAACTTAGCAAGTGTTGATGACAGCTCTACTTAAAAGAAACCAGAAGAACTCCAAGAAAAACTTAAAAGGCTGGAGTTTGTGGAGAACATTCCCCTTGTCTCCTACCTCCCCTGCCCGCCCCCTTCCCCCCCAAAAAAGGGGTGCTACTATATTGGCTTCTGTGGTGTGATTCTGGAAAGACTGGGCACAGGGGAAAATATCACACCGAGGAGTCAGGCAAGAGCAGGCTGCACTATTCAAGTCCAAAAATGACAAACTGTGAGGAGAAGGAGAAAGACACAGAAGGGCTGTCAGGCATATCCATAAGGCGGCTGCCGCTGCTGCTGTGGTTTTTAAATTAGGAAGAATGAACTTTCCAGAAGGATGTGTGGAAAGAATCCCACATTTCTAAAAGGCTGATTTTCAGAAATCCAGAAACTCCAGATTACTCAAAAAGCAGCTCCTCCAAAGTTACATTTATGCTACTAAATTGCAGGCACAAGGACATGAGGATATGGAAGTGGCGTAGTAGCACCTTCAGATACACTTTTATTTTTGCCTATGTCAACAAGCATCTTGCTTTGTTAAGATTCATCTCAATGATTTATAACACTCTATAACACTATAGCTCTATATGTGCTATAACTGTAATACCTAAGTAGTGTGATATACTTCATTTAAGGAGTATTTTAGATAGCCATATTAAGCCGTCTTTAAAATCTGCCTCTTGTCTACTAGTATGCCAATGTACTACCCATAGTCAAAACAAAAGTATGAATTTTTGATTTAGTAATCTAAATTTGAAATATTGAAGATTGTCTTCATTTTGCACCTATTTTAATCCTGATCCCCCACAACTGTGGCAATATGGGTTGGGTACATCCTTATCCTCATCCTCTATCACATTAGCCAAGTACTTCTGTACTTCTGTCAAAGGGAACCTGCAAGCAGGGAGGGTGAGCCTCCTTGCCTTGAAAGGATGCTCTGCTCTGTTTACATTTCACATTCTATCGCAACCCATTATTTTAGCAAAATTTCTTCTGTTTTAATGCAAAGAGCTGCTACTAAAGTATAGTAAAGCTTTACAGTCATGTAAAATGAAGTCCACATAGTGTCTACCTAGCACTAGATTAGCACGCAAGGTATTTCTGCTAATAAACCTTTTTTGTTACATCAAGTTTGTCATAAGAGATACAAGCTCAATTGCTGACATGTAGGACTTCGAGAAATTACATTCCCTTAATAGTGTCAGTTTTGCTGTATCAATGCAACAATTCAGTTAATGTAACATTTCCTGTAGTTCTGTTGAATGTTTGGGAATTGTATTTACAGATAAAACCTATCCCACTTACAACTAAATTCTTCTAGCTTGCAACAGTGTAAGTCGATAGTCTCTATAAAAAAAGCGATGATACACCACAGACACAGCACCGCATTTGCAAAATTATGTTTTTAAGTCATTTGTCAACAAAAAGAGATATGTTTAGCTATCTGCAACCAACAACTTAACTAGATCCACGTAAGAACTGAGATTTTCTTAGCAGTTTAAGGGTGCCCAAGTCCTCAGGAACAACAATGGCTGGAATCAAGGCTACCTAAATTGCAACCATAAGCAATGTAATCAAAATCAAAGATATAGTTTTATCCTGTGCATGTGTTATTTGGACAGGTTAATTTATTGGGGATTATGGATCTGAGGAGAAAATACATTAATCTTAAACATAAAATAAGAGAAAGGCTGAGAAATAATGTTAGCCAGAGGTTTTGCTTGTTTATTAAAATGCTGCCTTTTATTTAATCTAAACAAGTGTAATTACTTTTTCAGACTTTGATTTCCTCTGCAAATCTTGCGCTCTTACTTTTCGTTTAGACAGGACATTTATGTGAACTGCTTCTTTTTCACCAATTTCCTACAGTTTCTTAAATTTGTCAGTGAACATGCTTGAGCGTCCCTCCAAAGACTTCTTAGGAAGGGAAAAAGCTCTCCAGTCTATTTGTGGCTAAGCACAAGCTCCAGGAAGGCTAGCTACAGTATACAAAAGCAGGCAAGACAAGAAAGCAGCTTATCTTCAGATCTGAATCTGGGACTTGCTGCAGTAAAAATACCCTGTTGATGCATACATGACCTATGTGGGACAAGTTCCCTGCTCAGTCTGATCGTAAGAGCATACAGTGTAAGCTTTTGCATTGCTTTTGAAGGGAGAGAGATAAAAAAGAAATTTTAAGTCACTTTTGTTCTCTCCTTCTGACAAAAGGACTGTAATCTAAACTATAGCAACTCAAGAAATGCAGTCCTTTGGGGCTAGCCTCTTTCCTTTCTCAGGGCTGGGAGCCTTAGGAGCAAAGCAGCTTGGTTATACCTGCTACACTTGTGGAAAAGAAATTATGACTTAATGATGTTTCACTCTTGCCCTGTAGCAAAGGACTTCTTGTTAGTTGGATCGGAGATGGCAGCAGGAAAAAAAACCTTGAAAGGCAGCAAAACTACCTCAAAGTACAAACTGTGCGAGCCATCAAATGGATGCGAACCAAATTCAGAAATTGGAAAGTAACCTATGCAGCTTTGCACAGCCCTGGAAATGATTTATAAGCAAATACTTCAAAGTCCTTCTTCCTCTCTCACTCCCATGTATTACTGAGGCAGTAGGAGCAAGCATTTTGGAGCAGTGCAAATGGTAACTGAGATAACAAACAGCCAAATATGGCCTTTGGCGTAAAGCTGCCTTCACATCTGCTGGGGACACACACATGCCTTTTGACAACTGCTGTGAAAACTCTGTCCGTATAATCTGAAGTCATTGCATTTGGATTATCATTTTAACTGCCTTGCTGAAATTTTTGCTTCTGTACTAAAACAGGATTTGGATTAGAATAATCTACCATGTTATAGACTATATCAAACTCTCAATTCCAATGCATAGTATGGAGCAATGCAGTTCAAAACATGCTTTAAACTGAGCATATACCAGTGGAGTAGAAGAAAGTTTTATTTTCAATAAGGAGGGGGAAAAAAAAAAAAAAAGTACCCTTCCATGCATAGCTCTTCAGGCAGTTTATAGTGAGGACTTGTTAGGAGGAGTTATTACTTCCCCACACCTTCCATAGCATCAAGAATTCCTTTTAAGCTTTGTCTGAAGACAAAACCATTCAGGGTTAAACTAAGTCCTATGACAATTCAGTGAGATTTTGATCTCAATAGATATGAATTTGGTCTGGTATTTTCAAATCTACCTTTTAACTAAGGCAGCAATGGTGAGGTTCTTCCGTACATAGAATCATGTGTGATGATGTTTCCTGCAATGGTAAGATACATTTCCTAGCTCACAAGGAATGCAAGAGACCACACAGGCAAAAACTCGAACCTCACCAAAAAACCCAAACCCAACACCAACAAACAAATAAATTTTAAAAAAAAAAAAAAAAGACAGACAAGAGAGAAAAAGCGGAAAAAAAGCATCAGCAGATACAAAAAAGAAATGGCTTCAAGCTTGCTAAAGGGAAGCTCTTGAATTTTGAAACTATCTCTGTGAAATGTGTTACACCTACAGCACAATCCCTTTCTAGCAGTTGATCATTTTACTAAAATTGTTGTAATAGCTAGTTTTACACACTTGAGGTAGTGAGTAGTGTCCAAGGCAAAAGATTTATAGTTTGCTCCGGGTATAATGGTATGAGAGGAACTGGCTGCCAAAAGGGACTGCGATTTGAAGAGGGCGCCTTTGGTTTGGTAGATGGTGTATTTGTTCTGTGGCTGGAGTTCACTAGAAGAAGTTGTTTGATGCACAGGCCAATGATAACTATCTTGGGAGAGGGAGAAACCCAAATCCTCCAAGTTTCAGGGAGAGAGTAGAATGAAATACTTGGGTATGTGGGGAAAAAAGAAGATAGCAAACTCCATGGCAACATGAAGTAGATCAATTCATGGGGCATTTTGTGGTTTATCACTTAAAAAAAAAAAAAAAAGATTTATTGACCCCCAAATCATGGTAAATTTTAGTATTAAATGGACCTCTTTTGAAGACTAAGCTCCTTGAGGAGACAGTAGTTTTGGAATGGAGCCCTCAGCCTTAGAAATAACACTGCTGGTTTGGCTCTGCTTCCAATATTGTTGCCTAGTTTTAAAGCTTTTCAGCAGGACTTCACTCCAGTCTGGTGACCAGCGTGAATCACTGTGGAGTAGATTAACACAGTGTTTTCCCAAGTGTCTAATCTCATTTTAGGATCAGAATACAAACAGCAGCAAAGCATCCTTAAGACGCAAGGAGTCCTAGGAGCAAGGCTGCAACTCAGCCCCAGTCTGCATTCGCGTTACCTCGGGCTCCACGGCATTCCTTGGAGTATCCAGAATTCTTCGAAAGTTCTGACATTTCTGCTCTGACCTAAAGCTTTACCTTTGCACACTGAGTGCAGCTCTTGGCTTGCCTGTGAGAATGGTGTTATATGTATAACATCTTATCCTCTAAATCCTGCCTGCTGAGTGGATTCTTCCTTTCAAGCTCGCTTTTTATTGCTGGAAGGAGAGTTTTTGGAGGAGCTGTGTCTGTATTCCTTCTCTTTTGCTTGATGTTTTTCCTGCAATTTTAACACTCCCGAAATCAGGGAAGAGCTTTGCACTTTTGAACCAGCCTCAGTCCTTCTGAGAGGCAATGGCTGAGAGACACTGATTGAAAGTTTACTAAGCTGTTTGCACACCTCTATGAGGAGACCAGGCTAGACAATGCAGATCAAGGTCTTTTCAAGTTGTTAGCCAGAAAATTCCTTTATTGTTGCTGCATTTGGCATTTTGACATTAAGAGATTGATCAATATAATTTGAAAAAAAAAAAAAAAAAACCACAAAAACCCCAACAAAATCTGCGGCCCACGTATGAGGATTAGAAGATATAAAAAGAATTAGGAAACATAGCAAGAAGTGATTCCAACTCACTGATGCCAAAGGGAATGTGTGCAAGAAGGGACAACAGTAAAAGATGTGGCAGGGAACAATAAAGCATGCATAGAAATGAAGAAGGACAAGTTAGGCGTTAGGCATGCTTCAACAGAGTTCAGGTCATTGACCATTACAACATATAGGGATTCTTGTGAAGTCATTTTAAGCAAAACCACTAAAGTGCTTAGGCACCTATTTTGAAGATGCCTACTTGCCTGTATGTGTGTGACTTCCTCAAAGGTCCATGCAAGTAATTCAAGTGCGTTCTCCGCTATCTAATGAAAACATTTGTGTATGCAAAACCACCACCACCAACAAAAGAGCTCATGTGTGAGAGGAGCCTATATAACTAATGGTGGAGACAGCAGGCCCATAGACAGTCCCCTCAGGAGGTAGGAGATGTGTCACAATCTAAGTTACTTTATAGACTCTGAGGATTATTGTATACTACTCTGTGTATTAAAGTATGATAGGTTTATTTAAACAAAAAGCAACACCACTAAAATTTGTATGTAAAATTCCCAGCTTTCCGTAATAAAAGGCTGAAGGGAGGGTTCCTTAAAAATGTATCATATGAAAAATTACCAACAATATTTTGAATATATTACGAATTAAAATGAGCACACATCTTTGCATGTCACTCCACTGCCTTTTCTCATGTTATGGTTAGGTCAGAACTAAAAAAAATACAGGGACTTTAGTAAGTACCATAATATAAAATTATATGTTGATTTTTCCATGGGCTATTAATATCTTGTTACTGTGAGACTGTACTGGTTGGTGGTTTCTGGTTTAGTGGTGTTTGGCTTGTAGGTAAAGGAAAAAAGAAAAAAAAAATAGAACAAGACCACCTCTGACATGAATACTGACCTCCAACTGCTATTTTATGTAAATATTTTTTGGTTATTTCCACATTTTTACCTTTAATAGGAATGAAATAGCATTATATCTTCTTAGACTGTATACATTTTTGTGCATGCTCAAAAAATATGTGCAAAAATACTTTTATCTTGCTTACAAGTTTCACTAGTATCAAGATCAAGACTCTCTTAACTTCTGGATCCTGGGTGGAATTCCATGAGACATTCCAGTGGGTAATAGAGTAGAAGATGTAAAATTGCCAGTAAGGGGGAGAGAAGAATTTTCTTTCTCAATCAGTCACAGGAGAGGGTGGGAAAAGCAGTGTAGGAGTGGTGCCTAATGTGTTCTCCTAGGGCAATGCCTTTTAGACACTCCTAAACACAGAGTCATAATCAGACCCGCTTTCCTTCTCCCCTTCTTTCAAAAAGAATTGTATTCCTAAATATCTAATAACAAAACATTGAAGAAGTTCCATTTTTATCTCAGACAAACTTGAATTTCCCTTTGCTTGTCAAATGACTCAGAATTAGGAGACTGAAAATGTTACCACATAGCTTGTAAAGGTTAGTGGTATTTAGTTATTGATATAAAAGCCTCAGTGAGGTACTGCATTTGTAGGGGGTTGCTAATGGAATACAGAGCCTTTCGCCTTTGGGTCACTGGATCAAATCTGTCCCTTGTGGATAGTGACCAAAGTTTGCCACAATTTAAGTTTTCAGTACCCTATATAAATTAAATATGTAGAAATTAGAGATGGAAAAGACCTGTTATAGCTTGCAGCCTATCCCCCTACCAGTGCAGGATCGTTCTCTCTAGTATATTTCCCGATTACAGATTTTCCAGTTCCTAGCAGGTCCTGTCCACCCAGCAGAGCAAAGCAGCTGGTATTAATTGATGTCCGAGTTTAACTGGGTCCTGGTGAACTCCCCATGCTGGCACCGGAGCTGTAGGAGGGATTCGGCAGACACGTCTCTCCTGCCTGCCTCTGCGGGGGGCACTGAGTGGGCAGCAGCCCAGGGAGCGCCCGTATCCCCCCACTGCTGCCTGGGATGGGGGAGCAAGCAAAAGTCCCAGCTCCTTCCCACCCTGTGCAAAATACCTTATAATACAGGGGGATTACTGAATCTCATTTCCACTGCCTCACTTATCCCCCTTTAAAGTCCTACCAATGGCCCTTCCATAACCAAACAGCTGCAGGTCATAGTTCTAAATTGTAGGTCTGATGGATTAGTTCGGGTAGCTAAAGGAAAGGCCAGATATTAGTTCAGACATTGATATGGACTAAAATTTTCCCAAAGTTTGGAAGAGATTTGGAAGCTTGCTTGGGGCTTCTTTTTGATATAAATGAAAAGGTTTGAACCCTATTACCTTTTACAACTTCCATTTGCAAGTAATTAACTATGTTGCAGAACACCCATTATTAAGTGCTAGGAACTGTGTACTGACAATATTAAGGTTAGTCTTGTAAGGTATTTAATGACTACTGCTGGGTGTAGTGCTATAGATACACACGGGCTTTGGAGGCTTAAAAAAATACAACAAAAAACCACACCACCAAAACCCAAACCAGTAACAGTGGCCCATTCCAAAGTAATATAAGCATGTAATAATTAAAACAATTCTCATTCTCTAGAAAGGAGTCCGAGTGGGGCTACTTTAACTTACCCACCTTTGAGTGCCTCAAGGTGCAAGTTACAACACTGGGACAGTGTAGAGTATAAGTGGGATTTCCTCAGCACTTCTAATTTTGGCCATATGTGCCTGTCCCGCAGACTTTATAATCCAACGCTTCCTGCTAAAAATGCTAGAAGTACAAATGCAGCCTTCAAAATATCAGAGTGTTTTTAGAATGAAAACCCAACTTTGTTGCTGTTGCTCCCTCAGTGCACCGAAACCTGAAATGCCAGTGAGGGTGGCGTGTCGGAGCTGCCCCACACACCCCAACTCGCTGCTGGCAGGTGCTGCTGGAGGAGCAGAGCTTGCTGCTGCGTGGCCACAGCCCAGGACTCCCAAGTACCCCATAAAATGCAAGTTTCTCCATTCGCAGTGCAGCTAACGACTGCTGCGTTACCAGCGTTAACTTATTTCTGATATTCACAGTGCCAAAGCTTCAGCTGTTGAAAAACTCAAGCGATCATAAAGGAAGATCCTTTGGGCTTCAGAAATATTACAGTCAGGTGGCTTGAAAAAGAAGGAAAGAATTTAAAACAAAAGAACACCAAACAGGAACACAAGTAGTACAAAAAATTGCAGTGAATCTGCAAAGGGGACACTCCACACTTTCTTTCCAAGGTAAAAAAACCCCACAACCCTGTGTTGTGAAATGTCTTTTTAAACACAGATTTAGAGAATGAAATTGAGGGTTATAAACTAGTAGCCAACAAAAGCAAGAAAGGATGGAATGTTGGTAACCAATTGCAAGCACAGGATCCAAGCAAAACATCTTGAATTGCTAGTACTGTAATAAATTACAGTTTTCACTTTTGTATTCTGCAAGTGAAAACAGCACTAAGTCAAGCTTGAGAGAGGGAGAGTAAAGGATGACCTTTTTAATTCACCCGCACCCATTACAAGTAGAAGAACTGCAACATGGGGAGTGCAAAATGAAAATACAATGCCCATCATTGTGTGAAGGGACAGATCCTGCTCCCATAAAACGGGGTTCCTGTGTCACTGAAGAGTTAATTGTCAGGTAGCAATAGATGAAAGCCAAACCAGACTCCAGGATGGTCTGCTATGGTGGCTGTTATCTCATTTTCTTCCATGGATTAATTTTCCCCTCTTTAACTTTAATTAGATAAAAGTCTAGGGGTGGGAGGTGGCCCTGGAGTGCTCAAAGGGCAAGAAGTGGTCAAGAGCTGGTTTCCCTCAAACTTTGATTAGCCTATTTGATAAGTGATACTAAGCACCCCAATTGGTTAATGAATGAGGGGTTCCCGTGAGGTAAGTGGCTGGGAAATTTAGCCTCCCCCACAAGGACAGCGAATATGTAAACTTCTGTCCTTCAGTTAGGTGTCTACTCTGGTTAGGAGTAAGGGTGATTTATATCCTATCTGGGTCCTGGAGTGTATCTACATTGATTGACTCCCTTGATCTTGACATCAGTCACTTGGGCTTTCAGAGAAAGGGGGAACATAGGAGATAATGAAAGCTACATTAAAGAAGACCTTAACATTTATGTAAACGTTATTCTATCTTCAAAGGCAGAACTATCTTTCAACAGAATGGAGATTTATTTCCTACTTGAAAATATTAGAAAGAAAAAGTTGCAATATATTTAATATCAGACCTCTAGCTTTGGTGCTGGTCTCAGCCTTTGGGTTCTGTCTCTTATTTCTTGACTAAATTGCATTATAGTTAAAAGTTTTACTGCATACTGCTTGCAAACACCGACGCAGACACACTAACGTCTTGTGCAAAGAGGCATCATCCTCTCCTGGTGGGAAGAAGAGGGAAGGAGAGAGAAAGACAAAATGAAGAGTTTGGAGAGTAGAAGCAGAAGCATAGAGAAAACATTTGGAAAGCTCATACATTACTATGTATTAAACGCGGGGCTTTTATACGTGTAAATCCATGGCAGTAGAAACCAGAACATTTAAGTAAAACTAAAATGCACCTCTCAGATTCTCCCCTAGTGAATATCACCTCCATAATAAGATTTCCCTGGCTGGCTGCCAGGATCTCCTTGGCCCAGAGCACAGGGGGCAGATTTGGGGCATGCTGGGGCCGGGAGGGAGCCGGCAGAACCCTCTCTCTGCTCAGCGGGTGACCCACCAGGCCAGCTGCAGCACGAACATCAATTAAAGCAGCATTTTCAACAATGCTGAGCAGAAAGGTAATTTGTACAACTGAGAAGCCGGGCCACGTTATCACCCGTGGAAGGCTGAAAAAGTGCACAGACTCTCCTGGGTAAACATCTCTAATTCTGCTACAGAATACCTTACCCCAGAGAGACATTTACAAAATCATGAGGGCAGCAGGCAAAGCAGATGAAGAACTGTTATTCACCAAATTCTGCAGTATTAGATTTGGGAGGTTGGGCTGAAATTACAAGGAGGTCAGTTTAAAACAGGCAAGAGGTTTTTTTCTTTGCAAGAGTAGTGAAATTCTGGAATTTGTTGCCACAGGAGATTGTAGAACCAGCAGTTTAAAGGAGGATTAGACAAATTCATGGACAACTGGGTCATAATCAGATATTAAAGGAAAGAGACAGGGATGTATCTCTAACATATATAATGCAAAAATTCTGAATGCTGGGAGAGTACAAGGGGAACGAATTGCAGGGCGTGGCCATGCTCGTGTGCTCTCACTAAATAGCATCTCCTATTGTCTGAGACAGTATTGGCATGATAGACTGGCCTGATGCAGCAAGGCATTTCTTATTTTATCTTCTTAAATCTGATTTGGTTTTATCTAGTCCTTCAGTCATAGCCAAACTTAGAGTCTTCTATTAAATTTATGTATTTTTTTCTGACTAGATTCAGGGTAAAGTACATTTCTGCTTTCTTAAGCCACAAATTATTCTCCTCAGGACAGGTAGTCAACAACACAAGCCTTTTTCCTTTTTAGCTATGGGTCCCAAAAAGCTTCAACTATGTCTTCACAACATGCAAAATGCAGTAGTTGTATTCCTGACTAAAAGACTAACTGTTCTCAAAGACAGCCTAAATGTCCAATAAAGTGGTAACTTACAAATTATGAGGTAGAGAATTTATAGTCCAGAATCATCTTATTAAATATGTCAAGAATTAGGACAAGTACGTAAGTCTGAGTAATTAAGGTTAAAAAAAAAAAAAAAAAATCTGTGGGAAGTCTTTGTATTAACTAGTATGTTTTTAGGCAGAGGACATGCAAATAAAGTCTTAGTTGCTAAGTTCTATATGGCATGTTTGGTAACTCGCAGACATAACATTTGCACTGCTAAATGGAACATGATCCTCTGTCTGGGAGGACTGGTCATTAATATGTAACCTGCAGAGCTGGGATTTTCTTGTGGTAATGAATAATTTCTTTGCAGTGAAAACATTAGCACAAAAAAATATATAGCAAGGAGAGAAGGGAGAGGAAGTTTTCTTCCTCTTCATCTCATGCTAAAATCTTCCTACTCTGAACATAGAAATGTAGAATTTCAAAATTTGAGTGAAAAACTTTATTTTATCAGCAATATGAGGTCACTGAACTGTAACAATGCTAATCAAGAGAAGCACCAAAGTATGGTCTTCACAATCTTACATACTTTGTATTCTACTGAGATAAAAGGAAATGGAAGGGACGGCATCTTCCCTAGGTCCAAACTGAAGTGACATTAATACACCTGGTCAGAGCAAGGTAGTAGGAAGTACAAATTGTTTCTTGGACAGTATCTCTGGACAGATAACATTTACAGGGTGATATCTGTAACATTACTCTAGTTCTGCTATATTCCTTGACCCCTTTTTTTCCCCTTTTTTTCCTGCAGTACTTAAAACAAAACCAACCTATAAGTGCTAACCTCCCACCTAAAAACACCTTAAAAAAAAAAAAAAAATCTAAAAATCAAAGCACAGTCAAGATGGCATGAAAAAACCCCTCTGCAAGGAGCTGTTGTTGAGATGTCTCCCCTGTGTTAAAGGGGTTGAGCTGTACTTGACTTTGAGGTTTCAGCTCTCCCACTTCCTCACTCTTAAATAAACAGTAATTTCTGGCAAATCAAAGAAAACCACACCTGACCTTGCATTTATACCTGTGATTTCCTCAGGTCCTCAGTGTTGTTCTGAGAGAATAGAGAACCCACAAGCAGAATTCCCCAATGGATTTATTGGCTTCTTCGTACAGAAATAAACAAGTGTCACTCCTGCACTGGAGCTGCTGAGCTGTGAGATAATATCTGTGCAGATATTATCAGCCTGTAGATCAGATTTTGAACTCTTCACTTAGTGACCAAAAATCGAGACCCATAGAGCTATTCCTAAATTACAGTCCCAAAGACTCTTAATTGCTCACTACAGGGCAGCAAATCCCTGTCACCAGCCATCAGAACATCCACTGGGCAAACAGCCCAGCTAAGCAAATATTTTGGCCCAACATATGCACAAGCCCACAGCATTAGATGAGAATCACACATGTGCATAAAATCTGCTCAAGACAAAAATGATGTCTACAGAAAACTGCATTCATGCTTTGTCAGGGTGTAGCATATACTCAAGGTGATAAATCATCTCTGTTTCTCCACCCTCCCTCCCCCAGCTGCACAGTGACTAAATACCTCTATCGACCAAGTCTTTTAAGTCAAATCAACCTTTAAAAATTCCTCTTTCTTAATGCTCTAACATGCATGGGTTCACAAAATTAAATTACAATATTTTTATCTGTTTGGGATCAGTACTGTTTCCTCCTCCTTGTGTTTACTTTCCTTCAGTAGCTGACATCAAAATGTTTTCTGGAATGCTGGGACTAAATAAGTTATGCTTAACTCAATATCTAATACAAATAGCCCTGGGGAAGCTCCAGCAACACAATCATAAAAGCTACAGTTTCTTTTAATAGCTTGCCACACTTTGCTGATATAGTATTTCTCTAATCACCAATCTTTACGTGCCTTCCTGACCTTGGAGCTCTCTGTCCAAATGACTTTGTGGTATCAAAGGCTTGTGTCATTGGAAGAGTGAATGGCTTTCATTTTTCTCCCTGAAACTTCCGGTTCCTGGCATCTGCAAAGAATTATTCCAAGCAGTGTTTTGCTGCCTTGCGGCCACTGCCCTGTAGTGGCCTGACTGATGGAAGCGACTTTTCCCAAAAAGGTTATTGTGGTCAGCAGTGGGCGGGTGCTGCACTTGGTGCACAACCAGCCCTGCTTTCTCAGCTGATTTTGTCTGACCATTGGGCTACCACAACCATACGCTACAGCAATTAATTACTGTGGGTTTTTGGAAGGCACCAAATAAACAGGGTATATACGGTTTTATAGTAGAATAGAGCAGTAAACAAAAACCCTCCAAAATAAATCACAGATTTCAAAAGCCTTTATATTATAACAAAGGTGAAGTCCTAAGTTTAAAAGCTTTTAAAGAAGTAATTGTTACAGGGGGACCTAAGGGATCAGGGTTCACTCAACAGAGCCTCATACTGTATGAATGTCCAAAAAAATCACAGCTGTGATGCTCTGACCTTTTCCAAGTGATAAGAAAGTCGGTGCCTGGGTCCAGAGTCTCAGTTATTTACGATTTTTCTCTATTAAAGCTGGATTCTTGTTCTACCCAGCCTGCTCCCATGTAATTACTCTTCTCTCACTTCTTGTCCTTTTGCTCTAGTTTCTTGTATTTACTTCTTTATTTTTTTTTTAAATATGAAATGTAATTGGACCTATATAGGTAATTACTATGCTGAAAAAAACTAAATGAAACTCATAGCTTTTTTCCTTTTTATTTTTTGGGGGGTGGGTGAGGAGATGAAGAGGAGGATTTTCAAGATAGTTTTTCATTATTTTAAGTGTATTACTGCCTTAGCACCACAACTGCAGTCAAGCACCCTTAGTGTTGAGCACTGAACCATCACGTTGCAAATGAAGTCTCCATAGTTAGGATAGATAAAGCTGGGATGAGATAAGGTGACAAAGTCTCAGGGAGGTTAGAAGACTGGCATAAGCTCATACAGCTGATTGGTTACAGATAAAATTTGAAAATCCTGTTTTTCTTCTAAGAGACAAGATTAAGACAGCATTCCTCAGAGACGGATTATGTATTTCAATTACTTAAATTAAACTTTAATTCAAAGAATGAAAACAAAACATCTTCAGAGATCCAAATCCTCCCAAAGCAACCTAACTTGACCCAAACCTCTCTTGGGGCTTTCAGCCCCTGGTGCAGCTCTTTTGGCAGCATGGCCCTGTAACCCTTTCTTAAATGAAAAGGAGAGGCTCTTCCACCCACTCTCTCCCCTGGAGAGAAGACAGCCACCAGGGACACAAACATTTCACAAACAGAGGGGGCCAGCCATGACCCCCTGCTCAGGGCTTCTCACTCCTTCCTTTCTCATTAAAATACAAAGATTAGGTGAGACAACTCGCACCTCAGGTTTAGGCATCAAGTGCATGCACTGGTCACCCCAAGCTTCCTCCCCGGGAATGCATTGCCTACAACAGCACCCGCAGCCGGTATTCCGTCTCCTGGCTGGGGTTATGTAGGCACAAATAGATGCCTGTCATGTGAATGCCTAATAACAGCAGAGATGAATTTACCAACTAGCTTTTGTCTCAGATGTTCCCCAGGTCTTTTTGGTTAAGATTCAATACACCTAAAATCTCAATGTCTTCAGATGGCAGCTACTCATAAATCAGCAGTGTTTTTCTTCCTGCCATGTGAAGTTGGAGTGTGTTATTTCCACAGTAACAAGATGAATTTTGCTCTTAGCAATCATTGCATGAGTAGCAAAACTTTGTTTTCAAATGCTTTTGGCCTTATTAATCTGAGTTACTTCATGTAACATTTTTGTACTGAAATAATATGTTGAATCTCCAGGTATTACAGATATTACCCCAGAAATACAGCCAGCTCTGAAAAGGGTGTTGACTGTCACACTCACAAATATGCTACAGATTAGATGAGGTAGCAGATGCTTCCATCTGAAGTTATAGTGAACCCAGATTTTCAAAGCATCACCTGGAGTTTTGTACCAGGACCAATTTCTGGATGTACTTAAAATCAGGAGACTTCTCCAGCTAATTAACAAGTTTATATAAAATTTACTAGAAGTCTGGCATCTTCATGATCCCTCTGCCCAAAAAGAATAAAACTACGGAACTGCTTTAGGATGTAATGTATAGGATGTACTGTATTACAACATTGGAGAATATTACTGTATGACAGCAAAAATCATCAGGGATTAAATACGTGTTTAAAAAAAAAAAAAAAAAAAAAAGAGAGAGAGCCTGGTCATAGCTTAGATTAATGCCTCACAAAACATTTGAGGAAAACTGAAAGACAATCCTGTCTCTTATTTCCAACTGTATAGTAAAAGGCTTCTAAATTCTCTATCGACTGACTAAAAACAAGCAAAAAAGGCCAGGTAGCAGCAGTCAGATTCTTCTCAATTATATTATATCCATGTGTATAGCACATTTCAATGTCCAAAGAGCCACTTGGATGTGTGAATCTGAACTTTTATGATGAAAACCAGGGATATTTCTAAAATTGTCAATAAAAGTCAGAAGCTCACCAAAATCTCACATATTTTTCCCCTTTTTGAATGGCACTATTAAGCGTTTAATTGCTTTAATTAGGTTTGTCTATTGAGAGTAGCAAAGAGAAACCCCAATACCCATAGTCAGAGGAGGATTTGGAAAAGGAGAGAGAGAAGGAGCTGAGAAGCTCATTGCCTGCGACTGGGCCTCTGGATAGCATTAGCTCTCTGGTTGTGCTCAGGCTAAATCTGCCATGTTTTAGCATATCTGTTGATATGGCGATCAGATCCGGTTAACCCCCATTGCTCACGGAAAGAAACCTTCAAAGGTGTCCTGTCTTGTAGAGTTCTGATGGGAACGCACTTTGCTGGGCTGGCAGGACTCGATGCTTTGAACCCAGCCCCAAAGCTTTCAGCCCACCTTTGCAGCTCTGCCAAGAGTCTGAGATACATTTGACAACATCCATTCTTTTTTCAAAAGGTCCCCTGTGGCCAGCAGGGTTTGCAGGCCACCACAGATGGCAGTGGCATGGATGTAGGGTGCCAGCTGTCGGGAATGCCTTGGCACTGCCTGGCTTGGAGTGCTGTTGGCACAGCTCTTGGGACTCATAGTGGCCCTGAGGGCTGGCTGTGGCACCATGTGTACGCTACATACCATGTTATGGGACCACCTTTCCTCCTGGTTTCTCCAAGTAGGTTTAATCCCTCCAGAGGCTGGAAAGAAAACAGGCTGGATATTCCCAACAAGACTGAGGACAACAATGACCCCAAAGATACAACAGCTGAGAATTTTTTGCAGTGCCTTCACCACAATGTCTCTGTGTGGGTCACAGGGATGATCAGCCTTCCTCTACTGACCCAGTCTGTCCAGAACCCTTTTGCACACAGCTTAAAGCTACAGAGTGGGGGTGCTTTAATTTGTCTGTGCAGTGCCTAAAAGCTGTGACATTTTCTAGTGCCCATTGCTCTGACTTCTTTCTCCTACCCTCTTCCAAATCCAGCACAAACAAACCAAAACAACTTCTGACTGTACCTCTACTACTGTCTGTTGTAATAAGAAACACTGAAAGCCACAGTACTGCATTATTTCATAGTTAAAAGACAGAAGTGGAGAATATTATTGATGCAATGGTTAAAGGAAGGACTTAGAAATCAGAATTTCTAATCCCTGTTCAGTTTGGATTCATAACTTTTACACCTTGGTTTCTCCACACAAAAATACTCTCTATGTAGCAGATGAATTACAGATTATTTTCATGATAGCCTTTAACGGGATGGCATCATGCAAGAGATACAGATGCATTGTATACGTAAAAGTTATTACAGAGGAAGAAGGAAGACATTCCTAGCAAAATAAAAAAAAAAGCAGTAAGTGCAAGAGTGTATGTAATTGCACATAAATATTTAAAAAAAAACCCCAAACACCAAACACCAAAACCCAAACGATCCTGTGTGACATTACATTATATATCTACCTGAAGACAAAAAAGACATCTAAGAAATCATGCCTGTGAAGATTTAAAAAACTAATAATCCATTGTGAGACAATAAGCAAACACAGCCTTGTTTTCAGCATGTTAGTAGCTACACTTCTGCAACATAGGAAAAAAAAAAATTCCAAGCACTAAAAGATTTCATTTGTCTAGAGCATTTGGGGACAGCTATAATGTTATCTTGAGTAAACACAGGGCCAACATAATTAGGAATAAAGAGGTAAGAAGCAAGGGGAATTGCCTGCATCACTTCACTTCGTAAAATCCTCCCATGGAAAGTGGCAGGTAGGAAATCTGCATAATAACAAACTTGTCACAAGACAAGGCCAACAAAATATAACAAATAGAATTAACATTTTGCTTTTACTCATTCTCAGAATTCCCCGTCTCCCTCCTCCCAGGTTTCAGTAGATGTAGTTAAAGTTGTGGCTATTGATTTGGTGCAATATTTTCCAGTATATATTTTTTTCCAAGTGTTGTATGGCTGCAAGAAGACTGTCTCTCTTCTTTGTGGGCATTGCTTTAAGAAACAGCTGTTGAAGTGCCAAACCTTCCTCTCAGATATCCCAGTGAAAACCCAGAATAAATTTCTTCGTTCCCCTCTAGTCTATCTAGACTTAGATCTGTGTAAATAATCCAGTCTGGCCCCAAAACAGAGCTACAATGTGTTATAAATTATAACTTATTATTGGAGATTACCTTCTCCACTGACTGTCAGGTCCTTTCTTTTAAGAATTACTGGAAGCCCTCTGCTCTTTGACTGCACCAACACGGCTCTTAGGACATGGGATTTGTGCTTCCCAGCTGGCTCATCTGCCCCTTCCTGAGACAATCTCCAGCATAAGGATGCCCTCCCAGGGTGCCATCAGGCTACACTCAGGGAGGTGCTTTAAGGGACTGCACCAGCAATGGAGCTGATCTTCAGGGCTGCCTTCCCCAACATACAAACTGAGACACCACTACCTCAGCTGGTCTTTAAAACAAAGAGATAGTGATTCTGAGTGCTAAGCAGCCATCCTCTGAAAAAACAGCCATTTCCTAAAGTACAAAGTTATTTTTGTCCTATATTTAGGCACTTTTGAAAACTTTAATATAACCAAGATTGTTGTGTTTTCTCTTGTGTCAGGAAGGACATCAATCATAGTAAGGAGTAACAGAGCCCAGATGAGGAATATAGACTAGGGTTTGGTCTCTAATTTTGTGTCCTTTGGTCTCTTAAGCATTCAGACTTCTTTTCCTGTAAATTAGTCTTTTAGGTAGAGAAAAATATCATGTTGGCTAATGCAGTGAGTGATAAGATCTTTATGTAGAGTGATCAAATCAATGAACTACCTTCCAGAAGTGCTACACTGGGACAAGTGTTCTTATTGCCCCCACTTCTCCTCTCCAGCTAGTATTCTTTTTACTTTTTCTTATTGTTTCCATTTCTTGTAATTGTTGTAATATCTTATGATATTTGAGGATTCTGAAGGTGTGAATACATGGAAGACTCAGCTTTTGTTGGAAAAAGAATAAAGGCAAGAAAGGACTGGAAGATAGTTGAATATACAAGCAAAATAGCTTTCAAATTTAAAACAGAAAGAAAATGGAGAGCATTATCATAAAGAAGAGAGATGGTGAGAAGGGAAGAGGTTGGAGCTTATGATACTCAGTTGTTTGGATTTTGTAATACTGCTCCCTCTCTTCTCCCTTTTAGTCCCACCCACTCTTCCACATCCCTCCTCATGACAGCGGTCTAGCCCCTTTACTTTTTTAGAGGGGACATATAAAGTACATTGCGATGAAGCAAGTTCAAATAAATTCATTCATCCTTCCCATCAAACATAACAAGTATTATGGTCTCTTCCGAACTGTACTTTGCATTTTGAGGGCCAAGATCTTCTCAAGGAATGAGAAACCAGAGAATTTATTTTGCATTATACAATTAGTGCTATGCTAGCACATACTGTTTTCCATGTTTCTTTTTAACCCTCTATTCGTTCCTAAATCACCAAACATAAGGGTTTTCCTCCCCATTTTCAATTTGCCCATTCTGGCCATTCTCCCACTTGTTGAAAAGCAGCAAACCTTATGCTGAGAAGCATATAGTAGGAAAGTCCCTGGTTTCAAGAAATATTTAAAAGTAATCTTTAGGCGTTCAGTTCAATTTTGCTCAAATTACATAGAATTTGATACAAATAATTTGATCTTATTCCAAATGAAATAAAACAAAGAAGTACAACAAGATGCACTTGTTTGTTGCAGAAATATATTTATTCTATAAATATATAGAGCAGTCTGCAAACATATAGAATACTTTATAGGTATATGGAACAGATCTGTAAAGATTTATTTTGTGATAGTTTCTCTTTTTTTTTTCCACCCACAGCATCCTTCCTATATTCAAATCCTATATTTGGTAGAGTCTCAAACTAAATCACCATTTCACTACATATCGCTATTTCCCTGTGTGCCAAAATCAATGAAGTGAAGAGCTGAGCACCGGAGAAAAACATTTTTGAAATACTTCGTGATATTTGCAAATGTATGTGTGTACATACATATGTTTTCAAGAAACCCTGTAACTCTTACTACAAATATGTTGGAGAAAGGAAGTCTGTTGACATTTTAACCACTGAAGTAACATGTGAGATTTGGTAATATACCTATCTGAAATCTTCAGAGGGGCAGAAGTCCTCCAGCAAAGGACTGGAACCTGGTATCCATCAGGTTACAACACTTTACACCTGTGTGACGGCAGAAAGGGATAGTTTGTACAGAAGAGCTCTGGTGCAGGCAATGGCAGCACACACACCTGCTAGAGTTTGTGCATTAGGTAGTGATCTATAGAGAGAGAACAGAGTTGGTGAAACACCTTGGTTATGGCTCTTATATTTGCTGACCATAAGGTCCATTGATGCTCCCTGTTCTAATCTCTTGTACCTCCATACAAGAGAGAAGGCATCTGCAGAGGGCTTCTATACACCCTCATGATTTTATGCTTAGACACTGATGTGTTAGTGTGCTTGGAGTCTGTATTGAAAAGCAAGGTTTTCCAAGGTTTGCTCTTTATATGTCAGACCCAAGTAATTTCCATTAATTCTACAATAAATCATGAACTCAGCAGAGTTGCCTATAAAACCAAAGCAGAATCTGTTGAAGTACGCAGAAAACACAGATCTTCAGCAGGGCTGCTGCTGAATTTAGTCTGGAGACTATTATTTCTCTGCCTGAAGGCCAAACTAACGATTCTTCACTTGAACAGAAACCATACAAGTCTGCTAAGAAAAATAGTTCCAATGAACAGTGGAAAAATGGAAGTGGTTGAAATGACCTGCATAAAGTAACACCAAACTGGATTTGCCAATACTGGTGAAGAGACTTGGGTGATATTTCCCAGAACAATGAAACAGGTGGGACAGGTGATTTTTCATTAATTAGTTTTGGCCAACTAACAGCTTAACTGAATGACTGCTGGAAGGATGCTAGGATTAGGTGGTTGTAACCATTAAATGCTATTATAAGCCTATTTATTCACATGAGACTGAAAGAAGCAAATACTTGTTAATACTGAAAGTTAGGGCAAGACGTGGATAACTGTGTTTTGCCATTGGTATTAATTTCTGCACTTCCCTGTATTGTTTTTTTGGAAAGCACCAAATGACTTCAGGAAAGTCTTGTGGTATTTCTAGTAAAAGTAATAAAGTAACAAGAATCCTCTAAAGAGCTTTATTTAAAAAAAAAACCAAAAAAACAACAGAAAAACCCAACCAAAAAACAACACACAAGGTGTTCAGATGGTCCCTTTCTCCCTTTCATTGTACCCCCAATTATTTATATATTTATACTAAATCTCCAGGAGAGTCAGAAAGTGAGGAAAAGATTCATTTGGGAGTGCAAGCTTTTGAGGACATGCTGCATTTTCTTTGGATGTGTTCTGCGCACACCGCAGCGTCAGCACTTTAGCAGAAGTGACAGAAGTCAAGTACCTGCCAATATCAGGAGCAGAGAAGGCAGGTCTTGCAGGAGCAGGAACCGGGAGTGAAACCAGCAGCTCAGCTGGACTCCTGGAACTTCCCTCCAGTAGAAAGTGCTCTGTCTTTAGGGCCCTCCTTTCTGTCACTCCCAGAAAACGTTTCCCATCACTCCTTTCTTCTTAATCATGCCAGGCTTCAACTTAATGACTGCCTGGCTAATATTTCTTCACCAAGATAGCTGAAAACTTCTCAACCCACGTGGCCATCTTTACTCCTCACCCACATTGGACCAGGATGGCTCATGTTTAGACAGATTTTTGGAAACTCTCCATCCAAGGGAGCTAACTTTTACCACCTCTCCCTTTGAAACCACAGGTCAGCAACCCACCCAGCTCCTTGTGCAGTAGGGGTAAAAGATAGGGTCCTGACCCTGCTGTTATGCCCTACAACCAGAGGCAAGGGGTGTGACGACAGCCCTGACCCACACTTTTGGTCACGCAACCCAAGGCAGGGAATGCATCCCTTCCTACATGACTTGATGAAGGAGCACACTGTTGTCACCCCATTAATAGTCTTTGCTCTTCCCCTATTCCTTGGGCCACTAGACAAGAATGTTGCCATTTTAATAATGCTTTTTGCCACCCCAAAGGTGCTCCTGCCCTAGAAGGGAAGGGTGGCAGGAGAGGGGCAGAGGCCTCTCTGGCAGCAGCTTTGCTTCTCCAGGAACAGAGAGGGAAAACAAAGCTCGTTGAGGGTGGTGACCATGGCCTGGGCAGTCACTGCAGTAGGGCCACCCCAAGTACTAAGCTCTACCTTGGCAGTAGCTGGAATAAGTCTTTCCACAGTCCTCCAGGAGGCAAGGGGAGGGCAGAGGGCACAGGGTTGTTTTGCTGTGAGCAGCAGGTTGCTGCCCAAGGCAAGTCTGCTCTGCCTAGGACTCTAGGCAGTTCTGGGGTATGGCTTTCATCCCACTGTTCTGTATTTACACCTGACTTCCAGTTGATAAGACTTCATTTCTGTTTACCCATTTTCTAGTCAACACTGTGTTCCTTGGATTACAGCAAGAGAAACCCAAATTCTATAAACATCCTGATAATATGTGACCCGATATGCCCAGATGCCTCAAGGCTAGCTTCCCTGTTTCTTCCTGTCTATGCTTTTGCTTACTCTAAACCCCTTTCTACCTATTCAGTCTGTGTCTGTATTCATACTTGCTATTTATTCACTTTTCATAAAAATGCTGATTCTGAATTTGTGGCTGACTATATTTTAGATGGTGATACTGATTTTTTTTTGAAAGTGATGACCATGGAAGTTTGCGGCTTTACATGTGGTTTTGTCAAAAATAGCATTGGTAGGGTTTCTCAGTCATGTGTTTTCTCCAAGTGACAGAGCAGTTTAAAAGAAGATCTCTCAACATATTCATTTTCAGTGATATCTCAGACTAGTTTCTATTTTAGGTTGTATAGATTGACAGAGATAAGTCATTCCTGCAGTTTCACATTTGTTCACAGAGGTATTTTCAGAAGACCTCATGACCTATTTTTGCTCAGTTCCTAAGGGCAACTAGTTATGGTTTTGTTTGAGGATGGTAGGCTGAACAGTAGTTCACAAAACTCCTGGGTCAAGAGTGCTACAACTTCTGCTTACCTACAGGTCTTTTTGTTCTAATACTCCTTATTTAGGAATTCATTGCTGTCTGTTTTTTTCCCTGTCACTTCTGAGGATAACCAAGGTCAATCCTATTAATACTTCCCATGAAGTCCACGATTTCTGAAGCACTGTTAACTAGCTACATCTGAACTGTATGAGAAGTTTCTGGGTGTCCAGGATTTCTGACTGCATCAGACTTGGGATGATGCTGTCTTGGTTTGGGCCAAGGCTGCCATCTTGGGGACCTTAAAGCAGGACTGAGCTCTGTTTGCTGCAAGCAGATGCCATTTTGCTGGATGCAGCCACTGGCTGGCCTGGACAGCCCTTAGGCGCATTCAGCTACAACGGCACTAGGAAGGTAGGAATGCAAGGAGGGTGGTGGGGAAGACAAGTGGCAGGACCTGAAGTTACTCTGTTCCCACGTTGCTACCAGGGTCTGGAAGAAGCTAAAGAACAGGGCCTCCAACAGGAGCTTTGGGGTGAGAAAAGGCAGCAGAGCAGGTGTCAGAAATACCCTTCAGAGGAAGGAACCAGAGGAAGTACTTGAAAGGCAGCAGGTCTTCCTGCTGGGCAGGTTTTGTTTTCATGCTCGCTTAGGGCAAAACTTCCTGCAGCACATACGTATTTTTCCTCCTCAGTAATAATTGGTCCCTTGGGTAATTTTCAGAAAACAATGTGGAAATTATAGGAAAAAATTAACTAGTGAACAGACTGCCAAAAATTTCTTTGAGAGGAAAAACTTTGTAAGGGTTAGTAGTACTGAAGGTCTTTGGGGGAGGGAAGGATGGGTGTTACATGAATGGTTTTTAACAGTTAATAGACATCAGCACACATTTCATACTTCAGCAGAATGCAGTAGAAACACAATGACAGAGGGCTATTAACCTGGCTGCAGATATGTAAGAGACTATAAGCAGTAATATCGCTATTAGGAATAGCAAATTTTGAATTTCTCCAGAGAAAAAAGTTTTCTACCACAACAAAAAAAAGCCAAAGCATAAACCCCAAAGAGAGGTGCATATGCTCATACACACTTAGGATTATGGCACAGAAGTACAAATCTTAGGATTCATTCAGCTGTGATTAAACTAAATAAAAAATGTATCAAACTGAATTAAAAAGCAGACTGTTGAGACACAAGTTTTTGAGTAAACCCCACATATTTTTTTCTCTGCACAAAACATAACAGCTTAAAGGAACACTAATTCATAGACAATTCACCTATATTTTATCATCCAACAATACAGCTGAATATGCTTGTGGGTCACCAGTTCTCACAACTAGTAGAAATAAGGAAGTAGTTCTCATTAAAATCCTCAGAATATACAAAACATTAAACACCAAAATGCACAAATCACACATCTACATAAAAGGAGTATTCACACAAACCCAAATTAATTCCAGCTCCTCCTAAACAACAAACCTTACAGTAAGACTAGGAGAATAACAAATATTTACCTCCCATGCCTCTAAAAGGATCATCTTCTCTTTAGATACGGATTCTAAAAATCCTCAAAATAATTACTGAGGACCTGAGCTGATTTCTGGGCAAGACGATGAATGGCCCTCCATTCACTCCGGCAGAGGCCCTAATTGCCTGCCTCTACTAATGAACTAATCTCAGGCACCTGGAACTAGCAGGCTCCATGCCGGGCAGGCAGGGCTCGGGTTACCTAAGAAATGCTCCAAATATATTCACACAAATCACTAACCCTGCAGATGTGCAAATACTGCTTTTGTCATATTGCTGGAGAGATGGACATGTGTTTGCAGTGCTGTAGCACATAAAACCTGAAGATGAATTCATTGTGTTGCTTTAATCCCTTCCAGAGGCCAGGTGGGCATTTGGGGAGCCAGATAAGTGTGTTGATTATCCACATTACTCATTGCATTAATCCACTTGTCTGTGTGACACAGAGTATCTCAAATGCTCACAGCATAAATATGTAGGTGGCTGGAAAAAAAATATATGTATTTCATGAGTGCCTGTTGTCTGTAAAATGAAACCTAATCGGGAAGTTAGCCTAAAACTTTGACTAAAACCTAAACAATTCCAAATTTTGCTGATGCCTAGAGTTTTTAAAATTACAGTTAAAGGATCTGGAAATCACTAGAGGATGTAAGCAAGCCTCAGTGTAAGCTTTGTGAGACAAACTACTGCACTTTGCACAAATTTTAAAAGGTTTTCACAGGCAAACAGTTTTCTGTGACCTCAGAAATTAAAACAGGTGTCATGCAGCTTTCCACCCAACCATCCGCAAATTTCTTCTCCTTCCCTGGTCTGATTATGCTGATAAACATGTGTCAAATTCTAGGTATGTGTCTGGTTTCATTTGGGAAGGGAAGAATGATATAAACAAAACACATTTTAGCAGGAAAATACAGGAGAGGAAGAACAGGCTCTCTTCTTGGTCTGTGACAAATTGCTGAAATATATGGCTGTCTGGCTCTTAGGTAATGTTCACGCAGGTTGATTAGCATTAAAAAAATTTACCATGATTTGTTCATATGCCTGAAAAATAGTGTTATTTCTATTGCTTACATAGACACAAACACCTAATCGTTTTCTAAGTAAAGGTAGGAATATCTTTCTGAATTACTTACATTTTTTAGTGTTCTAGACTTTGCTGTTTTTCTTCTTCAAGACACCATTAAAAAAAAAACCCAAAACCACTTAAATTGACTTTTTCAGCTCAGAGACCTGGATAGGTGAGATTTTAGGTATTGATCGAAAGGCAAACTTACAGCTTCACTAAAAAAGATTGTGCAGGTATTGCACAAGTGAAGTTCAGGTCTGAACATAAAAGAAAGGTAGACAAGGCAGCTTTAAAAGCTCAGAACTCAGAGTCTGCTGGCACTGAGAAAAGTCCAAACAGAAACATTTGTGTACAGTATGAATCCCCCCTCACTGATAGCTGAATTTCCAAGATTACCTTAAGAAGTATATTTAAATAATACTGTTTGATGCAGACTGCCAGAACACACTGATATGCCCTTACTAGCTTGAAGAGAATTCCAATAGGGAACAAACCCTTTTGTCTTCTGTACTCTAGTAATTATCAGAAAAGTGAACTCAATTAATGAATTATCATTAGTTAGTGTGAACGCTGAAAGATAGTATCAAAAGTTCCCTTGATCTAAGAACTACACAGATACCAGCTATTTAATTAACACAATGAATGCAACCTAGGAGGTTGAGGAGAGCAGCAGAAATTTCATGTATGGCAGTAAAGCTCAATGTGAAGAAGGGTTCCTGCAGGTAGGAGTTTGGCTTCTTCCAAACTGCTCAGCTAGCTCTTGTGCTTTGGAAGAGTAGGCAGGAGATGGCGAATACACTAGAATCAGACAGACAGTGCTGCTGTCACCACTTGACCCTAGGATGCAGGGAGTAATCATGCCACAGACAGCAAAATACCTCCTGTGCCTCCTTCATTGAGCACTAAGCCAGCATGGAGGAAAGTGAATGCTAAATCCTCACAAAGGAATTTATCTACTTCTGTTCTCCATAGGGAAAATATTCAACGCAGTACCGTCCACACATTGTCCATTTCTCTCCAATCACACACACTCCCAGCAAAGGTTACAAAAGATGTGTATGCCTAGGAGCACATAAAAAATCTCCCCTGAAAATTTATCACAATTAAAATAATTAGTGAAACTACATAAAAACAAGGCACTTAGGGATTTCAGGAAAGAATTCCTGAACATTAAGTTATGTTATGTTCATAAGGAAAGAGGATACATAGATGTCTTCAGATACCTCAAGATATTTCCTGGAATATATAACACCATCCTGTGATCACACATTAAAAAAGCAATAGGAAAAGTTTGGGACTGTATTTCAAGAAAGGGAAATGGTTCAATGACCCCAAACCAAGATACTTCTTGTAAAACCTCTTTCTGCTTACTCATATTTTCTTTCTTTATTTAGTCACTTATGACAAGGTCCCAGGTGATTTACCCTTCCCATGACCTTATGTATTTTCACTGAAGTGGTGACTCTAGATATTAATGTGGGTTTTCAGCTGCCTTTTAAAGTATTTGTTCTCATTTCAGCTGTTATTGATGAGCACTCATTTTTGTAAAGGCTTCTTTTTTTACATGCAGGGCAGACATTGTCACTTCCCATGAGCTGTGGATTGGTTTTGCAGCACGCGAGGGGCTGGGGTACCCCCAGGTACTCCCACCTGCCTTCCCACACAGCCTGAACTCAGCTTCACCTCTGTGAGCACCCAGCATTCCCTCCTTGGACAGGCCAGGCCTCTGAGCTGCTGTCCCAAGCAACGGCATACAGCACTGCTAATCGTTACTGGGTTTAAAAAAAAAAAAAAAAGCGCCATATATATGCACCATATATATACCTGCATATATGTATACCGAGCCCAGGTGAGGATAAACAGAGTCTGCAGTTCTAAGACAAAAGTGTGAATTTCAGCTGAATTTATATTGCAAAGTAGTTTTGAAATCTCTCTCTTGCATTCACTTTCTGTTGAGGTTCCAGGACTATATGCACAAAAAATCAAAACAGAAAGAAAAGGGCTTGCGAAGCAATCCTACTGTCTGGAGTGAGTGAATGCCAAGGTTTCTACTGACTTCAGCAGGGTTTCAGCCTTTGTCATGTCAGCAAAAGTCACCATCTGTTGACAAACAAAGCAGAGGAGGAAATCTTCCTTTCTGCTCTGTCTCAGTCTTTTCACACCTACCTACCTTTCCTGAAGTGTTTGGCACTGTCTACAGCCAGCAGCAGTTATGACAAAAAAAGATGGTCCCTAAGTGGGATCTCATGTAACAGTTCCTGAATTTCTAAATGATTTGTGAAAACCTATGTGCAAATTGTTCCTGTTTTCCAGGGAGCTCTGGGAACTGAGTCCTCTGTAGAAACTTGACTCACAGTTGCTCAGCCAATTTGGTACTGAGTAGTAAGGACACCACTTTTGACTTTCAGTGCTGTAGGAAGATTTTATTTTTATTTGTGTAGGGTCATGAAATGCATATTCTAACATCATATTATGTATTCAATATATTAGAAAAACCTTTGTCTTTTATAAGCCTCTGCATGGAAAGCCGTCTTTAGCTCTGTCAGGGAGAACTGACAGGTTGCCTGCCATCACCTAGTCTCCAGCAGAGTCAGCAGCCCACACTGTCAGTGTGAAAACATCTGTTGAATGGATTTATTGACTAAGTCTTAGGTGTGAGTTGTTGGGGTTTTCTTTTTTCACACTGTTTATTACAGCCCTGACCTAATGAACTTAATTTGTTGACATGTTTCCCTCAGTGTCTTACTTGATGCCGTCTCACATTTCTTTCTACTGTGCTGTTTTCTTGGAAACAGGAGTTCCTGGCACATCAGCGTGTCCACCAATTGCAAATCTACCAGGCTCAGATGGCTACAGTTGGCATGGCAGGATTAGATAAACATCGGCCAGTGTCCAGGACCCCGTCTTCCCCTGCTGATTCCACATTACCTCACCCAGACATGGACCAGCCCAGCCAGCATGTCTACACGACTGGTAGGATTCCCTAAAGACTGCTTTTAATAGGCAGGGCAAATGCGTTTGTTCATGTAGGATCAACAGATTTAAATGCCTCAAATACCTCCTGCAGCAATGCATTCAGTTTTAGCCTTACTGTTCCTCGGTTTTATGATGCTGTACTGGCATCAAGTCAACCAGTGCAGCTGATAAATCACAGGGTTAATATTCACACAGTCATAAATTATTATCATTGACTGGCTCTGGCAATATAGCAACAGGTGCATTTTTGGTGCCCTTAGGTCATTTATAGCTTTTTCTTTCATTTCCCTATCCTCTGGTTCTTTTCTCCATGTTCTTGTTGCCTGTTTTGTAAAAAGACCACCAATAAGTTGAAGAAAGACCACCAATAAGTTGAAGAAAGACCACCAGTAAGTAGAAAAGCTGCAATATAATTCTCAATGTCTTCATTTGACAAGTCAGTCTATGCTACAAGGTTGCTTTCCCTACAGAAAGAGCAAAGCCGTAGCCATGACTAGAAGGTCACGTTGGCTACAGCTTTGGTGTCTTTCAGCAGTTGTGTGGAGGATACAGAGGAAGGTTTTTCTGGTCAGGCCCTGGGCAGTCCAGTCACTCAGGGAGCATCTCCTATTGGTATGGCCTGGGCTGTCCAAAGCAGAGTGATTAGAACCCCCCAAATCTTCAGTAACAGGAAGAAAAATGACCACAGAAACCCCATTTCTTATTATGGGTAATCTAACTTTGCAAGAGGGTCCATCTTTTCAAGAGTCTGAATCTCAGTATAACATTACAGTGTGGTTAGAAGTGAAGATTCACTTACTCTGTGCACAGTCCTTAAAGCACTGCAAGTAAGCTGGTAAATGGATGCAAGATGGCATTCAAAGATGAAAGACATAATTTCTTCGTCTTTAAATACACTGTCAATTTAGGAATTTCACTTGTTGGGTAACAAACATTTGGATTGTACAGAAAGAAACATGCTAATTCACTTTCCATGAGTTTCTGCAAAAAAAGACCAGCTGTGTATAGACAAGATTATTAAACCAGGCCACTGTTTTTCTACTTGTGGTTCAGAGTCCCCAAAACATTGTAAACTCAGTCTAAAAGATTCACAGAGCACACTGTGTGTAGGCTTCAATGTCCTGTTCAAAAATCTGCAGTTCCACTGGAAAAGTTGAATGGAGTAACAAACATTTCAGTCTGATTGCTAAGGTTTACTGACACCTCCCTTTGTAAGTCCCCAGAAAGGGGACTAGGGTCAAGGGGTTTACATATATCTGGGGACTTGTGGCATCAGTGGAACAGATCAAGAAAGAAAATGTGAAGTTGAGATGGAAGAATAAGAGAAGGAATGAAATGATGTAGGACAAACACTGAATGGAGATGGTGTCAGGAAATGGGACATACCAGGCATAAAGGGCTCGAGATCTGACACAAGGAAGCCTGATGGGTTCTGCAATGGAAATGCAGACAGTGCATATGCAGAGAACCTTACCCCTTTAGTAAAGCATTGCTACATGAACAACAGCAGTGGAAAGAGAGAAGGAAAGAGAGAAGGAAAGAGTCAAAAAATGCATCTTATTCCAACTGAGATTCTCAATCCTCCACTGAACTCTTCTCCAAATCCAAAACATCTTTTTCTTGAATCCTTCTTTCTCCTTTTGTTGAACCTTTTTTTCCCCTCTCCACCGCTCTTTCAAGATAATCATCTCTACTCACTAAAGAAAAACAATCCTCCTATTTCCACTTTCTCTACAAATTTATGCTGCTGCTGCTCCACTCCTGTTCTGTACCTTCACCTCTTTCATGTCCTCTAGGTACTGGCTGAAGACAGTGCGATGCTGTAGGTGCTTCCAAGCTGTACCTATGCTAACAGCCAGGACCCCCTGGCTGATTGACCAGTTCGTAGGTCCAACAGAGCACACACTTCTGCATTCATGATGAAGTCTTTCCTTTCTGGTTGAAGAAATCCCTTTCCCTGACATGTTTCTAGGCTTATAGACTTATATATATAACCTTTATCACTGCAGTTTCTGAGTACATTGAAAATAGAGCTATTTTCTATATTATGAGATTAACACCTTTGGAGTGACAATAAACAGACTTTGCAACATCAACAGTTCTAATACAGTTTCTGTGAATAACTAGGTTGATATGTGTATTATTAACGTATGGTATGGTATGGTATGGTATGGTATGGTATAGAATGGTTTTATTTGTGCATAGTATTTCCTGGGTCTGGATGGTGCCCTAGCATTTATTCATTGGTCAGTGGAAAGAAAGAAATCCAGACTCAATTTTTATCTGTTCTTATACAGCCTTTCCAAAATCCTTTGGGATGCAAGCCCTGGGCAACCTGGTCTGATCACAATGCTGACCTGCTCTGAGCAGAGGGCTGGACTACAGACTTCTGGAGGTCCCTGCCAACCTGAGCTATCCTGTAGTTCTATGATTTGCTCCCTTAAGAGAGCACAAGATGCAACCAGCCATTGTCCACAGCAGTTACAACTATAGTATTATTAAAAGCATGGAAGGAAGGAATGGGTGGGTGGAAAGGGAGAAAATTCTAGTACAGCATGACATGAGGTCAAATTCAGAACTTAGAAATTGATGTAAAAACACCTCCTTGCCTTGAATTATTTTTTACTGGTTTGGGTTTTTTTTGTATGTATGTTTGTTTGTTTGTTTTTCTATTTAAAGACAGTATATTCTTGGAAGAGAAAAAAGTTAGAAGGAAAACTGTTGTGGCAGAATATTACACAGGGATCAAAATGAGCCTATATTTTTGTGAGTCGTGAGAGAAAATGCTCTTAGCCAAATATCGTAAGGGAATCAGAATGGCGATGGTTGTGAGAGAGCTATGCAACATATATGCAGTATATGCACAAGATAATGAGTTAAAGATGGAAAAAAATATAAAGATTACTTGATGTTCATTTAGATGGTTTACAGAATATTTGACATTATTTAGTCAGATTTTTCTTCTGAATAATTTGTTAGATATTCTTCCCTCAGGTTTTCTTATTGGTACTGTTGTTCCCCAGGGCATTTCACCTTCTTCAAAGCGTGCTGTTAGCCAACATTTTTTAGGTCTCTTGCTGTCCCTCTGTTTAAAATATGATTAAAAGAAACTGACCCAAATACAGTATTTTGGAAAAGAATGAGTGTTAAGGAGTCCCCACCAGGAAGACCTTGTTTTTTCTGACTTAATGCAAATTCAGTTTCTTTTGTCCTGTGTCCTCTATCATTATATGGTTCAGCGGTGCCACCATTCCAGTCTGTCATCAGGGCCACATTCTGACCTCAGTAATATTGGTGTAAATCCAGAATAAATCCACTAGTCTCAGTGGAGCTGCTCAGATTTACACAAGGAATCTGAGAGCAGAATCTGGCTGTAGGCATTTGTTCTGGAGAGAGAGAATAACCATCTTTTATTAATATTTCACAGCAGTCTGCAATTGAAAACAGTTGTCTCCCTCTCTCTCTTTTTTTGTGGGGGTGGGGAGATTATTGGCTGAATCCTGTTAGGGAAATCCTACAGGCTATTTTTAGCAGTAAGCTCTACTGCTGCATTGTGGTATTGTACCAACCACATGTGCTGTATGACCAGCAGCCACACATCTGAATTACTTGCACATCCTAAATCAATTTAGATGCTTGCAATAAATGAAAACATATATTTCAGTCTTTTCTTAAGTCAATTAATCCTGCTAGAAATAAATTTTATACTCAGTGGTGTGAATATTTTAGTATTTAAAAGTTTGGAGCAGATGCTTCTGCCATGCAATACTGACCTGACTCAATTAAACTGATTTTTGATTCAGACAAAATAATTCACGTACAATAAAATTACATTTTTAGTTATATTCTATTTTAGGAAAAATACTAATGCACTACAAAAGGGATGTTTATGTCAACCAGAGGAGGCATCCTGAATACACAGTTTCAGCATTTCTCTTCAAAATCACTGTTTAGTTGCAACCTTGATATGGGTCATCAGAAAGTGTCATTATTACATAACATCTCGATTCTGTATAATAATAACATAGTAAAATATATATTTTTTTATTTCTATTAACTACAGCTTGGACTATGCAAACCTAAGCCTGTATGGAGCATTGATAATTAGAATAAAACATTCATTGGAAGAGTCGCAGGCAGGAGATACTTTCAACTTTCAGCTAATTTTGTTAACATTTAACAAGTGTTTCCATTCAAATCCATTGGATATAACTGCCTACTCTAAGAGCTTCTGAAAGTCCTGATGCATGTACATTTAGCATCTAAACACCTTCTCTGTTGGGCAGGGGGATGGGAGGAAAAGTCTTCTTATCTAATGTTATAGTAACCACTGGCAGACTGTACAATCTGGGTATGCAACAGACTGTAGAAGTTAAAACTTTGGGTGCCAAGAAAAGGAAAGCAAGGTATGTAAGCACGCACTTATTTGTGTGCATACTTGTTATTTCAAATAACTTATAAGACTCGATGATAGAGCAGCAAAGCTTATAAACGGTACAGTGCAAATAACTGCAGAGAAAGGAAATTATTAACTGCTTTGACAATGCCAGCAGAGATTTTAAGCTGCATTAGTTTATTAACTCCAGATTTTCACTGGTTCTTTTTTTTTTCTTTAAAGGAAAACAAACCAAGAAAGTAAATACAATAATTTATTGCTAATGAACTATTTTGTCTGTTAGATAATCATTTAGCATAAACATAGTCATGCTGCACATAGGTATTATGTTTGCGTTCTCCTTATGCTAAACATTATTGTTGTATTATTATTTTGGCTTAAATAGCGAGATCCCAAAGGATCAGTTTTAAAGTGCGTGAGCTAAGAAATATGGCAGCATAAATATTTCTAGAGCAGCATAATTTCTGGCTGGATTCTAACTGAATTATCTCAGAACCTTAACTTTGCATTGCCCACAATGTATACAGACTCTTATTCAGTGGAATTTTAAAAACTTTTATTAAAGTTCAATATCCATTCAAGAACTTTGCTAAATAAGGGCAGTATTGAGCATGTTGTTGAATCTGGACTTTAATTTTGTATTTTCTTCACTGGCTGACTTTTCAGTAGCAGGCTAACACAATTTTCCCAAAATTGTGTTGGCATTCCCGGTAGTGGTGGCAGATAAGAAAGAGGTTTTTAATGCCAAGTTTTGCAGCTTGGAGAAACTGTTAATTTGAGTCCCTTTCAACTGTAAGGGGAAGAAAAATCCAAATGTTTTGCAACTGAAAATAGTTCACAGGAGTAAGGAAAATATTTTTTGTTCCAGACATTTCTGAGGGAAATGCAAACAACAAATAAACAAATAAAATAATTTTTCAGTGTTTCTGACTTGGTTTGAAAGCCTTGAAAATTGAGTTTAGCTCAAGCCTACTTGCTAAAAGTTCTCTTTTTCTCCCAATACACAGCTACAGAGCAATGTGATATTGATAGCTGTTCTGTATAAACTTGTTCTGCCCTTGAATACATGAGCGTAGAAAATTCAAAAGGAAGCTTGCATTGCAGTCTAACAACAGGATTTGGTCCTAATTGAGTAGTGGGTGGAACTTTTCTTTTTAATGAAAAAGGACTCTGGCTGCCACTGCTGCAACTCTCTGAAACTTTCATCTGATATGCTTTGAGATCTGGAATTAACATTGTATTAGTTAAGCAGTAGAAATGCAGAGTGGCATTGCCACTTTAAAATTTATTTTAAAAGGTTCAACTGAATGATTTTCCTTGCACCACTATGAATATATAACCTTTTCTTGCTATATATAGGTTAACAGCCTTAACTGACCTTACCCACTGGAGAAAGAGAAAACAAGTGATTCAGTAATAGGACTGAATTTTTTCTAGCCATAAAAGCCTTAACAAGACTCCACCCAATTTCCTTTCTTCTTTACAGTTAACTGTATTAGAATAATTTCTTGAGAATTCGTTTTTGCCTTATCAGTATCACAAGATGTACCTTGTACGTCAAAATTCAGAGTCTCCCAGAGGAAAGGGGAATTAAGATCCAGAATTTTCACCTTGCTCTGTCAATAAAATCCAGTTGTGCTATAGTATGCCTGACATGGAACAGTATAACTTGCATTTGTTTCACTTACTGTTTCTTATTGTGCTGTCTTTCTGCTGAAGGTGTTGTGTATGACAGTCTGATGCTGAAGCACCAGTGTATGTGTGGCAACTATGCTAATCACCCTGAACATGCTGGAAGGATCCAAAGCATATGGTCAAGGCTGCAAGAAACTGGGTTGCTAAACAAGTGCGAGGTAATAAAAAATAAAGACCAGATACTTGACTTTTTAAAGTAAATGGCAAATTTATGAAATCCTAAATCTGTCTTACTTCTGTGAAAAGAGAGTAATTTGTCTGCGGAATTATTTGGACTTAACTGACAATATTAAAATAATGCATTTTAGGAAATCACACTTCCCAATCAGAAACCAAAGAATTTACACAATGAAAGTCATTTATCCACATGCATCAAAATCTAAAATCCAGACATGACTGTGCTCCTCACCTTCATATAGGAAGGTAGACAAGCAAGCAGTAGTCAAATGGCAAGTGCAGTCCTTTCAATAGCACAGTTCTTAACTTTTTCAAGCAGCTAAAGATTTTACTTATGTAGTAGCATAGAACACTGCTTTTTTTTAATGTAGTTTATATCACTCCATAAGCACATTGCACCTCGTCTTATTTCAGACTCTAAAGTCTGTTTCCACAGCATTTTCATTTGCCTGGTGTTCAATGGGTACCACGTCAAAACCTGAGATACTCAAGAGCAATCTTCTAGACAATATCAGAGCAAATGTGGAACTTTCTTCTGCTTTGATTTCCTTCACAAAATTGCATGTTAAAACATCATGCTTAAATCAGATAGGGGCTCTGAGGTTCAGATATGACTTGGGTTACTGAAAAACAGCCTTTTCCTACCTTTCTTTGCTTCCCATGAGTTATGCAGCACTGCCAAATTCTGCAGAAGCCTGTGGCAATTGAGGGTGCTTACTGCATTGCAGTACAAGTTAACGAAGTTCAACACAAATTCGCTTATGTTTTGCAGGATCCCACAACTGCCAGGGATCTTATATTCTGTTTTCTTTAATTACTGTTCTTTATATACTTAGGTTTTTACAAACCCAAAGGAACTGGTACAGTAGGTCTCTTTGATTAGCTATTAGTGACTGTCCACAAAGATTTTCTGCAGGTAGCCTGGTGTACTGGGCAGTGAGATATTGCAAGCACTATAAATGGATTTGCTGTATACACTCATCTAACTAGATGGCAGCACTCTAACAGGCTAATTCTTTTTTTTGCTTGGATAATTTTTTCAATCTTCACGAAGACTTTCTTTCAGCAAGGCCCTTAAGGCCACATATCACATGAGTGGTTTCACTAGTGGGATCACATACAGAGTAAGTTAAACATGCACCTGAGTGCTTTACTAAAATAAGGCCTAGTTACCTTCTTGACTCAGGACCCATATTATAAAGAAAGACAAAAAAGAGAGAAAATAAGTAAAATGCAATGTGCTACTATGTATTGCTTTCTTCAGTAATAAACAGATATTGCTGAACAGTAAATTGTGTGGATCTGCAAAAGGTGTAAATAGGAAAAGTGGTCCAGTTTAGTCTGAGATGCATGTGGTCCAATAGTTTCCTGGAAGAGCTGAAGTTTCCTCTTACAATTCTGCAATTTCCAAAACTGAAATATAGCCTATTAGGTCTTGCAAAATCCAGTGAGTGGGGAGAGAGGAAATAAGTCACTTCATGTCGAATGGCATTCAGTTAATTTTGACTCCCATTGTGTGCTTTGAAATGAAGCTGGAATGTGAAATGAGCTGTCAAAATGTAAACTCTGATGATAAAACTTTGAGGAACCTCAGTGTGAAGCTGGTCCGTAGCTCTGGTATTTATCTTGATCCTCTTATGTAGCTAAAGACAGGATTATATTTGATGATGCAATCTGTCCTTTGCTTCACTGAATTCTCTAGCACTTGCTCGACATCAAACATGCCCTTAAAGCTGCTCACTTTCAAAATAAGGAATGCTGCAGTGATTCACTTAATTGGTGCTCTGATTCTTTTCTAAAGAAAAGTTATTCAGCTGAATATATGACTCGTGTCACTAAAGGAGCGGTTATTGCATTATTCCAGAAATAATAGGCTGCCATTAAGCTGCATTCTGGAATATACCACACTGAGGATGCGGAGTCAAAGCACCACAGGCAACTGCACTGTCTCTTTTACTGACTTCTGAATGCCTCCTCATGGACATTAGTATTTCTTAATATAATTTCTCAATATAACTTTCCACGGTTTGTGTCAGAAGGAGTGGGGAGGTCGCTGGTCAGGTTTTGCCACGTGCACTGCCTCATGCACCAAGTCTGAAGGGCATTTTAGGAACAGCAGCCTGCAACAGCCACTTAGGAAATCCTCTGCAGTAACCGTGAACCTTCTTTTTTTCTCTTTTACTAAAACAATAGTCCCACAAGAGGACTGCAGTCCCACTCTTTGTCTGATGAGGAGTTTCAGGATCAAAGCCAGTTCAGTGAGAGATAGCTCAGGTCTTGTTACCTTGCAGTGTGTGCAACCTTAGCCACAGGCTTGTGCCAGGAGGCCCTCCCTATTTTCTTAATCTATCAAGAAACCCTTATGAAAATGAGCAATCTATATCTATAGGATCTTTGTTATCTATAGCAAAATGTGATTCCAAAGTCATGTGGTGTGGATTAACCTCTCTCACGCAGCCCAGGTCTATGGCCCTGGAGAGATGGCTGGCCAAGTGCACAGAGAACCATCTTCTCTAACTGGGCATGGGATGATGGAAGTCATATATACTGGGCTGACACCATGCTTGCTGCAGTTAATAGATTAATCTGGTAGATTAACCTAGACTTAATCTATTACCTATATGTATTGCTCATATTGCCCCTATATAGAGCATTTTTAAAATACAACTTGGTAAAATCATAACAAGTTTTGACTGGGGTAATCAAAGTTGTGTCTTCACTATGAAATAAAATGTGCCTGGGACTGTTCTCCACCACTGCAGCCAACTGGCATGGAAAGGCCCATGTTCATACTACCAGGAATGCTCTCTGGCCCATGCCAGTGACCAAACCATGTCTGGGAGTTGTTTGGGAGAGTGCTAGTTGCTGCTCAGCCAAAACGGTGTGAAGGACCACTTCAGCAATTTAATAGTACAGATGATTGCGTTCCTCTGCCTGGGAATGTTTCCTGGCACTGCTTAATTTACTGCCGCAGACACAGCCAAAAGGACATGTTTCTCCAGACTGTATTTTCTCTTTCTAGCCATAGATATTTCAGCTCTAGAGTTATTCAAACAACAGTTTAGAGGGTTTTTGCTAAATTGTGTAACTAGTTAAAGCTTTTTTTCCTTAATCATATCACTCTTCCAAATAGATAGATTACTTCCCCCATCGGCTTCCCCAAGACAAAGGAGAAACACATTCAGACCACGGCCAGCTCTGGAGAGCTGGATTTGAGAGACCAGTCCCTGACTGAGTCCAGGGCAAGGGAGTGGAGTAGTTTCCCCCCATAGTGGACGTTTTTATAGTCCTGGTATATAGGTATTGGAAAAATAAAATTCAGACACAATATTTCTGCAGTAGTTTAAAAGTTCCTGTATGTTCACTGAAATACCTATTCTGTGTTCGTTAAAGGCTGACAGATGTAGAACAGACAGTTAGCAAATGCAGCACCAGAACAGGGCAGCTAAAAGATGTAAAGATTGGCATAAAATCATCCATTATCTTTTTTTGCAATTTTCTCTTGGTAAAGAGCAATGCATAGCTAACCTACCTTTGGGACAAAAAAAGGACTGAATTATGTTTTGGTAGTGGTGTCTGCTTTCTACTTGTTCTAGGGAGAGGAAGTATTTACATAACTCCTTTGGGGCCATAATTTATGCACACATGACTGACATTAGGCTACACTGATCAGCAGAGTTTTAAAAAAGAAAAGAAGAATGTAGACACAGTCCCACTTTGTGCCCCCACCTCTACTTCCTGTAGGCACTGTGTTCCAGCAACATTTTTCTTTTCAGGCTAGAATTTGATCTGAATTTTGGTAGTTTTCTGGATTAGGGAGACATCATACACCTCCTGCTGTCCATATCTCATGGATCGAAGGGGAGAGAAGGAAAGAATTTAAAGATTTAAAAACTTTTGAGTCTGCCAGATCACACAGACCGAAATATATGAAAAAATTCCATCCTCTGAACCTCAGTTTACTACTAAAGAAGAGATAACACAGGAAAAGTTAGTCTTTAAGAGCAAAAGTCTTTGTAGTGTTGAACATATTCAGGTTAGGCACTGCAGGACCAAAACACATGAAGAGAGTAAATGCATCTCTATGTGGGTGCATATGTGTCAGAGATATGTTTGCAATTCCCACATAATGGAGAGTTAGCAAGTGATGTGGGTGTACTGACTGACAAACGATCCATGCTATCTGTGTGTAGTTTTAAAAACAAGAGAGAATTTAACAACTATGAGAAATCCCAGAAAAGTAGGAAAAACTCTGAAGACCTTGTTTACAAACTGGATACGCTAAGGGAATTTCAGAGACACTATCTCCATATAAATAGCTCCAGTAAAGGCAAATGAACACCTTACACTGAGAGACCTGAGTGAGAAGTATTCCTTAAGCTATGTCAACAATTCCTGTTAGTTTAGCAGAGAGAAACAGGCAGTGTCACCTTTGTCTTTTTGAATCTTTAACTGTGCAAAAGTTTAGTCTGCTGAAAGTCTAACCAAAATCTTCAGGTTAATAGAGGTTATCTGTGTGAAACTTTAATGGTCTATTTAAACAGAAGACCACACTAGACAGTCCTCACTGATCTCAAATTCTGTGAAAGGTGAAAGCATTTTCCCGTTGTAGGGAGAATAACTTTCTAGTTCTAGACTGATTTTTTGAAGTACTCAGGTGCAGTGTTTTGCTCTCCTGAGATGTATAAATGTCTCTGTTGATGAGGGAACTACATATGTCAGAAGAGAAAGCCAACACACACATTGTCATGCACATTAGAAAAGGATGACTTGCCTTCTACTAAGGGTGTAGTAGATGGATGGATGTAGTATTCAAATCCCCCTGAATGAAATAAATACTGTTCACAAGTTTTCCTATGCTATTTCTCCCTTTTCATTGGCTTTATGCCAATTTTCTGCTTTCTACTAAATTTTATGCTTTTGATAATACCATGGCCGATGAAAATTAAGAAAGACACTTTAAAATAAAAAAGATGTGGATAAAAGTGTATGTGTAAAGTTATACAGATGCATATGTTATGTTGTCTGGTAACTCATGCCAATGAGAGCCAGAAACTATTGCTTTGCATAACTGAAGTTACATGATTCCAGATTCTGGCAACAGACTTATGACATGTGCTTTTGTAGATCTGCTAAATCCTGACATCATTGTGTAAGAACTGTTCTTAGCAATTATGACAGGTTATTTTTAATATCAATTATTTTTTCCTCTGTGTAGAGCCTTAAATATTTGAAATTTTAATGTTATTGAAAATGGCTTGACAAGCAGAGATGCTGCAAGGGTGGGATGAAAGGAACAGTAAACGAGGAGGTGGGAATGCAGAAACAGCACAGCTGTGTGCACTGTTTACCCTTTCCATTCCTCCTGCCATTTACTGTATCAATGTGCTTGCTGATGCTCAAGGTTAGAGCTGGAGAAGCCGTGGGGAAAGAGCAGCTCTGGGCGGTGCCTGCCCTGGCAGCTGAGCTGCTGGCTGCACTCCAAGGACCTCACTGCTGGGAGCAGGCTGGAGTCGAGCATCCTGTTCGGTGCCACCTGATTTCTGCACCAAACCTGTTTCTACACAACCTGTTTCTGCTCTAGAGAATCTGGCTGGCAATAGTGGGTAGTAGGTAGCTCATTGGCAAAACGTTTTGGGGAGGCCACTTCCAGACCCTACCCTGTTAGTGCAAATTGCTATATTCCATAGGATATCAGAGAGCTCCCCATTGTAAGAATAATGGCTATCTGTGGGTCTTTTTATAGTTAAAGGGATATGGCATTTAACAGCACTTTAAAAAGAGCCAGACAATTAACTCTCTTAAACATCTCTTAAAGAGTTTTTGTATAACTTGTAGAAAATACATGACCAGAGAGTGAGTATTTTACTCAAGGTTCTTTGATGTGACCTTCAGAAAATACCTCTTTACTTTTCTTATGCTTTTTATTTTAGCTGTCCTATAAGCCAGCCTCCCTTCCCAGTTTTGCTGTGGAGAATTGGGTATATAGATTTTAAAGCAGCTTATTAGAAACATAGACATTAATGAGAATGGATGAATGAATAAATGTTACCAGTCACCTCACTTGTGAAGAAAGCCATTTTATCTGACCCAGAAGAACCTTTACAGAGTTTACTGACTCCGTGAAGTAACATAATGTGCCGATTTTGATTGTGGAACTGTGTGTTAAAAGGAAGTGAGTGCACCGCTACAAATCCTCATGTGAGACTGGGAGAGGCTTGAAGAAATTAGAGATGAAAAAGGGTTTATTAAGTCATTTAGTTCTTGGATCATTCCCTAAAATGTTTTTTCCACTGCTGTGTCCAGTCAAGTTTGAAACACTGCAAGAAATAGGGCTTCCACCATTTCCCTGAGGGGGAGCTTATTCCACAGTCATCTAGATCTAACTCTTAGGACATTTTTCCTGATTAGTCAGAAAAAATTGCCACTGCTTAACTCAATATAAACTGTGTATGGTTCTTCTGACCCCCCTTGGCAGCTTCTTTCTTCCGCAGTGCACGTTCTCTTTAATATTTATAATATTGCTTTCTTCTCCTAGTGAAGAGATTGGTGCTTTCTGATGTGCATAAGTAGGTGATGGATATAATAACAATTACAACTTAACCTCTAAGAAATGAGAATTGAGTGGCATTTCTGTAACAGGTTAATCAGTCTATTAAAAATAGGATGGTCTATTTAGATAACTTCTGTTTAGATAACCTGTTTATCTGGAGACCTTGGCAGGCAGACAGATCCACAGCCTAAGTTGTGAGAGGTTTTGCCCCAGGTGTTCATAAGGATCAGATCTGGAAATAGAGTCCAAGACATTAAAAATAGGCTGTTTTCTCTCCACGTTATCCAATATCAACAGTAAAGATGATCTTGGGACCAGAACTTTGTTGACAGTGCTGTTTATTACGCCCAAACCTGAACAAAATCTGCTTCATGTTGCTGTGTCTGCAAAGGCTGTGCAGCATGAGCACAAGGAGAGAAGTAAATATTTTTATGACAAGCTGTAACTCCAAATACATACCAAGAGCAGATCTGCTGAATAAGAAAGTGTTAGTTTTATCTTTTCTTCTTTCTTTCCTATCTTCCTTCCTTCCTAAACTGATTAAATTTCAATGGATTTATAGAAAGACATCCCAGATTTTTTAACACTGATTTAAGTGGGGAGGGTACAGGATGGAGAAACAATTAAAGAGACAAAATCCACTTACTTCTTACAAAAATGTAAGGAGGCGAGTCAGCATGTGTAAGAGCAAAAATGATCTGGGGATATTGAACATAAGTTAAAAAAAAGAAAAGATATAGAAATATTTTATTAAAGCATTTAAACTTTAATTTTCTTCTTCTCCCTGGCTCTCCTTACTATGATCATGTTCTTCCTAGCAGCATAAATCACAAGTACTAGTAGTGATGCAAAAAACATTAATCCTCATTCAGAACACATCTGCAGCTTACAGGTGTGAAGAAGTTTTTGCTCTTCAAACTAGAATTTTTCTAGCCAGATTTCTTACTTAAAAAATATTTCACCTTTTGGTTTGTATCTCTTAATATAATGTAGAAAAGAGGCAGAATCTTTTCTTTTTCTTGTATGTGAAACACTGTATGAAGTTAACTCTGCTAAGACTTAAGTGAAGCATTTGTGATAAACCACACACGCATTTGTTTTTCATATAGCATTACTTTAATAAACAAATCAGTGTCACATTCCTGCATGACGCAATTTCAACCCATTATTAATCATACTAAATGTTATTTCGGACCTTTACTTTTTTTTTTTTTTCTCCCTAAATATTGTCAGTGGAATATTGTAGGCCTCTGCTGTTTTCTTTCAGCGAATTCGAGGTCGAAAAGCCAGTCTGGAGGAAATACAGCTGGTTCACTCTGAACATCATTCACTGCTGTATGGCACCAGCCCCCTGAACAGACAGAAGCTGGACCCCAGGAAACTCCTAGGTCTGTACAGGCCTCTATTCTACTGAGAACAGCACATTCCAGCACTGTCATTAGTCATAGCTGGTGTCAGTTTAAAATACTTGGCAAGCAGTGTGACAAAAATTCACTTTTTCCAAATGCATTGCTATGTGGAAGGAGAATGTTACAATGGAAGCCAAATATAGATTAGCAAAATGCACAGGCTGGAAAGCAGCAATAGAAGTTTCTCCTCATCTGCTTCAAAAATCATCAAAGTGTTGACCCTTTACTGTATTTGTTCTCCATTGGAGGTCAATGGCAATTTTGAACATGGTTGGTCTTCTATCTCCTTGTGTTCTTTGATTTGAAAACGGGAGTTTAAGATACACTTGCTTGACAGAATTGCTTGTTTGCTGTTCTCATTTGCTTTATTATTTCAATTATTTCAGCCACACTAAGTGCAGATACCATGCTTAAGTCTTGCTAATAAGTGAACTTTATTTTAATGCTTTCCCATTATGCAGGATATGACATCTTTCTGAATAACAGGGGGGAAAAAAACATATTAAAATATTAAATGGACCTATAGATGTACAGAACAGCAGAAAACTGACAGGATTTTCACATCAAATATCTTCATGCACAGCCAATGCTCAGTGTATGCTTTTTATAATAGAAAAGTAGGTTTGAATTGAGCTCTGCCATGAGTGTAAGATGAAGCAGATCCACTTGTCAGACCTGCTACAGAGAATGTGAAAGGGAACACACAGAAAAGTAGTGCATTTTGGAAATAATCTGTGAGTGAAATCCTGCCCTTTATGTCCCAGCACACTGGATGCAACACTCTAATTTGCAGCTATTTTTATAACACTTATTCTAAGATGTGGAGCTTTCCCTAAATGTAATGAAACCCAACCCAAACAAAAACAATACTAGCCATCAAAAGAAATTGCTGCCACAGTTCTACTAATACATAGCAATTATTTTGCTTTGGAAACTATTGCTAAGAGTTTCTTCTGTAAGGCAGACTGTTGCTTCAGTGAGTCATAACTGTAGATAAGAGAAATGTCTTGATCACAATGTTATCTAAGTTTATACATCTTCTTAGCCAAGGCAACATCAAAACTGAAAAATACTTACAGTATGATAGACTCTCAGGAGCTTGAATTTCCAAGGTAGGAAATCCCCCTTAAAAAAAAAGACAAATCCAAACCAAAAAGTGTTTCCAAGAAAAAGCTCTAAATTCCTGCAAAATGAAAATTTGGAAACATTTTGATTTGAGTTCATCAACATTGTCAAAATGTTCCATTTTGATAGAGTCGAGCATTTCATTTAAATTTTGTTGGTTTTGATTCATTTCATTTTAATTTTCACATTATTTAATATAGCACACATTGATATAAAATATTGTTCCCATCTTGGATCTCAGTGGTTGACCAGCATATGGGATGCAGTGTGTAGTTGCAGCTATGAGGTGAAAAAAGGAATGGAACCAGGTATCCTTGCTGTGTTTCTGCCCATGTATAAAGAATGCAGAAAGCTGTTTACCCAATCTCAGAAAACCATTTCTTTGCCCACAGTTCTTTAGTTGACACTCTTTGCGTTTTTTATTTGACACTTAGTCCAAAACATTTACTTTCTAAGTTTATATCAAGATCACACTCCTAGCATATATTCTGAGTGTATCCTTGGCTTAATGCCCTCTTCTGTCTCTGTTTCTAGGATGTTTTCTTGCTGCATCTCACATGGCCTTTTACCAAGACAACAGTCAATGAAACACCCTTCTTACATGCTTTTGCATGTGCCTGCTTTTTGGTTGGAAGCTCTAATCATTTGGGCTTCCAGACTCTTGTATAAAGGAACTTAATTGTCTTTTACGTTTTGCCAAAATGCAGCGTGACTGTTCCACCTTTCATTGTCCCCAGTTCAGTGAGGTTGAACCTAACCAATCCTGACATTAAAATTCACATCTTGGTATAGTATAGAAATTCAAAATGATGTGTTGCAAAGGAGAAATATCTAAAGGAAATGTTTCTCATAAAAAATGTCATCAATAACAACATCATCTCATAAAACATTTCTATTTCAATGAAAGTGCTTTTTTTTTCTACAGAAATTGTTTCATCAAATTGTGGCTTTGCATCCTAATGAAAAGGAAGACCTAACCATTCCTTTCCTTACTCCTCTATCCACCCAAAAAGACAAGCACCATTTGTTCTCCACTTGTGCTCCAGAAAAACGTTTGTTCCCTCTCCCTGTTCAGAAGACTACATCTGCTTTGTCTGAAGGTTTTGTTTTTTTTTTTCCTAACAAACAGCTTCTGTATCTTTCAAACAGAAAAGAAACACTTGAAGGAATGAAATTTAAGTACAACTAGGGCTAGAAATGTGCTACTTGTCAATAAACGCTTATTTCAGTGTCCCTGTTCAGGAAAAAAAATCTGTTCTGAAGACTGCAAAGCAAAACAGCTGTAAAGTACTGAAATCAGTGAGAATTGTGCACAAAGTTATCATTCACATATTCTTAAAGGTTTCAGAGTATAAACTGGCTTGAACTCTTGGCTTTATTTTCCCTGCATCAGGGCCTACAAATGCAGCTATTGCAAATGATCACTTCAAGTTCTACACTATTGTGTAGTTGAGCTCTTGACTGATCGTATTTCAGTGTGGTGTGTTAAGCAACATGTTATGTTGCACTACATTGTCTTGACATGAAGGAAACTAATATACAGACTATGTGTCACATCACATTACAGTTTCATGTGACAGAATACCACCTTTCAAATCTCTTTGAATAAGCTCAAGGGCAGAACAGTTATCAAACAGGTCTTACAAATTTGTTTGCTTTTTCCCTCTCCAACCATAATTAAGAAAGTGTTTCTAAAAATCAAGTTTCCAACAATTACAAATTTGTAAAAGTGAGAAATATACTGTCATCAAATCCCTGATAGTGGGGCAGTATTTAGAATAGAACTAAACAATATATTCACAGAGTATCTGTGCAATTGCAATTTCAAGTTAGTGAAAAAATGACCACTTAGCAGAAATGGCTTTGTTCTTGAGGGATGATACTGAAAACAGGTTCCTCAAACTGCACCTTTTCACACTTGAATACACTTTTAAATTTATCTTTTTGAAAGAGAGTTTTCACCAATCACTTTTCCTGCTCATCAGACTCTCCGTCCCCAATTGTCAACCTCCTAAGCAGCTTCTTTGACTTCTGTGGGGGCCCTGACCTCAGTCAGTGATGGCTGCCTCAGCACCTGATTTGTCTAACTAGCTTCTACTGCCTTTGTGGGTTGGAATTTTAGAATACAAATCTTGGATAATTTTTCTAGCTCTACCAGTAAATTGTTGTACTGAATCTTATCTAAAAAATCTTTTTTCTTAAGTGATTTGGTGGTGACTGCAAATTCTGTCCTGATGCAAAGCCAAAAAAAGTATGATTATTTAAAATCTGTCTTCTGTCTTACTTGAAGTATCCCATTATCTTTTTCATTATTATGCTGGAGGTATCCTGAAGTGTGGAAGGGTGTTACTGGAAAATGACTGCTATTTACCAAGTTCTGCTAGGACATCCACTCCAAAGATCATGGGAAATTCTCACTTCAATTCATTTTCAGGGTTTGCTTTTTGCTACTGATTTTCATTTATGGCAGAGTGTTGTGAGCTCTTTTCTTTTTGTGAGGCTAGCTAAGTGATGGCCTCACTCTCTCTTAGTGGAACTTTTCCCCGCTGTTCTTTTCATGAAATCTCAATGTTTTTCTTGTTCTGCAAAGTCTGCTTATCTGCTTTTTTTGACTATCGTGCAATAAGAATTGAGTATCCTGGCAAGTTTCTTGATACACTGAAAAGACTTTGTGCTTTTTCCCCCCTTGTTTCCCCCATTTTTAGAACTATCTGTTGATTGATTTTAGTGTCCTTCCTCACCATCTGCTTTTCTGTTTTTACTTTGTGTTTGTTGTTTTTAATAGTGTTTACCATGCACAATGTGCCCGGCTGCAGGGAGATAAATGAGAATTCATCTGTTCTCTCTTATGTCCCAACTCTGCAACGGAATTTAAGAAAAAAACATCTAGTCATTCAATATTCTAAAAATGCCTTCTTTATCTCAAATTACAGCTTATGTTTCCATTGATGTCTCCTGGCACTTGAACAGCACTAATTTTTTAGTTATCTGCTCAAGACTTTTTGATCTTCCCCACTGTAAAAAGTGAAAAATTGCTGTTTGCATTGGTCCCCGGATCTGCTTAGCAAGAGATCTGGAAAATCCTTCTGTACCTCTGCTCTGACAATCTCTTCCAGCCAACATTTCCTTGCATGTCTGAGGCCATTAGGACTCACAGTATGAGAATATTCTGCATAGCTGCTGCACCTGCATTTCCCCTGGTAGCTCCACAGGAGGTTTTGTTTGCCTTCTCTTGCACACTGTGCAAACTGATCAAAGGCCTCTAGTTGGTTGAAAATGCATCTTGGATTTTACTCTAAGTGTAAAGCACTTTCTTTGTCTCAGACCTTGCAGTCTGATCTCTCATACTTCAAAGATGATGGCTTATAATTGTCTTTATGCATTTCATTGGCACCTGCTAAACATGAGTAACTGCAGCGTTCGCCCCTTCCATAACAATGGGTGGCTCCTCTAGGTTAGTTGAGTGATTCACTATCTAACGTTTCCTCCAGATGGCAAAGTTACAAAGCCAGTTCTGTGATACGGCAGGGGAAAAGCTTATGTTCTCTCCCACAGCTGCCTTAGGATCAGATTACATACTGGGATAGGAACTGCATCAAATCCTGAGATCCTTACCCGGTTTTCATATTGTCCTTATCAAGACAAACACTGAGTTTAGTGGTACAAAAAAAGAAAACATGAATGAATAAAAAGTGAGTATAAATATTAAGATAAACCCTATCACATTATCTAATGTATAGAGCAGAGTAAGCTAGAAATTAAGATTCTAAAGCCTATTAAGTTTTTGTTCCCTTTAGTAGAATGTATTTACTGAGTAATACTGAAACAAGTAGTATTTTATTTTATGTTTTTAAAATATTAATGTATTCATTGATGGTATGTAAGTGAAGAGAACAGCATTTTTGCAAAAATAGGACTAAGGCTCCGATTTTCAAAGGAGAAACTTTTTCTGAGAGACGAAGTTAAGAAATTAGTTATCAGCTTCATGTAAGCTTAATGAGGTTGCCTCTGTTGTCAGTGAAAAGAAACAGGCATTTCTCAAGTATAATTCATCCCATCAGTCATCTAGGTTGGGTAGAGGTTTCTACCTCACTCCACTGGCTGTAGAAGAAGCTGAGATGACTAGCTTAGACAAGCTGCTTATCAGCTACAGTTATCGGGATGATTAGTCACCCTAGTTCAGAGTGACTTTCTATGGAGATTCAATCATTAGACTCTTTGAAAGTACTGCTTACAATCTTAAGATTTGTCACTGTTCCAAAAGAGTACCTTAAATGTCCCATGGCTGATTTGTTTTCTAAGAACTATTAATATTTTTTATTCTAATATATGGCATTTTCATTGTGTGATACCAAAATCTGAATTACAGCAAAGAGTGATTACTGTTCCAGTATTTAAATATCTTTTTGATAAATGATGCTTATTGTTTCTTTTTTTCTTTAATATATAGGAAACGTGTCTCAAAAACTCTTTTCCCTGTTGCCTTGTGGGGGACTTGGGGTAAGTAGATGTTTGTTTTTTCGCAAGAGGGACAGCACGCAACATATGTATTCATTCATGAATTCTTTAGCACTATTGCATTATCAGTTCAAAGTCTTCAGAAGCTGATAAAAAAATGTAGAGATGAAACCTGAGCCATTATCATACTGTGTTTTCAAAGACACAGGAGACAGTACATTACAATAAGCATATGGAACAGTTAGATAGGAACATATTTTGTGATAATATGCACATTTCTTAGTTGTCCCACTTTGGTTTTTTACATGAGCTCTGTTTTTGAGGAAAGTAACATGGGTGCAATTGTTATAGGAAAATGAGCTTTGAAGAAGCTGCTTTGTGTACTGTTGAAAAGAAAATACAGCTTTACATTTCTCAGAAAGCACAAAAAAATTACCAAAGCTAACATATAGCGCAAGAAGTGCTCACTAGCTGCTAGCTAATAACTTGGGTGTTGTTAAACTAATAAATTATCTGAGCATTTTTATGTCCTGTTTTGAAATGGATTCATTCTGAAACACAAGCTTGCGTGTATTAGGACACAGTAGACAAAAATCTGCAGACAAAAATCTGTTGCAACACTAGGTAAAGAATTAATCTAAATTATTGAAAAACATGGAGAATTTCTACTGATGCTGGTATCATGCTCCTATTAAATTCTAGTGAAGATAATACCAGGGAGAAATAATTTTTCACATACAGGGTTTTTGCCCACAAAAGTATTCTACACTTTTGGTCCAGCTGGGTCCATCATTTATTGATGTCAGCAATATCAAATTGAAATGATGATATTACTAGATATTGATGGGCTGGCTGGGTGTCGCATATATATTTTAGTTCCCTTTCACTGTTTCTGAGTATGCAGGAATAAAGCCACAATCTCTGGAGGTCAACTTCCAGTGCAACCTTCTAAAGTTTTATTTACTTTTATCCTTCAAAAGGATAAATTCCATACCTTACTAGTCTTGTTGATAGTGGGGGGTTTTATTATAAGATACCTGACAGAAGAAATACTAATTTTGTAAGGTTTTAACACATGAAAAAGAAAAATTCCATTGTAGCTTTCAGTATTTAGTAATTTTTGAGGATTTCTGAACCATGAGTTAAGGAATAAAGAATCAGGAAGTGGTAATCATTCCAGCTCCTCTACTGTGGACTTAGCTTGCTGAGGATTCTGCCTAAAATTTGGAATTTGGTGACTAGCAACTTGCTAATTTTGAAACTTGGGGGTCATTTCTGTATGTGGATCAGCTAACATTACACATTGACATGTAGACATGCATGTCCACACGCACCTCTGTGCATTACTGTGTGCACATATGCACACAGACATGCATATATGCACATAATTCTGTATAAAAAAAAGTAATTTTTCACACTGTTGTTGCAGTTATTAAGAAGTTTAGAGCAAATTGAACAAGAGATCAATAAAGTTGAGAAAGGATGTTGTTCAGGCTTCTGAGTAAAGAGGAGCTGATGTAAAATTTCTTGACAAATCTTTTTGAGAACTTTGGAAAGTAAATAGGACTGTGGTATGCTTTGAAAATTGAAGTATAAAATTTTCCTATGAAACAAGTTATTGTGGTATTAGAAAATCATGAAGAAAGATGTGCTTTGAAATCCTTCTACCAATGAAAATATGTTGTCCATTCTAAAGCTAACACAAGTTGGAAATGCTCGGTATAACTTCATTTTATTAAGCATCTAAATTTATCTACACTTTTTTGAGTCTGTTTGCTTTATTTCTTATTTAAAATCATGGAAATTGGATTAAAGAACATGTTGTAGAAATGGATCTTTTATTTATTTTTTTTCTAGTTGGTTTGCCTTTCTACATATTATTATTGTCAGGCTTGCTGTGGGGCTCTTTTAAAGGAATGGGTTATGACCTTTTTCAAGGTAAATAATCAGATTAGGAGCTCTCTTTCAGTGATATTTAGCTGTCTATTGGTTAAGATGAGCTCTGGGAAAGGGAGCTGCTTCAAACTGTGTGGAAAACAATTCTTAAGTTTACTTTCAAAAATGATGGCAGAAAGAAAAGCATTGCTACTTAGTAGCTTTCAACTTAATTGAGGGTTATAAAGCAATAATCAATGTAAAGCAGTAAGAATAGTTCATGCAAAGATTTTAAGGAGGGATGGAAGAATTAATCTTTTTTATTTTTGTTCTCATTTATTTTCTTGCTTGCTTGCTTACTTGTTTGCTAAAGAATACAGTGAGAAAGTATTAAGAAAAAAAAGAATTCCATTCTTGCAGGAGACTTTATGGCTGCCTCTTGAACGATGGTTTTCAGCTCTTTGATCCTATTGTCTTCTAACCATATGGGGACCTTGCTGGCTGTTATTATGCAGCTCTTCTATTATTAAATATTATTAAATAGATTAAATAGATTAGTGGTTAGACTACTCACACAGGGGATGGGAAACCTCGGCTCGTTTCTCTCCACTGCTAGGCTGGAATTAATATCAGAATCCTCATCTCTTAGTGGGTGTTGTTACCACTGAGGAGATCATAGATTGTTTCTGGTTGGGGACCCTCACACCATGCACTGAAGCTGTGCCACTGTTGGAAAGAGCACTGAACCAGTAAGGCAGAGCATAAGTAGGATAAAGCCTATGTATCTAAGGCTATGATCTACCTATCATACATTCATAAATAATGTGAAGTCCTAGCTCTGAGCCTCTGCTCCACAAACAACTTATATATTTCATGTGAAAGAATCACTGGACAAAATGGAAACTGCTCTTGGAGCAAGGACTGGAACCTAGGACTTCACAGGCATTGAAGACATAATCGGCTGGTGGGCTATAAAGACTATATTGGCATGAGTTTAGTATGGCTTGCATTGTTCACAAACAAAGGTCCAACTAACCTCCGTAACCCTGAATTCTACTATGTTATTGATTTCGTTGTTATCTTTGTTCTAACAGCATCAATAACCTGCAGTCAAGATCAGAGATCCTCTTCTTTGGACATTACTTACAGTAAAAGAAAGGGTTTTTTTAAGAATTTTGGAAAGCAAACAAGAGGCAGTGTCCATAACTAATATTTTCTGATCCTGTTCCATCATGGCTCTAAATCTTTTGTACCAGTGCAAAATGCATATAAAGATACTGTTTACTGATTTCCTAAACATTTTTCATTCATATGAATTTTCTTTCAAGTAGTGATAGCGACTGATTATGTCAGGGTCATTGGTGAATTTGGCTTGGTATATGTTAGGCTTTCAGAAGAAATCAAACAATAAACTTTATAGTTTTATAAGAAACTATATAAGTAATAATTAGCTACCTTATCTAAGAGCACAAAGCTGTTTCATACTGACAGCCAAACTGAACAGATCTCACAGAGAAAAAAAGCTGTCTAAATCTAACCCTAAATTTGCCCATAACAGGTTTTCTTTCAATGGTGGTTAATTTTTTATCAGAGGACTATCCAGGGTCAGCAGTATAACATCTGCTGAACTATGGGACCTCCCTCTTGCAATAATGCTTTTTCTTCTTTTTTCAAGCTTAACACTGTTCCAGAACCAACTGTTGTTAAAGAATTCTAGTACCAGGGGTATGAAATTCCTTGTATTGGAGAAAGACTAGCAGCTCTAGGGCCAGCAGTTTTAATAACAAGAGATGGTTTCTTGCAGCTGGTCAGAGGTTTGGAATGTGAAAAGTTTTCCAGGAGAGGTGGGTAGATTGCAGGTGAAATGACCAAATGGGGAGAATAATCACAAATTACTTTTCAGTTCTGCAGATTATCAGACCATTCCACAATTTTTCATCTGTAAACAGTCACTAGAGCTATAGCTGCTCATTTGATCAATGCATCCATCTATTGCAATTCCTCCTCTTCTGTTGTACTGTGAAAATGACAATAAGAGAAACAGAAATCTACTTTTAATGGGAGTGAGTTTCATCTCCTTGCCTCAGTCTGTCACTAAAAATAGTGATTGTTTTCCTGCCTGTTTGACCTGCTGCTGTGTGAAGAAATCTTGAAGTCATTTCTCAGCCATATTTTTTTGTCTAGTTGATAGGCAAAAAAACCCACAAAAGCAAGGAAGAGCAGGCTTTTATGATAATGTCATCATCGGCTCCCAGCTTCAAACACTTCTGCGGCTTTTGAATTGTCATTTATAACTTGGAACTGAACCGACCCATAATTCCCTTGATGCATTTAGAGAAATTGATAACAGACTGCTTCTTTTATGGCTCAGAGGAGGCAACTCCAATCACATCACTATTGGCAGTCAATATTATTTTCTGACATGGTTGTAAAAGTATAAAGGGGCTTATGGCATTTGTTTAGATGAGGAATGGGCTCTCAAGCTGTGCTGGGGTTTATGGGTCCAGATTACTGAGAAGCAAAGGGAATATGATGTTTGCAAACAGGATATGATTTTATTTAAGTTTGGGTTTCATACGTTGTTCCCTGGGGATTGTCCTGCAGACAGAAGAGAATTTCACTTTTATCATACAAAATTGGGCAGTTATCCAATCCCCCCTGCTCTCCCCCCACCCTCAAAAGACACTGCTCCAAACCTGTACTGTGTAAAGTCAGATCTTTCAATTGCAAGAGGAGGAGCTGGGGGAGAACACCACCCTGCAAGAAATCAGACTTTAGCAGAATAAATATTTAGTGAGCTGAACAGAGTGGTTCATGGGCTAAATATTGAGCCATCTGAATGGCTAAGTATGGCTTGTACGTGTTACGGAAAGTCCGTTGCATTTCCTCTAATTTTGCTGTTATGGCAGTAAAACAGAGATGAGATGAGGTTTTTCTGCTGGGAAAAGCTGGTCTTGTTTCATTAACTGCTGGCCTTGTTTCATTAACTGAAGTGTAGCTTAGATCTTTCATATCAGAAAAGAATTTGGCCTGTAACTATGAAGAAAAGAAAAGTAAAGCTATAAAATTTCTCTACATTTTTACAAAACTTACAAAATATTCATATTTTCTGAATGTTTGCATTTCTTCCTGGCATTCCTTGCTGTGGTAGCTGGACAGTACTACTTTTTGTCCTGACCACACAGGAAGAAAAGCAAAAAAAGAGGCAAGATTTCACTAGTATACAACTTCAGTAATTCATCCAGGCAAAAAATTGTTTTCTGCTGCTTCTTATTCTTCCCTTGGTCTTCTCAGTCTGGGCCCAGGAAGAATTTTCAGCCTTTACACATTATGACTCTTCATTCCTGTTATTTGTATAGGAGCTAATGGTACCAGCCTGGTTCCATTACCACAGTACAATAGTGTAAAAATTAAGGAAGTATTGGCGATGGCATTGTCTCCTTGTAGCAGATTTTAGACTCTGGGCTTCTTAGGGGTGTCTCCTTATATCTGCATGTAAATCTGGCTGTAAAGAAATCAGACTGCCTATGCTTTGGGCACTCAAATTAAACATCACCTCCACACAGATGTTAGTATCAACTTGTGTCCTTCCCCTATATCCCAGGCTGTACCAAAATAGGTATAGTCCTTTCATAATATCAACCAAAAATATGTCTGTTTCCTGGTTTGGGGAAAGCAATCTGTTATTCCTAGAAGCTCATCTCCTCAATAGAATATGTTCCACTGTAAAATCATTAATATACCATGCTGCCAACATATTCACCTATTAATTTAAACTACTTACCTGAGTCGCCTTATTAACCTACTGAAATTTGCCAGTTATAACATTTTGGAACAGATTGCAGGAGACTACTGGGAATAAAGGACTTGTTTACCTCCTAAGCCCCTCTGGCAGCTTCACATCCCTAAAGAAATTGCAAGATTTAATCAAAACGATCTCACAGGCACAGCACATTATACTTTAATTGATGTATTTTGCACGACTGTTTACGACTCAGAGTTACCCGTTGTTGACTCTGTGATATTTTCTGCAGAGGTCATCAAAATATATGATCAAAAAGGCCATCCTGGTACCACCCCAAGGCACAAGGCCAGTGGGGACGGGACTGGAGTGAGGGCTGGGAGTTTCTCATCCCAGAGCATTCGAGGGTCTGCATGCTTAGTCACTTAGTGCAGTTCCAGATAAACATACTTAGGCTATACACAGGATGAAGGAACGAGGTTGTAATCTACTACCAGCTGCGCTGGTGAATGCACTTTTTAGGTGGTATACCCCATCAATTCTGGCAATTCATGAAAGCCAGCTGTTACAGTGGTCTGTGTTTTGTAAGAGTGGACCAACTCACATTACACTTTAATCAAGCTCTCTTATGCATAAAGAATTGTAGGCTTTCTAGCTGACAAGCTCACAGCTTCCTTGAGTGGCCAAACTAGAGAAGAAATAGGGAAATGAGATAAAAACTGCACATTTACATACTTTCAGTTCAGAATAACAACAGTTCTCTGAAGACTCACTTGTCCAGCTTCACATACCTAATTTTAGACAAATTACTGAAACAGCTAAAGCAGCACCCTGACCACCCTTGCTTGCCTATATAACCATCAGAGAGCCATGTGCATCAGTAAAGCAGGAGTCAGTCCACCTAAGATCAGAAGAACTGACTGGAGGTGCATGATTTCCTTCATTGACAGGGACTTGAAGCAACTAAGTTCCTAATTTTAGGCACATTCATGCTAGGAAAAAAAGTTAACAAGTGTGATAACATGAATCTGGATGATCAGAGCAGAAAATAGATATTCTTCCTTTACTGAGGTACAGAGGCTTCATCTCTGGATCTGGAAAGTGCAATGGCATTTCATCTCTGGGCAGGGAGGCAATGCAACATTTAGCATATCAATACCATGGCCACAAAAAAGGAAAAAAACTCTTCACACTAAAGGGCAGACATTTTGTCCTATTCTTGTCCTTTCATGGCACTGAGGTGGCCCTGTGCCACCAACCACAGAGCTTGATGTTTAGTCCAGTGAGAGGTGAAACTGTTCAACTGAGACATAGTTCCTTGGCATCACTGCAGGCACAACAGAATATTTTAGATTAGTCCCAGACTGCTATTACTTGCAGCAGGAAGGATAGAAAGCTCAGGAGTGGTAATCTGCCAACTCATCAAATACAGAATTTGGTCCCTCAGATAATTTTTTTTCCCATTTTTAACAGAGGACATTTTTTCCTTGGGACTAGACCAGATTAAAATTGTAAACAAAGATACCACGTATGGAACATAGAAAATTATTGTGAAGTTAATGAACTACCATAAAGTCAAATCTTTAAAGACCTTACCTCATTTTGTGCATTTCCTAGCGACTGTTGTGTTGCCAAAGGCCAGCATTATGCAAAGCCTTCTTATTTGCCAGAATATGAAACATTTTATATATATATATATATATACACACGTATGTTAAATGTAAATAGTGGAATAGTACCATATACAATTTACTAATACTATTCACTCTCCCCAGGCTTAATCACACACACATATGGATTTGATGGGAATTCTGTAACTAAAGCAGAATTCACATTTTCACTTTAAAAACACATCACATGTTTATTGATAGAATTTAGCTCCCAAGATGGACAGGAAAGCTCTCTGAAGAAGAAATATTCATGTGTTGCTTGTCTGAATAAACACCAGTTTCTAGCACAGCTCCATGGTGGCCTCTAACATAAAGATCATCTACATCCAAGAAGAAAGCTGAAATGCTATGTATTGCTAAAATGTGGTCAGAAGCAAATGATGAAACTTTTAAAAAATCAGGCTTGAATTCTGCACATAAAAGTTGTATTTCCTGTAACTGTATGCATTACAACCAACTACACATTGTTCTATTTGCCCATGAACTCCTGGAAACTGCATGATCAAACATAACAAGGCAGTTGCACAAGCATTTTCACACACTAATCCATTAAATACTAAAACAAACGTCAAGTTAAATTAATAGAGTACTCAGGGTTAGGTCTGAAAGTGCAGTAACATTTTTTACAAGCATCTGGTGATATATGCCACATATCTGAGACTTGAATCTGGGCCTAAGTGTTTTATTTATGAGTTTTTTCTAAAAACAAGTTCTAATCCACATCTAATCCATGCTATCCTCCCTCCATTCCCCCTACCAATGATCCACACATCACTGTTTCACTAAGATTTTGAGATCCTTTAGGGTGTCTAATGTATGCTTTACGAGACCCAGAGATTCTGAATGCCTGTCATAAAAGTTAGTTTAAGAGAGTAACTGAATCAAACTATTTCTTCTGAAGATATTATTCTATTCAGGCTTCAGCTTGACTTAGTCTGATTTTTTTCTGATTCTCATTTTGAGTACAAAGTTATTTATTTTTTAATACAGACCTCACATATTTACTTGGTTTTTTAAAAACCTTCAGGTGAATTCTTTGTACAGAAGTAGGGGTGCTGCATTTTTATTAGTGGCTGACCACCACCATCAGTAACTCTGCTAGGCATTCAATTATTAATTTTTACTTGGAATTTTTTTACTGAGTATTTTCTGAAAATTGGCTTTGATTTATAATAGCTTTACAAGTTAGATCACTATTGACAGGTAAAACTTGAAAGGTGTTAAATATTCTACATACAGTGGGTACACGTACTGTCCACATTTCTTGTTCTTGCCTGGAAAGAGGCTTTTGGGGTCAGAATTAATAGCCTCTAAAATTATTTATTATTATTGCTGATAAATTCTCCTACTGGAATTATTCAAACACAACAGAGAAGCCAATGCAAGCCCAAATGAATTCCATGTTTTGTGTTTAAGCAATGATTTGTGATGATCCTTTGAACTATTCATCTCACTGGAGCCTAAAGATCACATCCCCTTCACAATTTATTTGTAAACCACATTGGTAGGCAAGAAAGTATGAAAAGCTGATATTCTGGGTACTCTCTATGGCAGGCATTTTAGATTAAAGCAGCTGGAAATGCCTTTGACAGAGCAAATCTCTGATACAGCTGTAAAATAGCAGTAAAAATAAAGGAAGCTTACTGTACATATTTTTCCCTAAAGTAGCCCACTTTTACACACTTCCTGTATGCGGGATTTATGGAAGAGACATCAGCCATGCAAACTTTTTCTCCTTTGTTCCTTAACGAGAGACATGGCTGACAGGCCATTCATTAGAGGTTGTTCCTTGGAGATGATGTGCACACCTTCGCTTCTTTAGTCATGGTGAGATGAAACAGCAGCTGAGAAGCACGCTGAGGACCTTTTGCTTCTTAGTGGAAGTCACGGAGGTGATGAATGATCACCAGGACATCTGTAGTAGTGAGAGGTGAGAGCTACGAGCGTGGCACCTGCGAAGCTGTACTGCTCATGGTCAGGAGCAAAGTATTACAAACTTATGCGCTAGTATTTGCTGGCACAAACTGTCTCTGAAAACGACAGACTCCTTGCTGGAAGTGACAGCAAAATGCCACACACAATTTTTAGAGGTTGCAACACTTCAGGAAAATATTTAATTTCTATTTTCATGCCAGGGAACAAAAAAAAAACAGTGATGGAAACATGTTTGCTCTGGCATAAGTGGAAGAGTGTGAGACTCTGAACGCTTTTAAAGCTAAAGCACAGGAATTTGCTCTGCAATACACAAGCTTTATTAAATTGCAGTATCACTGAGGAGGTCTGTACTCTCCTATGTTATTTTTCACAGATTTCTTAATCAGTTTGTTTACAGCGTATAGCTACACTATTGTTACCTGACTAGATTTTATTTACTTCTCAGTTTTATAACAACTTATTTCAAAGGACTGGAATTTTTTTTTTAATGTAGTAGTTTTTCCAGATTTGTGTTGAAATGTATCCATCTGAAATACATACTGGTTTAACTTCCATCCAAGAACAGTTGAGCCCAACCTCTGCTCTTTAAAGAAAGGGCAAAGAATCAGTTTAAACTCCTGCAAAGAACTGCTACTTTTTAGCTTGTTGTCCAGGATATTGGACACACAGAATACAATCACTGCTATCAAAGGATCATCGCAGGTCAAAATTTCCATCAACAGGTAGATGACAGACTGCATTTTTGAACTATTCTCAGAGAATAAGTAGAGTATCTCTGGTACGGACATGTGGTAACCCTAGGAGGACTGATTTTGATTTTTATGATGGCAACAGTTGTGCAGGGAATCCAGAGCAGGATAAGCGATTAAGTATGTTTTTAATTCCTTTTAAGAGTGAAACCAGAATTCCACTGTGGAAGCTGAATTTATGTTAAATCACAAATTGTGTGTGTGTGTGGGAGAGAGGGAACAAGCTCTAGGATGCTTTGTCAGAATCCATCCCAAAGCAGTAGCTTGGGCTCTCTGTTATATTGCCATATAGTTATCAGTGGATGTATATTTAAGGCAACTTTAGAGTTTACAATAATTATTTAACAAGGAGAAATAACTCACACAGATAAATATGCAGGGTGTGAAAAATGGAAGGGTGTGTCAGACTGCGAGCAGCATCTCTGGTCAGCAGAACTGTGATCCAGTGACCATTAGGCAGATGCTGGGAGGTTTCTGGAGGAAGGAGGACTGAAACAGAGGATGAGGAGTGAAGAGGTTCTCCAGCAGGGGAAGGGACAGGTAAAGCAAAAGTAAGTTATAAATATCTTTTAAAAATGCTTTAGAATTATTATTCGTACTACTCTTTTGCCTCTCTGAAGTAGGTTCCAGATAAATGTAAATAGCAGGACAAGTATCATTTCCAGTTTCAGCAACTGCAGTGATTGCAGAAAGGTCTTTAACTAAACAATCTCTCTCTCAGATGTATTTCCACATCCTTCCTCTCCACCTTCACATACACATGCCACAACCTGAGCACGGTATAAAGCATTGGTAACATTCAAACTTTATAGTCATTCTTCCTTAATATTAACTATTCCAGCCATGAGGGGTTACGGTACAAGCTTTCTATCTGCCGAAACATCTCTGCTGCAAGGCTTCTTGTTTCTTAGCTCATTTTCAGCGTGCTTGAAGTCTTCATTGTGAAAGTCAAGTTATCACATAGATATTTCTTGCAGGAAGCATTCATATTAAGTTCTTTTTGTAGTGCAAAGCAGGGAATTACTGCACACAGGTCTTGAAACATTAGTTGCATTCAGTCAGGAAAAGTTACCTACATTTCTTTTCACTTAAGTCATTCCCTTCCTCTTTAATGCCTCCACATCCACTTCAGGGACAGGTAGCTTAATTTCTATCATCTGTAGCTTTACAGAGTATTAGCTTTGCTACACATGCCAATGATTGAGCTATAGTAGATGTGCTTGAAAAAGCCTACAACCATAGTGCTCATTCAGGAAACTCGGAGTGAAGTAAATCCATATGTGTGTTAGAAATTCAGTGTTCAGTAGGGCTTGTGTTTTCTGGCTCTTGGCGCTATCATGCACGATCCTTCTTTGAAGAGCTGCAGCAGTGATAGGATTTTTGATAACAAAATGTGTAGTATGCTCATAGTTTAACACTGACATTTTGATGCTTTAAAAAAAATTTCTTCTTCATTTTGTTGGACATTCAGAACAGTTTCCTACCCTGACAATTTTTTTAAAGGACTCTTAAATGGAAATAAAATATATAATTAAGCAGAAAAAAAGGGCTAAGATTCTGTGTTAGCATTAAGCTACAAAGGCTCTATTTTCTGCAAATTTTGTTTAACATTTCCCCCCCCCGCCCCAAATCCTAATCAAGATAAGGTTTTTACTGAATTCTTTGGCTGCTCCAAAGCACTTGCAGAACAAAAATAACCTCTTATAAAATTCCATCTGACTTTTTCAGTGTGTGATTCAGAAAGCATCACATGTGTCACAAATTCATGCATACTCAGCATCTAGATAGACTGTCAGATATATGTGATATATACATGAACTAGAACCAGAAGCCACAGTGTCTAATCCTATTCCCTTTACTTGTATAAAATCCAACCATTTCATCTCACAGGAATAAAGAAAAGCATATCTAGTAGAATTATACATAGCTGCATTTCATATACAGCTTGACAACTGGGCCAGTTAGTAGCTGTAATTTTAATGGGTTTGCCATTTATATCACTGTATTTCAACAGCAATTTACAAAGTAAACATTGAGTAACACTAAAAGAAAATCTCTGTTTAAACACCTGAAACATTTAAGGCAATACATAGAACTAATAATGATATAAAATGGAGTGAGATGACATTTTCCAGTTGTTACAGCTAAAGCGTTGGCTGTGTGATGAAACTTTTTCTAGGTTGTTCTTCATGAGATGTTCCTCAGAAATTCAGTCTTAATTTTGCATGAATATGAAATAGAATTTTACATCTAAGTTTGTAACACTGTGCCTTTTCAGGGTAATTATTCATATGTTTATGTTAGTTTTCTTTTATTATAATAACTGCGCACTAATATATGCAGCTTCAGTTAGCTGACCCTGGCTTTGAGAGTTTACCATTCGTTACATGTACCATGCCGAAGAGATCAGCTAAAATATCCTGAATTTCCTATGTACATTTAGGTGGTTGGTTTTGAAAATTCCTCAGGAAACACTGTTTTGTTTCTTGATTGCCCATTTTTACTTCTAGTCCAGGTAAAATTAGGTAGCAGTCATTCAAGTGGAGTGAGGGAAATTTTTCAGTGGAAGATATTTGGCCTTGGTGTCCCAGTTCAGTCTCCTCACACTCAGTTGAAAGCAGAAAATGATAAATGCTGTTTCCTGGCCAATACTCAGCGTTCGGTGGTTGGAGAGACTGCCGTCTCATGTGTCAGAGCAGACAACTGTCTTGAAGGGTGGGTACTCTCAAGCTGTGGTTACAATTTTAACTTAATCGGCCTTCCTGGAAATGAATCATAGTCCCTTTGAGGATGCAGGCTTCTGCTTGTGCCCTGGTGTACAGAGCAGCTGCCATTGAATCATTTTCATCAGCCACTCCTTCATGTTAACCTTAATTTGCTAGCCATAAAAATGGTAAGAAAGAACTCCCTCCCAGCCCTCTTGTTGATACTTCTTTATTTAAAGTACTGCACAGTATTTTTCAAACTTTGTTATGGTTTGATTAAATTGATTTAACCAATGACCTCTACTTATTTATCTCCTTATTTGTTTTAAAAATGAAAATTTATTCACAGTTGCTTTAAAGCAATAGAGAGACAATCTGAATGTCTGCCTAATGTTCATATGTCATTATTTTTTTTTACTGCTTGGTTTCTTTCTTACTTCTTGTAATTTTCTTAGTTAACTATTGATCTGTGTGCATCTTTGCGAAAGCTACTTAATTTCTTTAAATCTCAAGCTACCAATCTGCAAAAAAAATATAATAAATCATCCTGTATCAAGCTGATGATGCTTAATTGTGTTTGTACAACATTTTGAGTCTCTCACATGAAAACACAGTGTGCTGTTATTACTGTTATTCTAAACTTTGCAAGCAAAATCCAGTCTTCTTATTCAGATCTACTGTGAATACGAACTATTTTCATTAGTTCTGCTGCATACACACAAACTTGATCAAAACGATAGAAAACTCAGGTCCAGTACACTGAAAAATAAGATCACTTCAGTAGCTTGAAATATAATATTATTGTAACAGTAATGGCGAAGACATTTGACAGGTGTAGAGAAGATCAAGCTTCTTTCTGTTTCAAATGACTAATCAGAGAAATTCCTCAGAACCTCCAGAGTCGAGTAGCAGTTGCATCCATTTTCAATTATTTGATTTCTTTCTTTGTTTCCTTCTTTTTTTTTTTTTTTTAAAGAAATTAGGAACAGAAGCTTCTCGTTCAAACTGAAAACATGTCTCAGTGTGCTTGGAAGTTATCCAAATAGCATCTGCCACAGTATTTTGTCTATCCCTAAATGTTTTTCTTTTCATGATAAATTTGTACGGTATGATACAATTAAATGCACTTCCTATGGAGCATCGAGGAAGTCTGGCTGTCTCTTTGGATGACTTTTTCAGACTATTTCACACCATCATGTCTGCTTGGCATAATATCATATAAGGGATATACAACATTTCACCTATATTTTTTGGTATGTTTCTGCAAATAAATAGTTACTAAATATAGATTTCAAAAGTAAAACTTTAGCATACCAGTTGGAGCTTTAGAGCAGTGCTGCTTAGCCATCTTTATAATATTTCCTTTTTAATATTTTATCTTGATAATATTTTATCCTTCTATTTTATTTAATATTCATGTAATGTTTTACATGTCACACTTGCTCATTTAGAAGGCGCAAAAGGTAATTTTCTCTGCTTATAATAACCGCATTCATCTGTTACCAAGTGGGACCTAAAGCCTTTCAGCCAAAACTTGTTAGTTCGTTTCGTCAAAACTGGAGATACAGCAAGGGTTGCACATTATTTTATTGAATTTTATTTTCTGTCTATGGCAATAGTGACTACTGAAACTCATCCAAACAGTTAATTGTTCTGATTTCAGTCACTTAAAAACAACTCCAGCCTAGGTAGGAAAGACTAGTGCTTACTACTCTTTTTTTTTTTCCTTTTTTTTCAAAAGAGGAGTAATGACCTGAGCCACTGGTAAGTTTTGGTGTCACGGGTGGCCCGTGACGGCCGCTGGAGCCAGCGGTGGCCGTCCCCGCCGGACGCGTTGTCCCGGCGCTGGCAGGTCCCCGTCCCCCCGCCGGCGTGAGGACCCGGCACACGGCGTCTGGCGGCTGGTGAGCAGGCCCAGCCCGGCCGATGTAACGCTGTTTGTAATGAGAAATCTAAACAGGGAATGGCAGCGAGGCATGACAGGAATGTGTTTCCATTGGAGAAGCCCGTGCAGAGAAAAAGCATAAGCAAAGCCATGTCCAGAAGGCCTTTCAGCTGGCCGGGACGGAAGACTGATGTTATTGTACATGGGCTGTCACGCTGCCAGCCCTCCCTCACGGGTTTGTTTTCTCTTATGCTCTCCCTCTCCCTCTCCCTCTCCCTCTCTCCCCTGCCTTCCTCCCGGGGCCGGCTGTTTGCTCAGGTGGACAGTGACACCGTTTGGAACGAGCTGCACTCGGCCGGGGCGGCACGCATGGCGGTGGGCTGTGTCATCGAGCTGGCGGCCCGCGTGGCCTCCCGGGAGCTGAAGGTGAGGTCCGGGCCGCGCCGTGGGTGGGAGAGCCGGGGCGGTGGAGGGGGGGGCTGAGGGGAGGCGATGCTCAACCGCTCCGCTCTGCTCCGGGGAGGGTGGCGGGAGGAGGGCCGGCAAGGCGGCCACGAAGGTGTGGCAGCCCAGGCGGCTCTTCAAGGCCTCGCCGGGGACGATCGTGCTGTCGATATGCTGAAGCGGTGGCGGGCGCTTGCAGCGCGGAGCTGCTACAGCCCGGGGCGAAGTTACTCGGAGCGTGCATGTCTCTGGCAAGTGGCTGTGGCACTGCCTTTTGAAGGGAATTTTTAAAATTTTTTTTTTAATATGGCTGCCTCGTCACGTGCGTAACCTCAGGATACCACCCAGAGAGAGGGGAGGCAAACAGCGGACGTGCAGGCTAGGGGGAAGAGGGAGGCGGGTGGTGAGGAGAGCGGTGACCCAGGAGGTGCCTTTCCGCCAGGCTGACTGCCCCGCGTTCTTCTCCCTGGCCCCCTTTCCTTTCCTATCTCCGTGCCGCGCGATCTGCAAGGCATGATGTACAAACCCCAAATTATCCCCAGTCTAAACAATTTATAAAAGCTCCAGACCTGACGGACTTTGACATTTTATTTGGTATTTTAACAGCCCTATTTAAAGGTACACCATATGCAGCCGGAGTGCAGGCTTGCCCCAATAAACATTGTTGGAGCTAACATGCCTCCTTAATGAAACTGTTTATTCACTTTCCAGTCCAAATAGTAATGGATTCAGTCATGTTTCCAAAATCAAGATAGAAATAAATATTTTAGAATTAGCACGGTACGATGATTTTTAAAATTCCAAATTGTACTTGAACTTGAGAATTTTCTTCCTTTATATTGGTCTTATTTCAGTCAAAATATGTTAGCCACATACGTGGGGAGGGCTACATATGTTTATGTGTATACATAGATATAGAATATATAGGTACATAAATGACAGCATGCTCAGGTCCCCTGTACTATAGCTCTGACCCAATCGAATGCAGTTACTAAACTTTCATATTCAGACACTGAAATCATTAGCCAGGTCCTACACAAAATGTACAGATTTTGAAATCTCAGGTCAAGGACAGGGTGCATCTTATGGGATCCTGTTGTGCATCCTTTCTCAGGGGTACTTCATTCATATTAAGCTTTTTGGGCATGGTAGGATTCAATACACAAGTCACTGTGCGTTATTCCCACCCAACAGGACTAACGAAAGTGAAGAAGGTTTTTTTAGCGAGTTTTTACCTTTGGCAACTGTAGGACATACGTCAGTTTCTAAGGCAATATAAAAGCAAGTTTTGATAAGAATAATGAGATATGTCCTGTGCGCAGTTGACAAGAACAGGGTCCACTGCAGAATCTTTACTGCTTACCTCTGTACATTTGTGGTGTCTTTCCACAGTGTGAATGCTCTTGGTTGGTTGTGTGTGACGGACAGCTGAAAAGAATCAAACATCCGCCACTGTGAGACCTTGGTTGCTACTGGCGTTGCAACAGTCTGTAAACAATTATTTTAAATTTAGTACTAGTTTGTAGTTCACTGTAAAATTTTTGTTGATCCTAAATAGAATCTTTGTCTACAGCGCAGAGAATTGAAGCAGTCTCATGCAACCTGCAGCTGAAACATAGGAAAGGTAATTATTCAGTAGACATGCCAAGTAGTTGGTTTATACCAAATCATCAAGAAAATAGGTATGAAAAGGATTTGCTGTGAAAGAGAATTGGGAATACTCACACCACTCCTGATAGGTGTTTATCTAACCTGCTCCTATACTTCCAGCATGAAGCCCAATGACTTACATGCCACCATGCCAATTGTATGAACTAACAATCTGCATGTGGTATTTATAATTTAAGGTTATGGAAAGGTTATTAAGGCCTGACTGACAGAAGAAAAGCATGCTAGCAGAAGTTCTGGAAATGTACCAGTCCTGACATCAGCTATTTTAGCAGAGTCCTCCTTTGTTTGCTTTATCACTGCATCCATACAAACCTGGGTTTTGCTGGTGAGTTGCTCCCAATACCCGCATATGGTAAACAACATTAGGGGGATTTTTGCCGTGTATTCTGGGGTTTTCTACACAGTGTTCAGCATGAGATTGTAGGTAGCGGTAAGATTTTAGCCCCACAGATCTGTATGTTCTAATCTACCTTTATGACTTTACGTGTTGCTTTTCCATCTTGCTGCCATTTTCCCTCTAAAAACATACGTGTTGCATTGATCAGCTGTTTCTAGTATAGGCAAAATGCCAGTTTTGTAGCGTACTTGTGAAGATCTGAGGGGAAGTAAGTGAAGCTGACCACTTCCATGTGTGTTCATTGAGCAAATATGCATGTGAAGCAACCATTTGGGGCCTGTACTGTGAGCACTGAGTGGGAGGATTAAGCTCTGATGGGAATCTGGAATGATCTGCTGCAGCTTCAGAATCTTTGGATGACAAAAAAACGCCTTCCAAGAATTGTGTGTAAGTTATAACATCTCTGCTACATGTAAACAGCAAGATGAGAGCAGTAGAGAAACATGCTGTAGTTTTCCCCTGGAAGTTTACCACCATGGATTGCTATCAGATGGTGCGCTGTCAGTTTGGTGTCATCTTAAGAAAAAAAAGTAAATTATGAGACAGGGCATACTGATTTGTTCTGAAATCCCACAGTTCTCTGAGAAGAACCACATGTCCTGAAGTTCACAGTGGCAGACTTACAATACACAGCAAGGACTTCCCACAGGGCAGTGCTCCAGATTGCAGCAGAGGAGGCAGTGGATTATCTACTCACTCCACTGGAGAACCACAGATGCCTTTTTCTGAAACAGCCATGGCAACATTAGGATAACCTCGGAGTAAAACTATCTAGCATAGACAAGAAGCCTCAGGAATGAGAAACTGAAGTCATTAATTTAATAAGTGCTTTTCTGACTTGAGAATTATCAAATTTGTCAGTGTAGTTGGGTATGAGCAGCCCAAAGATTTCTTACAGCTTGATGAATCAATATGTATTTTTTTAAAAAGTCTAACATGGTTTTCCTAAAAAGAAAATTAATATAATAGTTTATTTTATGGACATGTATTAAATTAATCTAAAAAACAAATTATGTACAATACTGAAGATAAATGTTTTCACTGCCTAGCTAGAATGTAGCATTTATCAAGCATAAACTGCCCTGTGTTGACTGGCATCTAACATTTGAAGTCTATTTCAGGAATGACAGCACATTTCAATTTCTATACTTATTCCATGGTCTCTACTGATGTCGCTTGCTATTGCATAGGGTGGTAGTAATAGGTTGGAACTATAGGTACATGCTGCTAAGAAAAGGGTTGAGACTACAAAATAAATTATGAAAGTCTGCAGAACATTTGAGAGATTCACTACAGGGCTGGGCATGAGTCAAACTCGTGTGCAAGGCAGAAGGTTCTTTACTTTATTCTGAATTTCCTGAGACTGTCAGTCCCATTTCACACAGGTCTCATCTGAGAACAGCAACATTTTGTTCATCTGATTTGGACAGTGTTCAAAAACTGACCAGGAGTTAAGAGTTCTCTTCACTGTAGTTCAAACCCCTTGTGAGACATCAGATTTCTTTGATCTAATTGACTAATGGAGAAAGCATCAATATGACAGTGCTAAGGATGTAGAACAATAGGGTTTACTGAATTTCTACTGCTGCCGTAATAGTAAATTACGGTGGTGGTGTTTTTTTTTTTTTGAATCAGTAGAAACTGTCCTTTCTCTGGGGAGTCTTAATCTGGATGTTTTTTATTTGATTATATCAAACAATCAAAATTAAGGATTTGGGGAGGGGTGTTTAATAATGTAATGAGCACTTATTGAGATCCATTTGATGCACTTTTGAGATAACATTTAATAAAGAATAAAGAATCACACCACTGAAATATATAGTATGATAAATGTGATGTTATACTGAGTCAAATGCTATGTTTTTCCTTTTTTTCATGGATTTATTTGCATGTGTGATGAATGTCATCTTGGCACTATTACAATAGGAGATGAGCCTAAATATTGCATGAAGGTCACCCTTTTTTGAGCTTTTTATAATTTAGGAAACCTGCTGATGCGTGATGAAGTAATTATACGGAATCGGTGCCACAGCTCTCCTGTCTAGCTTTTTTTCTGTATCTACCTTTGCTCCTTTCTCATTTCCCCAACAGATTTATGTAGATAGCTTCTAATAATCTGCTGGCTGACCACAGATCTTTAGAAGAGTGGAGTATGCGGAACTGGGTGAATATAATTCCACTGCAGTCATTATCTATATCCAATAAATAATCTTAACAGATAAGAGAAGTCTTACGATATATTCCTTGGGGAAGAAATACAGGTAGTGCCCTGCATATGATTTCTTGCATGCAGTATAGTTTGTAAACTTGGAAATCACTGTCTCTAGCCTCTACCTAATGACCACACCTTTAGAAAGAGGGCCCTAAAAGATCTGCATCTGCAGAGAGAGCATTTCTTTCCTGGAACTGTCTCCTAAGGATCTCCTTCCTCTCTTGCATTGCTCCAAAGGAAAATAGACATGTGCTAGAACCATGTTGCAAAAGGAACACTTGCGGTGTCCCAGTCACTGCTCTGCAATAACGAGGCAGATTTCAGGAGCTCATGATCTAGTGGCTTGGTGGCACTGGGAGGTGCTGTCCTGCCCTGCCTTCTCATTTATTTCCCAGCCCAGCCCGGCTGCTTCCCTTACATCGACTCTGATGCTCAGCTCCATTCACCTCCCCTCCCTGCCAGCACGCTACATCACTCAGAGGCAGCTAGGCACCAAGAGACTCTCCCCTTGCCTGCACCTGGCTATCCTGCGCAGCGGGCGCTTCCCTCCTGCTGCTGAACTGGATGAGTACAGAGGTTGTCCAAACCCTGCATTAGACAAATCTCAGAGAAAAATAAGGAGGGTTTCTGCATCTGTGATCTCTCTTGAGTTTCAGATTTCATTTGTAACCCTTAGAGCTTGCAGAGAATCTCACCTTTAGGACTTAGCTTGCCAAATTACTGTTTTTTCTGAAAGAGTTTTGGTTGCTGATATTTCCTTTTTGTTAACCAAATTATTCATGCTGATGCTGACACCTTTTTTGTTGCCATATATTAGGTGTTTATTAAATGATTAATACTACTTTTAAGAAGTTGGAATTCAGATAGTTGATTATGTTAATATGATAATTTTGCAAGTATTATTCTTTGTTGAATAATGTCCTTCAAAATATTATTTGTTTTTGTAATGGTTGTTTTATTGTGTGCTGTTTTGTGAACATTAAATGTGTCTTAACTTCTTTTCTGATAACAAGTTATACATTTCTCTGGCTGTCCCTTAATATCTTACATTTGACTGGCAGGAAAAAATATTGTACCCGTGAAAAATATAATTTAAAAAGAGTATACCTAATAAGAACCTCTTTTTGCAATGGCAGATGACGTTCCATCGTCATGGGCAACTCAGTGCCAGAGCAGACCATGGCACTACTGAAAATCCAAAGGAACATTTCTGAAATGGTTTTTTCAGCCTCAGATGACCCCATTCAGTACTATTAGAAGCTGGAATTAATTATTTTAAGTACAGTACCCATAATAAGGATTACTGTCTAGTTTACTTTGCTTATCCTTTAAATATGTCAACGTTGGTGATAGCACCACTCTTTTCTGTGATAGAAACACATAAGCACCATATATTTTTAATTTGACAAATTTGAAACAGAAGAGACCTACACAATAAACTATTAAGAGTTGGTATGATTTGTATGGTTATTCCCTATTTTAAAGAAAAGTTTGAATGAATTAAGAAGGAATTTTGCAAAAGAACGCTCAAGAAAAAAGGCACATAAGTTAAAAGCATGGTCTGAGACTGTCTTGAACATCCATTTCAGCTGAATTGAGTGAAGCACAAGCCCCTTCTCTGCCTTATCATATGTATGTGTGTGCACGAACACACATGTGCGCAGCTGCCCTGTTGGCAGTTAGGGGTCATTTAACAGAATGAAAGCAATTGAAATGAGTTTCCTCCGAACCAGAATCTGATATGTTCCTGGGATGGTTCTTTCTGATATGTCAGGTTGAATCAATACCGAAATAAACCTCCTGCATTTGGGCATTGCTACTCTGGTGTTTTGTATAATTGGTGGATAACTTAAATTGAACTTGAAAGTCTCATTCCAAATGAGCTTGGTTATTATTGTTCTCAAGGCCTTTGTCACACAGGGCTATGGAGGAATCATCATACGGTAAATTGTACTAATCTAGTGAATAAGCAGAATTAGCTTAACCAACCTCCTCCCCCCAAGCTCTTAGTTTTCTAGTCTTAAAAGTATTCTGTATAAAAATCACTTAGCCATTTTCACAGCTCTACTGCTATGTATTCTTAGAACAAAACCTAAAATGAAGTATCTTTCTAAAGACATAATAAACAAAAAGAGCTGAAAACAAATGTCTCCCTAGTCACACAGTGTTCTCCCTCCAGTAAAGCTTCAGGTCAGCAAATTCCCATGCCTGCCTGAACAACACAAACCCCCCCCAGCTCCTCTGGATACCTAAAAAAATCTCCCTTCCTGGCAAGTATTCTGTGCTCAGGTGCCTCCTGGACAGTTCTCCTCCTGCAGGCTCTGCCCGACCCTTGTTTCTACCTCCCTGTCTCACCCTCTGCCCTATAACATTCTCCCTCTGCCTCAAAAAAATTTCTGAGTGATGTGTGGCAGCTACAAAAAAAGGCATTTTTTCCGCACCCAGGTACAGCATTTTTAACAATGCATAGTGTGTAAAAAACAGTAACAAATGAAAGCTTATTTCACTAGTGTTAAACACATGATTGATAAAAGCCATCAATCAAAGTTACCAATGAAGTGTTTTAGATAGTAGTTTGTGTTCTTTGCTTTTACAAATTTACAAAATTACAAAATTTCATATGGAACCATCTCTTAGATACTTCATCCCAGCAATTATGGTTATATTTATAGCTGAATGACTGTTATTATTTCATATAGTAGTATGACTTTAATTATATGTGTGGTATATAGCTTATCTCCATGACCACTCTGTTCTTAAAACTCTTTGGCTGCTTTCTTTCCCAATATAGTTAACACTAGCTGTGGCTGAACAGGCCATCACGATTGTATATAATTCAGCCTGCAAGCACCAACTTTTCCTGTGTATTTTCTGGTTCTATCCTCTTAGACCTTCAGGAAAGCAGACAGGCAGCTCTTTGTTTCCATCACAGAGTTAAATGTTTAATGTCCATTTCTGTGTTCTTGGCCTCTGCTAGCTTCCTCTGCAAGACAAAATGGTATTCCCTCATGTCCATTACTGTTTTCTTGGCAAATCTACATGCTGCTAATACTGGTCTGTTAAATCATGGGTTCTTGTTCACTGCATTCGTAGACCCCCAGGGCCAGATACTGGCTCCTGCTCTGGCAGTATGAATAGCCTGTAAAATTGTCCTAACCATGTACCTGAGGATTGCCTCGGCCTTACACCACTCACTCCTATGGTTACCCTCCCTGCTGGATGGCATAGCTTGGGATCATGTTACAGCATAAGTGACACCGGTAAGAATGTGGTTATCTTCTTCAGGGTACCAGTTGCAAGGGGATTGTTGTAGGCAGCCGAGACTTAAAGCAGCCCTGATGTTTGTTATTGTAAGAGTTAACTAAGCCAGAGATAGCGGGGTTAAAGATGGCACTAAGGCCACTTCAGGGGTTACACCCCATCAGATACACTGTGTGGAGCACCTTTTAAATGCAAAGAAATAGGTTTTTATATAATTTTATAAGGATACAAAGTTGTATATATATAAAACATAAGGAATATCAATTCTGACAGGAGGAATGGATACATTTCTGTATAATAACTGAAGAAGTTTCTACAAAGAAATGTAGTATTAGCTTCAGTGGTTTGCTTCTCATTCTGAAGCCTGTGCACACTGAAGCAAAAATAAAACCTTTCCATGAAAAACAAGTGAATGTCCAAGAATGCCGTGTTTAAGCACTGCTAATTTTAAGAGCTAAGGGCTAGGTTAAGGGATTTAGACATGTAGAAAATAGAAACTTTAGCACCTGACTTTAGGAGGATGTTGAGCTTCAAGTCCGGAATCCAGACCCTGAGTTAGGTACCTGGTCTCCATATGAAATACACAGTGGTTCCTGAGAAAGCTGTCCTTAACAATGTGTGCAGCTGCAATTAGCTAGTGAATGGGACAAAGCTCTGCCGAGAAATTTGCTCGTCATTAGAGATTACAGCCATTTTCCTGAAAGCCTTTTTTCAAAGATTACCAGCTTCTGAATAGAATCACAGAATCACAGAACAGTTGAGGTTGGAAGTGACCTCAGGAAGCCATTGGGTCCACCTGCCCTGCTCAAGCAGGGCGACCTAGAGCTAGTTTCCCAGGACTATGTCCAGATGGCTTTTGTATATCTCCAGGGATGGAAACTCCACAACCTCACTGGGCAACCTGTTCTATTGCTCAGTCACCCTCACAGTAAAAGAGCATTTTCGTATGTTCAGATGGAGCCTCCGCTATTTCAGTTTGTGCCCCTTCCCTCTTGAATATTGGGCTAGATGGCATTGCTCTTTCATACAGGGTTTTACAGCTTAAGAAGAGCTTCAATTTCTTATCTTTTCAGTTGAAAGGAATCCATTTTTAAACTCCATATGAAACTGTCATATCTTAAATTTGAGATTCAGTGGTGGTGTTTTGTCCTCTATTGAAGGACTGCTACTCTGCAGGAAATAATTAAAGATTCATAAGTTTGAGTAAGAGCTGAGGAAGAGCATGACTCCAGACCTATTAGAAAACTCATTTAGACTGAAAAGATGTGTCTCAGTGTCTACTTTATGGACCACATAATCTAAATACACAAACAGGTATGGGAAGAATATTTACAAATTCATCCTCATGTTCAAGAAGGAGTTGAACCTGAGTCTTCTACTGCTTAAGTAAGTGCTCTTGGAGTGCCTGCTGGGGTTCATAGCTATTTCTTGCATGGCACTGGCTTTTCTTGGAGTCAACAAAAAGCCAGATTTTACTAGAGTCGTAACAGGCTGAAGCTAGTATGCACTGCTTCTCAGCCAGGCTTCTCAGCATACCTGGAGTGCCAGACTGGCTGGGTCACTTTTAGTCCACTTGGAATCTAGGCTGAATAAGCTCCCCACTGTCAAGTGAAGGGAAGAGTGATTCGTACCTTGCCACAGCCACCACATATTACCCTAGGGAAAAATTGCCTATGTCTAGTTTTACCTCCTCGTATGATAGAAACACCAGTGGAACTTTGTTGTAGAGGGTCAGTCCCAAGCCCTGGAGTAACCACCCGTGTTATGGTATTGTCCTGAGTGCTTGTCTTGGAAAGGTTCAGGGAGAGGTATAGTAGATGCCCAAGCATGATGTAGCCCAATGCTCTAACCCAGCACACTACAGGAAGGAATCAACTATATCACCAAAGACAAGAAGGCCACAGTGGGATGTACACCTCTGTTCTTTGGAAATCAAGCATGCAACTACCTATTTGGAGTCATGAAAGAAGAGAATACTTAGCTTACTGCGGAAAAAGACTAACGCTTTTTCTTAGTTTTCATTAAAGATCCAACAAAGTGGATCTATCTGCAATGGTTCTTCTTTGTAAACTGAGTTTGGGCAGACTTCTCTGTTTGTTGTTCAAATATGCAAATATTTTAGAATATCTCTATTCAGGCTTTACTCTTCATCCTCAAATTTAACTAAAGGTAATCATATAATGGCACAGACATGAATCCTTTTTCTAATGTTCATGTCTGTCAGTCAGTTTAATGTTCTGTCTACATATAAAGGTGTCTGTATCCTAGTATAAATAAGGCTCTGTACAAAAATGCTTTGAATTTATGTGTGTTGGCTTCATTTTCAACATATTGCTCTGTGTTAGTCTTTCTATCTTTAAAGCAGATTTTTGCCTTTCTGTCTACTGTTCTGAGCTCACTGTCTGGTATTTAAATATTGCCTAAATAAATGAATTCATGTTCCGTTGTGCTAATGCACACTGTGTTCATACAAAGCCTGAAAGTAGGAGAAATGAAGTGTTTTATCAATTACACAAAAGTTGATGATAATACTGTATGGTAACTAGTTTTCAGTGTTTGGTGAAATTTGATTATAGTATATGCTTTATCATCAATATAACATATGCACTGTATTTAAAAAAAAAAGAAAATTTCCCATGGGAATATTGAACTTCTTGTGATGTAAAAACACATAAAAAATGGTCACAACATTGATGTGAATGTTCTGCATGCTCATGGAGAACTGTAATAGCTAACTTAAGCTCTGATAGCTGAAATTAGCTAGCTATAACAAAACAGGGCTTCCAAACAGTCTTGTCAAAGTAAGGGAACAGAAAAGAGAAGCCTATACTGTAACTGTCACGTTGTCAAAAACAGCAGTGTTGATTTTTTCTGTCTCTATCTTGCACCATGAAATCCTCCCAGAGATAATTATCTTAATTATATTGTTCTTTTGGGAATGCTGATAAAGTTAGATGATAATGAGCTGTGAGCTGAGCAGGGGCAGCTGTAAGCCTTGCATGGACTTTTTCCAAATTCTTGGAAATATCGAGAGAACAAAATACAGGTAGCATGATGCTCTCTCTCTAGTAATATCCTCTTCTCTGAGTCTTTTTTCACTTCATTATCTGTATGTTCCTCAGCATACACATACTTTGCTTTTTATAAATGCTACAAAAGAATTCTTCACAGAATTCTTCACTATGTTATACTTTGTGCGAAAAGGAAATGTTACAAAACTCTCAGAAGGATGTGGAATAGGGTTTTAGCTAAGAGTGTAAAGCTGCTTTGGTTCTGAAGATTAGTGCAGTCCACAAGGCCTTTTTTTTTTGACGGTGTGTTTGATCTATAGGCAATTTATATTCTACCTCCAGGAACACCTGCCTAAATGTGAACATATATATTTGTTGTGTCTTTAGTTTGTTTGGTTTGTGTTTTTTTTTTTTTTAATGTGGACATTTAATGCAAAATAAGGCACAATGTCAAATCCCCCAGGTTCTTTAAATGGTGGCCAGAAGAACCACTCTTACAGATGTACTCCATTTGTGTTATAGTTTGTTTGCTGTAGTCTGATAGAACTTTGGCCACACTCCACAAAACTTGGCAGCTGGCTTCTTGGATTACGTTTAGCAGCAAATTATATGAGATAGCTGGGTAGTATTTGTTTCTAAATTAATGCCAATGTAACAGCATAGGTAGGCAATTGCACAGGTACACACAAGCAGACAGTCATAGGATTGTAAATAAACAGATTTCACAGGCACCAATGTAACTCTATTAACTGCCATGTTGTTCCTCCTTATTTACACCCGTATGAGTGAAAGTTTAGTGATTATTATGTGTGTTTCAGATGAGTAAAGGCTGAAACATTGACATTTAACTATCCTAAGTATATCAAACTGGACTACTTTAATACTGATTATTAAAATATAGAACTATGCCATCCTTTTTCTTCCTGTGCCCTCCTCTCTGAAAATACAATACTTGGTTGGTCTTGCAGCCATACATATACACATGGTATTTGTATGAGGCTGCTTGAAAAATACAAGTTTGGCTGATGTACTTATGCACAGATTATAATTTCTTATTTTTATGTATGTGTTAATTGTCATTAATTTGATGTCAAATATATAGCTGAATAGCAGAGACTAAATGTCTTGAGTAGTTGAAATAAAGAGTAAATTTGATGAAGTAATGGTGTTACTCCTGAGTCTGACTGTTGTAAGAGACATTTGGTATGATACACACCCTTATGAGACACTGCTTCTTGAATACACAATCTGACTTTCTGAACAAAGCTAGCTTGCCAATACTTCTACATTTTCCCTTTACGTTACCCACACTGGAAGGAGGGAAATTTCATTTTTCTTTTATCTTCAGTGACTCTAGAGGCAAAAAATCCCTTGATCATCACTGATCCTAGTGTTGTACTTTATGAAATTTATATACAATTCCAGAAAATGTGTCAGAAATTGACTTTAGGGAATCTATTAAACTTGCGAGCATGGCAGGTTCCCAAGTTCAATTTATGGTTTGCAGAAATATGGGATATTCATTGTCATCCTTTTTCTACTGTTAGGAATTACACATGTGTGTATGTGTCTGAATTTATCATTTAGTCCATAGAGAAGGTAGGGTCAACACTGACTAATCATGTAAAATATATACCTCAAACTACTTTTATTTTGAAGCATCTCAAGCTGGAGCAATGTAAGATTACATGAACTTAGATCAAGAATGGATCAGTGGTCTCTACTTCCTTTTAAATATGAATTCTAGACAGCAGAATTGATAACAACGGCTTTCTCATCCTGCCTTTTTCCTCCTCTTTAGATCATGTGGTGTGTGTATGTATGTATGTGCCTGTGTGTATTTATATAATTTTATATGCCACTGTTCTCAAATATATTATTTCTTGCAGTACTATGAAAGGGAGACTGGACAGAAAAAGTGCTCAAGAGCCTCTAATAGATTTCAGTCCAGTCTGCCTGCTGCTCTGTTTTGCACTGAGTCAAGTATTTTTTTAGGCTGATAATTGAAAACCTATCTTGTTCTTACAGAATGGCTTTGCTGTTGTAAGGCCCCCAGGCCATCATGCTGAAGAATCAACAGCCATGTAAGTACCAGGGAATATTGCCCATCTTGGAGCACTAAGGTTACTGGCAATCACCTGCATTGTGCATGTCTCTGAAGAACTGTAATTGTTAGCAGATGACTGAAAAGGCTTTCTAGGTACTCCCAGAAGCAGATTTATGGCCTCAGAGATCATATAGCATTTTTTAAAATGCTCTGAACATTATTTATAGCTGTTTTCCTGACTGATTTGCTTTCTTATTTCTGTTCTTCTCTATTCCACAGGGGGTTCTGCTTTTTTAATTCGATTGCAATTACTGCCAAATACTTGAGAGACAAGCTAAATATAGGCAAGATATTGATTGTAGATCTGGTATGTATTCTTGGCAAGCATTGCACTTTCAGTGCATCTAGATAAAAGATAATGAATTTGTATTCATATGTCAGACTTTCCTGCTTTTAATATCTACAAGTAATAAAGGTGTGCATTTCCTCTGATTTTGGGAACTCATTAAAACCAGGATGGCAGTACTGAAGCCGTAAACATCTATGTTTCACTTTAATGGTGTTAACTGCAATTTAATGAGAAGAAGGCACAGATCAGGGCAACTTTTATGGTCCTTAAATGAATTGATACTTCCACCGTTAAAATAACCCTACAGAACCGAAGTTTACTTTTCCCTACAGAATATAAACTTTAAATAGTCAGATGTGCTTTAAAGAATGTTGTTGCTTTGGTAACCAAATTGGCCACTTCCCCCAGCTAGCAATGATTCGACTTGTTGTGTAACTTCGATATTATTAAACAAATCAACAGGTCATTCCCTCTAAGAAGTTTTCAAGTCATGTGTGCCAGCTTTTGATGGTTCCCTGAAGGAAAGCTACGTGATTAAAAATCCACTTCATTGGATTAGTCTTGTATTTTAATATAAGGCATTCTTACACAATACTTAATATGTTTAACAAATGGTTTATTTAAATGCAGATGACATTTGGCATGTTGTCTATATTATTTTCATGAATAATGAATTGGAGCTCTGCCTTGCACTTAAAGGATCAGGCCAATGCACAGCCCAAGGAAAGTTGAATGCTGATTTATGAGCACCATTTTTGTTTTCCTACAGTTCATGAGGAGGTGTAATAGGGTGTCTGACAAAGCATAGACAGGAAATGAACCCTGGCATCAAAACCTAACCTGTTACATCTGCACTTAATTAATTTTTGCAGGTGATAAAAGATTTAAAGACAAAATATGTTAAAGGGTTTTTGAAGTGCAGGGCTTAATAGTCTAAATCTTGTTCATATCTGCAGTCATAATTAAATCTTATTGTGAAGTCATGGCCTTACCATCTAGCACTTTTGTTCAGTTAAACATGCGTACTGGCTGTTGAAGAGAAGCAGAGAAAGAAAGAGTGTGGTAGAAGGAATGGCAAGTGAAAAATGAGTAGTATAATAAGTATAGGCGTAGGTTAACTATTCTTAGAATGTTTTTCAAATATTTCTTAGAGTGGCCTACTATCACTTAGAAACATAATTATAAACTGCAAGAAACCAGTATTTTTGCAAAATTCACTTCCACTCTATGTTGTATCTGTTTGCTGACTTGAATCGTACAGTTCATTGAGTTTTAGTGCTGTAAATCCTGGCCAAAAGTGAACTCTGTGTTTATTCTTGTTTTTTTTTTAATAAGAAAAGCCTATTCAAAGTTTGCATTTTGTGAATGTTTTTGAGGTTTTTTGACTGTAAATGTTACATTCACCTTGTTGGGAAAAGAAATCACTTCCATTTGACCTACTTAACCAATAAGCACTTAGGAATTCAGCTTCAATTTTTCAAGGCAAGTTTAAATGTGCAAATCATTACCTGTGCAAATGATTACCTGTGAAGCTGCCTATCCTTACCCAGGAAAGTAGATGGGGAATGGTCAGCCTCTCTCTGACTCTGTCCCATTGGCCAGAATAACTCAGTTGGTGAAAAGGGAGAAATATATGGCTGACACAGACCACTTCATTCCTGGAGCAGTTGCAGTCCAGTCCCTAGTCTGCTCCATGGTCAGTGCAATGATGTACAAAAATTCGTATGGAAAATTTCTTATGTATGCAAAGTATGGATAAATCACAATCCAAACTGAATGAATGAACAAGTTAATGGTGATGTCTTTATGCCCACCAACAGAGAGTTTCGGGCATCTGAAAGAAAGAATGGAATTACAGATGTTAGACTTGAAATTACCCTTTAAGACTATATTTTGATAGTGACTAGCACAGCAGGACCCCATGCAGGTTGGCAGCTATACATGTTACTACGATGTAAATATTAAAAAGTAATATTCAATCCCACACATTAAACTGTACTCTAGTTACAAATTAAGTGTAGTCTTCATAGCTGCTACATGTGTTGATATATAAATTTTTAACTTTTAAATTTTTCATCTTTCCTTCATTTATTTCTACACTAAAATAAAAGACCTCTTTGTCAGTTTTTCTTATCCTTATTCCACCATGTGAATACATCTCCATTTTTTAACTGACTTATATGCCCTGAATACACTTGATCTACTAAGGGCAGAATATGAACACATTTCCCACATGGTAACATCCGCAGTCTTAAACAACACATTCCTTTGTCTAACCAGAGAAGTTACTGCTCTTCAAAACAGAGTAACCCTTCTTGGTGGAATTAAAGTTTAGACAAGAAGGGTATCTTTGAGATTTTAATAATAATAATAATAATAATAATAATAATAATAATAATAATAATAATAATAATAATAATAATAACAACTCTCTATGCCCATTTAATATTTTTTCTTCTCATTTGAAAACTGTTACAGCAAGAATGTATCTAAAGCCCCAAATATGCACGGGAAAGAAAGACTAATTAAAATCACAAAATGAAGTCCTATTATGTTTTTACTCATAGTCTCTGCAGATCTATCTATATGGCCAACATAGCTTCTTCGGTTGTTGTTGCAATCCTTGTTCCAAGATCATCCATACTTGCATGTATGTTAGCATGATCTGGGTCTGTTTTGGAGTAAACCAATTAATTCTGTCGTAGTTGAAGACTGAATGGAATTCTGGGGTTAGTCTGCATGCCAGATTTTACTTCATTTGCCAGTCAGAGGCCTCTAACACTATGCTGGCTGCCTTCAAATGTCCAACAGCCTCACACCAGTGTGTGCTCCCTTGCACCTCCAACATGTGTTACATTTAACCTTGGCACTAAGTCACAGTTGGGCTGTAACTTCATGTTGTTTCAAGTACTTTCAACTGAGAAAAGAAAAGTAAGCATTATAATATTACCCCACAGAGGTCCCAGAGGAGGTCCAAGTCAAGCACAATGCAGTACAAGTAAGACTCAATCAATGTAGAGTCCTGAACAATGTGGATGAAAGTCATGGGCTATATCAGCTGGCAAAGAGCGCAAGCAATGGACAGTGCTTGCCGTGCCATTGGCAATGTACACCTAACTCCAACCTTCCTGGAGTCTAGGCATCCTGAGGAAAATGAGACCATTGTTTCTCTGATCCTAAATTCGGCTCAGACCTCATGGTGTTTGTAAAATAAATACAGTCTGGGTGATAGTGTTGCCATTCAGAGTACTTTTCTGTCCTCCTTCTGAAATCTCAATTTAAATCAGAAATTTCAAAAAGGGATGGATTAAGGGAGGAGAATCAATAATATCTATAATTTTTCAGCTTCCTACAAATGCCAGTGGAGAAACTTACAAAAAAGACTCAGTTTTCTTTTACTGAAAGGCAAGTGGATTTTCCATTTTCACTTGCAAACTTTCTTGTGTGTCTAATCACATAGTACAATAGTAGAACTGTGAAAACAAAACTAAAAAAAGAGGAAAAGTCCACAACATCAGCCTTTGTTATCTAGATACACTGTCAGCATTTCTTTTTCAGTATTTTATTTAATGACAGAATTTCTTTTCACTGGCATTATATAATGTTTGAAATATGGAGACTGGCCAAGGTCACTCCTTGATTGTGGAAGGCACCATCCTATCTGCCAGATGATTTAATAGCTAATGAGATCATATTCCTATGTCTTCAACTGTTGCCGTCATGATTTTGCAAAAATGAAGTATGAAGTCCTTTCCGCATCTGGCATCTCTTTTGATGTGGATCTAACTGCTGAGGGACTGCTAACTGAACTGAATGTTTCAAGAAAGCCAATTTACTCAGCTGGTCGCAGAGCCTTTGACCTCAATAGTGGAACTTGGCAAATCAATGAATACACTTATGTTTAGTGTTCTGTCAAGAATTGTGAAAAAGCTCTGTAAACCATAGATCCTTCTGCAAAATACTAGTTTGTAGTTTAAACATTAGTCTTTCTTCAGAGGCCAATGAGGCTAGTTAATTAAGCCTGAGGGGTTATGAACTGTTGGCAGTTAATAAGTCATAAAATTCCTCCATAAAACAGGATGCTAGATTCCATCACTGAGGCAAGGAGTACAAAGAGCCGGTGTATAAATATCTAATTGTACAAAAGGACTGGGATTTCTCAATGACTGCTCATCTGGAGTCTCCAGGGCACGCTCGCTATGGTTTCCTGATTTTTAGAAGCCAGTTTAAAAAATGAGTGCATTAAAGAGTAATTTGCCTGAAAGTTCAGGAAGTATGGGGTGGTGAAGGGAGGGGGAAAGGGAAAGACAAAAGGAGGGCAAGGGAGAGGGAGAGAAACGGGGCGGGGGGTTGGTAAAAGAAAGCAGAACTGAGCTCTCTACACTGAGTTGGACATTATTACATTTGTCATCTGTTTTCTTTCTCCTTTAGGATGTTCACCATGGCAACGGTACACAGCAGGCTTTTTACACTGACCCCAGCATCCTGTATGTTTCCCTCCATCGCTATGATGAAGGCAACTTCTTCCCCGGCAGTGGAGCCCCAAATGAGGTTAGGTTTATTTCTTTAGAGCCCCATTTTTATTTGTATCTTTCAGGTAATTGCGTTGCATGATTACCCGTAATTTTCTTGTCCTTCTCTGGTTCTTTAAATTACACCAGATTACCAAATTGTCCACTGGGAGCAGGGGACCAGTGGAGAACAAGTGCATAACCCAGAGCAGTCCTTGTCAAACAAGGCTAGGCTGATCTGACATGTTGTTTGATGTTTGTTTCTAAAGCACACTTGAGAATTCCTCCCCCCTTTTCCTCCCCCTTTTTCCTCCTCTTCACTCCTTTTGGAATTTTATTCCTATTTTTCAGGTTGGAAGTGGCCCTGGTGAAGGGTATAACATAAATATTGCTTGGACAGGTGGCTTGGATCCTCCTATGGGCGATGTTGAGTATCTCACAGCATTCAGGTTGGTACCTTTTTCTTTTACAGTTATGAAAACTGGTTCTAGAACATAAGCACATGAATAAGAGCTAATGTAATCTTGAAAGACAGGAGAATCACCCATGGTGAAACTAGCTTAATCCTAGTATCCCAGTATACGAAAGCTTAGTAAATAATAAAAATGGATAATTTAATTGTTGTGATCATCCACTCAGAATTGACAAAAAAAGAAGTCTAATGATTTAATCAGTCACTCATTTAATCATTATTATATCATGCCAGTAAAATGACTTGGAGCTTGCTCACTTCTCTACCTACAAAATTTAAATGTAAGCATTTATACCAGGCAGAAGAAAATTACTGCTCACATCCACACTGACTGCAGTTGCATGCAAGTAGAGCAGATAGAAAGCAATATGAAGTATGGTCTGAATCCAGCGTTCTTCATTCACTTAAAAGTCTCATCGTGATGCTCACAGATTTGTCCAATTGGATTTTACTATGAATGGCAGTGAAGCATTATTTACTTAAAAGCATATAATTGTAAAATGTCTCAGTAAAAATGATAGGAAATGTTGCATGCTGTATTTCTCTTTGCTTTCAATAGCTCATTCTAAATGAAATTTTATTCTTTCATAGGTGATGCATCATAATCTTTAGTCTTATTTTCATGGGACCAGAGGAGATAAAAACAGTTTAAAACACACTCTTTTAGACTTTCAGTAGTCCTGTCTTACATACACAATTTCGTTTCATTGTAAAGAAGTCCAGTGGAAGAGTTTAGTGGGCACTCACCTCTCAAGATTGGGCAAATGCTACGTGTTCGAAAAGATGTTTCATTTAGTGGAAACTGATATGCAAGAAAGGCAATGAGACAACTAATGTGTATCTCCAATCATTTTCAAGACTTCTAGTTTCAAGTAGTGCATTTACCTTACATAGCTTTTGACTATATTCTATTGAAAATACATCACAAAAAGTATAAAACTAATTTTATTTTTTTTTTCTGAAGCACTCCTATGTAGTCCATGAAATAATACACAGAGGACCTGTTAAACAACACACCTGAATTCAAAGTCTAAGCCCTAGACACAGAAATAGCCTTACACATTCACAATATCACACTGTTATTGTGGAAAAGGTTTTGATTTTATTTACAATATTTGCCTGTATTTAAAGAGCCTAAACAAGTAGTCAGTGGCAAGCTCCAAATTTTCTACACCTCGGTATTGCCTCAAGCTCTTTCCAAGATCTGTCTTATTCTTTGACAGGATTTTACAGAAGTTAGGGGACTGGATGGTTCAAATCACTAGTATTAGTGTCTGATACTAAAATATCTGGTATGATCACCCCAAAATTCTTGGTTTGGATCCTACCTGTTCCAATAATGATATAGGTAATGTGGCCATCTAATGCTGTGGAGAATGTTGGTCCCAGCTGATTGAACAGAAAACTCACATAACTGAGACTGCAACCATAATTGGTACCCCTGCTATCCTGACAACAAAATCCTGGGCTTAATACTACCTTTTCAAATGTGTACTTTGCAGTTCTAGTTTAAGGCACACTAGTAAATAGTTTGGAGCAGTGAATATTGCTGCTGTACCTATTACTCTGCTTCAGAGTTAGAAGGAATTTCAATCTCTGTGCCTGAGCAAAGCAGCACTATTCAGGAAAATAAAATTCATGTAAGCTACTACACACTGACAAATCATTTACAGACATACCACTAAAATAAATGTGTGATTATATAATTTTTTTAATGCTGATAAATTCAAAGTAAAGTTTAGGATCTCCCTTAAAAGAATTGCTGATGGTGCAAAATTTAATGCTGCTGTTTTAAATGCAACCATTTAACCTTGAGATTAATGTTGTGATTAATGTGAAGGTTATACATTGTGTTACATAGTTAATTGCCTTCTTTTTAAGAAATATAATGCTGTTGACTGATTACAATCGACACTGCTGTTTTCCTTTTCTCCAAAAGAGTAAGAATGACAGGAAATGTTTCCCTACACCCTAAGCCCCTTTTTGCCTGTGCACAGTCTTTGTGCCCTCTGTAGGGCTTATTGATATGGGTTTGGTATGACAGTTTTGAGTGGGGATCAATGAAGCAAATGGCACGGAACTTCGAAGGGCAAATACAAAAATCTGTACATTATGTAGGATAGACCAAGTAGCTATTTTCTATGGATCTGATCTGAATGGTAGGTAAATTTACAACTCCTGGTAAAGAGACACTTAATCTGTGGATCAGAATCTATCCCTGCTATTATCCAAAATGTCACAAATTATGTAGCCTGCATTCTCAGTTTGGCCAGGACAGAATTGTGAGACAGTAGTCAGGAAAGAGAGATCCACAGTTCAGTCCTTTAGCCATAGACAGAAAGGGAGGTACAGTCTTGGAGAAAATCAATAGAAGAGTTGCTAAAAACCCCAGCAAGTCAGCTGTTGTTCTGGGGTTTTGACCTGTAACATGTCAGTTGTTAAGAAAATAAACAGTGAGTTTTGTAGATAGGAAAATGGGCTTGATTTTTATTTCAAATAAATTGATTTTAGAAACAAAGTTACAGAGAATATCCTAACTAAGGGGTGGGGAAAATGTTGGACATCCTCAATTTTAAAAGAAAAATAAGGGATAAAATGGAGAGATTTTCTCTTTATACCTACTCCACAGTAGACAGAGAGATTATGCAGTATTCAATCCCCAGCGAAGGCAGGAGAGGGTGTTGGTGAAGGTCCTCTCCAAAACCAAGGTGTGAATAAGTTTGCAGATGGGTGGAGCCTGTTTAGAGAGAAGCCAAGGCTTCCTGCTTTCTGGCTGCCTCAAGAGCCTAATCCTTTGAGTTCTTAGGAACTGAGAAATTTGCATTAAAATCATCTAAAGCTCCCTAGGGGGTACATATAACCTTCACTTTCTCACCAGCAGAGCCTTAGTTTCTTCATAAAATTGCACCAGGCACATACTTGAAGTGTCAGCAGACATGACACTAGGTAGCTCGTTACTGCTTGATTGACTGTCAAATTTCACAGCAGAGATCCTTCCGAATGATAATGTCCACAGAAATAGAGACCAAGGCTTTTTTCTGCCTCTAGAGTTTTGCCCATAATCAGGTATTGTATATGACTATGCATCTGATATCAGGTATAGGTTCTTAGGCCAGAATCTATTTGTAGAACAGTATAAGCATTTACAGGCACATACATATACATGCAGGTAGCTGAATATTAGTTATTTTCCATTGCATAAATCACTAGATAAATCTATTTTAAGTAAATCTTGTTGGGACTGAATGAGATTACACCTTACTCTTCCCCCAAACTGTACAGGAAAATATTTCTATTTCTTCAGGAAAAAGCAACTTTCATGTGTAAAAATGCAGAAAATTTGAAGATGAGTTAGAGGCATAACACAGAATAATCACTTCAAAGGCATGCTGAGTGAGTGGCTCCAGTGGGACTCCAGTGGGAGACAGGAAAAAATACGGTGCTGGTTTGTGTCTGCCATTTTGAATTCAGTGCTATATGAGTCATCTTTATCGTATTTTTAAACTAACTCTTTCTAGTGCAAAATCAAATTTAAATGGCTGTAGCTGGTTTGAAGATGAAGACTGCTCTTTCATGTATAAAACAATATGTTTTCCTTTCCATTTCTTTCCCATTTCTACTAAGATAATATATTTGCTTATGTTAACTACAAGGAGGTAGTAGAAAATGTAGGAGAGAGAAGTTTCTGTAGAGTGGAACAGTACAGTAATCAAATCACCATACCTTTTAATTTTGCCAGAAGAGTTTTGTTTGATGTTTACCATAGTTAAGCAAGTGGTCTAGCTACAAAAATCCTTGCAATAATGTCCTTTTTCTAAAGGGTAGACATCTCTTTCCCTATGATAACAAAAACGCACAGCTCTTTTCCATTATTTTCAAGGCCTGATGTATCTTTCCCTCTAGAGTTTTGTTTCATCATTTACTTCCACCTATTCAGGTTAAATTTGATTTAATGTCTCTGAAAGCAATAGAATATGGTGGCTATTTTCTAAGAGGATGATTCTACACTCGAGTTTATGAGGATGTAATCCACTCTCTTCTGCCAATAGTTATAGAAAAAATAAGAGCAACGGTCAACTACTAGTGTTCAAATAATTATTTTCATAAGCTCCACATTATACCACATGTGGTCAGTAAAGGAGGCAGCAGACAGAGGCTTAGGTCTGTGTTGTACATGCACATATGTATATGTATGTACTTGGAGTTTACAGAGGACAGGAGAGATGTGTTTCCATAGAGCAGAATATAGAAAACGCAGGAGGCAGCGGAAACAAATATAAGTGTTCAGAAGACTTAGGGAGAAGCAAGAGACAGAAGGAAACTGGGGTGTGCCTTCCAACCACTTTGCACTGCTTTTATTCAACAAAAGAGCTGTAAATTTAGCTTAACCAGCCACTATGCTCTGGCTGCTTTGCTCTACTCCAGAGTAGCATAAAACAGCTACAGCATATCAAGGAACCTGGCCATAAAAGCTTTCATAAAATGAAACGTGTGTGTGTGTGTGTGTTTCTTGGAATGATTAGAAATAGCTCATGATAATACTGTCTTTGAGTGCAATTTTTAGTAGTCACATGTATGATTTTAATTTAAGAAGGTGAGCAAATTCAGAAGACATAGGTGACATTAAGGCAGAGTTAAGGATGAACTATATCCATGATTTAATTTAAAATACAGCACAAAATTTATAATTACCTCAAAATAATAATTTTAAACAGAGGTAATTAAAAATTAAAATCATATTTGAAACCACATATGTTAAAGTGTAAAAATGAAAGAAAATGAAGGTGTGCAGAAAATCTTCACTCTGTCTTACAGTTCTCAGTGCTTGTTTTGGGAGAAAATAAATATGTTTAAGATTCTGTATTCTAATATCTGATCAAAAATATTAAGAAATATTCATTGTAGTCTTGTGGCCTTACACTGCATAGTTAAGGTTATTCAAGAGATTGTGTTGATGTATACCAACCCTTTTTTTTGTCTTATTTTTTTATTTCCTAATCTGATGACATTTAATTTTGATATTTCAAATGAAAAACTTTGTAAATGTATTTTTATTTGTATATATTAATTTAATTTTCCAGTAAATTTTATAACTTTTTGTTCACTGAGGAATTGGAGATAACAACTTTAATAAGTTTTGTGTATCCTGTTGGTATTGAGTTTCATGGTCTTAAGTATGCATGTCTGAAAACCAAAAATTCTTTGTTTTAGCCCAAATCACTAGTCTTCCACTTTTGTTAAACATCCATTTGTTCATGTACTACATGTGTAGATGAAGTGCACATTCTTGCCCATGGATATTTATTATTTTAAATACATTTACATTATCTGTGTTATTTCCTTTCCTATTTTTCTTCTCTCAAAATACAGTATTTCTGGCCTTTTCAATCTCTCTTCATTTAGGAATGTGTCCAGTTGCCAAATCATCTTAATTGCTCATCTCTGAAGCTCTGCTATTTTCTAGAAATGAGCTAAATACACCACATGAGGGCGAACCATCGATTTATATTATTTTTAATATTATTATGGCTTTCTTTGACATCACTCTTCTGCAATATTGTATAACTCTCTGACTGGGTAGAAACCTTGGTTTCTTATAAACATAGCAAAAGAATGTAGGAGACAAAAATCAACATTTTTCCTAGCTGTACCTAACTATTTACAGTGAGTCATAGAACAATGGTATGTTGTGATAATGTTTAATGAATTCCATCAAGAATAGCTTTTGAGAAGAAAAGTTCTTTTAAACGATAATTCTAAATACCCATAACTTGATGCTATTATTTTTTATGGCTATAATGTCCAGAGGCTGCTGCTGAAGCTATATTATGCTAGACTGGATCTAGAAAATATGCTAAGACTCAGTTTCTGATTCAAATGTGAAGAGATAAAAGGACAAAGGTGTGGGAGAGGAAATAAAAAAGCCGAGTTAACTGCTCAGACTCCTGAGTCAATAAAAGAACTAGAAGCAGACAGAACTAACATCTTCAGAACTTTAATCTATTGTGTTATCAGTGAACTCCATTAGCATTGCCTCAGACTAGCAAAATGCCATGTTTATCTTTACTAACAGAAATCAATTATTTAGTTCTCAATATTTTGCTTTACAATAACTGGTAAAGATTATCCCAGCTATTGTTATCTCTCTTGTCTGTTTGCTGACAGCAATGTGTTCAGCATTTCACTGTGTAAAGAGGAAGGCAGAATCTCTGAGTCATATGTATGACAGGCAGATAATGATTTACCCCAATGCAGATGGACATTATTGAGAGTGCTAACTATCCGCAATCATTCTGCATTGTCATGGGCATAGTACTGCTTTTATGAAGAAAAATATAGCTGAACAGAACACAGTCATGGAAGCTCTAGGAAATCTATACAATGGTTTCTGTATGGATGTATATAGTTTGCTTTCAGTCACCCACAGCATTCTGCAGCCATAAGTTATAATTTCAGTCAGGTTTTCATTTCTGATTTTGTCCACTTCTTCCAAGTGTCTTTAAAAGGTGAGCATTTCAATCAGAGATGTCTTTCTTTTCCTTTCTGCTGTAGAAAATGTCTTAGGAGAATTCAAAGAAAGGTACACCAAACAGCTATAAAAAGATGAATTAAGAGTGCCTGAGCAGTTCCTTTTGAAGAAGTCTGAAGAAGGTAGAAGTTTGCTTGGAATAATATTTTTTAAATCTGCTTAGACTATAAGTTTCATAAGTAAATATTCAATAGTCCTGAGGATTTGTGGCTTTTGAGTATTTTTTTTTTTTGAGTGTGGTGGGGGAGGTTTTGTAATAATGGTAAATTTTCATGCTTTTTTTCTTGTTTCTTGACAAATGTTCTGAGCATTCAGATGATTAGTATCATGGGGATAGGGACAGAGTCCTTAGGAAATGGAGAAGCAGAGTTAAAAGCATTTGAAACACTGGTATAAACAGCTTTTCAACATTTTGTTATACTTCAAAGTTCACCATAAAACTAAAACTGGCAACACTGTTTATAACCTGTGACCTCTTGTTCTTCTTACTTGTTTATTTTTATTTGGAAAATCTAACTTCTTCTCACCAAACTACCCTAAATTTTCACCTTTACTGTACCAGGATTTTTAAAACTGTGTATGACACTCCTTTCATTCACTGGAACTACAAAAATGAAACCTTTCATTACAGAAATTAATTAGTGTCGGCTTACTTTTCTACAGATGCACAGTTTCTTTTATTGACATGGCAGAGTAGGGGGTGGAGGAGAAAGGATAATAAAATATGGCATGTGTCAGGTTTATGTGGTTCAGGTTAAAAACTATTTGATTAAAACCCCAAGCCATACATGGTCTGTAGTTTCAAAGTACTGAAAAGTACCTGAGCTCTTTTCCGATATAACCATTTTCCAATTTTTGTCAAGCCAGAAAGATGAAAGAATAGAGGTGTATGGATAAAGAATTGCCATATTGTCAAATACTTTGATAGAAAGCTGAGAAGTATCACCAGAAACATCCTGGAAGAAATTAAACAGCAGCAAGAGTACAGAAGATATTTTTATCCTAAAAGTCAAAATATCTGCGGCATTTTGATGGAGATAAATTTCAGGTCTGAATTAAAAGTCCTACAGCAACACTGAGCAATTGTATAGATGTCCAGCCCCAATTTAAATTTTGTTGCTTTATAATAACTTTTGAGAACTACACTGTAGCCTGTAAAAAATATCCACATGTTCTCTGCTGGAACAGCTCCAGACTGTAACAGAACCACTAGATTGCACCCTGGTGCTTTATGTATTGTTTAATTGTTTTCCTTTGGTGGATATTTTTATTAAAAGCCCATTATCCAGAATCAGACAGAAGTGTTGTTTCAAGAACAGCAGAAACAGAGGCCTTTCAGCTACACAGTTCTTATTCATGCTTTCTTTAGCCAGCCTAGCTAATGAGACCTCCACTATTCTTCTTTTAATAATTAAAGAAGAAAAAGAAATGGAAGTTTTTATTTTGCTCCTTTCAAACATAAGCAGGATTGCAAAGAAGTATTGTGAGGTTCTGTGTGTGCTCATGCACCTGTGTCTCAGTGTAGGTTTGTGTGGATACCTCCAGGGCATGCCTGTGCTTATAGATGTTCTCATGCTTTTGCACCAATAACTCCTTGGAGATATTTTTTAATACTAATGATTTTGTGTACCTGTGCTACACTTTGCCCATAAAGTAATTGAATGAAAGGAATAAGTATTTTTTGTAGAAAATATATTCTAGCAAATAAAGCTCCAGTAATTCTGAAGAAAAATAGAAAAATCTGGCAAGAGTCAGATTTTGAAATCCTGAATTATGCTGAATAGCACTGTGCTCAGTGCTGCAAGATCTTATGAGGTTTCTTGTTACTGGATATTTTTGGAGCCCCAACTCTGAGTATTTTATTACTTCTTAAAGTCAGCTTTTAGTCTTGTGGAGAGATGTTTGAAACTATGAAAACATGTATGTCTCAAAAATAGATATCTAATGAAAAAGTTCAGGGAGGTCTATGACTCATGATTATGTGGCATTAGCAGTACTGCATGAGCCACAAGTAATCCCATTAAATCAATGCAGCTTCTTGAAGAATAAGTTGTTACCCAATGTGAGGGAATCCATCAGACTTCAAACTCTTAGATGTTAATTATTTCTTACAGGCAGTATAAGAAAAATGCTCAGTCATAGGGTGACTTACCATGTTTGGCATATTTGTATATTTTTCATGCAAAGTGGGGTCTTTGTCCTGTGATCACATATACTAGGGTCAGGATTTAGAATTAAATCAATCATTTGTGTCATTAGCTAATGCAGGTCTCAGTTCTGCACACCAGCATAATTTATGGCTAAGAGATAGTGTTGTTACTTATACAAAATGGTAGCTTCTTGCAAAAGTAATTGTTAAAAGAGTTTGTGAAAGCAGAGGCTCTTCACCAAGTAAATGTGATGGATCTCATCTTAGATACTGTGACTACATTTAACCTAATTAAGCAATCAAATCTTTACTATTATATACAAGCACTTTCATGAGTTGTTATGCCATGAAACAAAATCAGCTTTCAAAGTATTTCATTAGCTGATTCATATATTTACCTACCACAAGCATTCTGGACATATTTATATCAGGTGTTAAAATAAAGTTATCAAAATTATTAATTTATAAAAAAATCATGAAAAATGAAACAAAAAAATTACAGCATAGTATAAACCAGGTTGAAAATAGCTATATCTAGGATGCATTTCTCCTGTGTCCTGCATAGGAGTGCACATGCATATCAGATGATATAAGGTGGAGGGCTGAAGGGAAGATGCAGTTTATTTGGTTCCTTTCTCCCTGTCAGTAAACTGATTGGTCTCTGCTGCTTTCTCACTCCTGTGCAGGGTGTGCATTACTAAGTAGAGATGACTAAAGACAGCAGTTCCAGTAAGTAGCAACTGTCCGTGGTTTTGACATGTGATATTCTTCTACACTGGAACAAAACCAAAGCTATTTGAAAGTTTCCAAGAAAACAACTAAGTGTTTGTTTCAAACCCTTTTGTGACAATGTTCACCTCTAGCTTCATGGTGAGGACATCACCCTAAGAAGCAAAAAAACCTTAAGTGAAAAATCCCACCCCTGAATGATTGAAAACAATTTCTTGTCCCCTATTCTTATGAATGAACCTGACCTCATCACATCTGAAGTTAATGCCTTTGCTGTCAGACTATTTGGAATAATTTTTTTCCACTCACTCTTAAAAGAAGCCTCCCTCTGAAAAATATCAGTGATGTACATCTACAAAAAGATTATGTTTTAGTAAAAGAGTACATTTCTCAAAAATTTACAGTTCTAATCCTGCATTATTAGGCTGATGGGAGACCAGGGGCTAGTTACCTCCCTATCCAATCCAACCCTCCTACCTCACCAATCAAGATGTTTACAGATTATGAAATTATTGTTGTTAAACCTCTGCAAGTGCTTCAATTCCTGTGTCACTGGGACTTCTCACTCCTCACGCTTTATTAGCATCTGCTTCACTGCCTATGTGATGAACTCTCTATGGAAACTGATTCCCCTTGGATCTGAAAATAACAATTTATTATCTGCTCATTTACCTCACTTTGTTCTACAAAGAAAAAATATTTCAAAAGGTTGCCCATTGCTTTCAATATAATTCTTGTTAGAAACGGCAAGCAAAGCCAGCAAAAGAAATGTAACAGCTTAAAGACCCTGTGATTTCCAACTGATTGAGAAGGCAGTGATTTCATTCTCACTGTAATATCAGCTGGGCCACTGCTAAGAAGTATTAGCTGCCCCTGAAAGTGAAAACATGCAGTGGATGAGCATTCTTGAGTTAATTTTGACTTGCTCTGTGTCAAGTTCGGTCATTGGCCCCTATGTAAAAAATCACTGAAGAAACCCAGAAATTTTTATGCTGTTTTTTTTGGTCTTGCAAAGTGAATTTAAGAACTTCAAAGTTTTGGAAATACTTTTCCAATAGTACCAAATAGTAGAAATAATTTTCCAATACTGAAAATACTGCCCCCTCCCCTTTTCCTTTCACATTTCTCTCTTGGGGTCATAATTTGATCATTCACCGAATTCTTCACAGCAGCCCTAACTCCCCTTTTCCTCCCACAGCTCTGTCCTATGGCTCTGATCACAAAGTTGCTCCTCATTGGTTCTTCTTCTCAAACTCCTTTGCTTGGTACCAGGGCCTCATTCTTTTTCATCTTCTGATCTACCTGGGATATAAGCTTTTCTCTTCCCTTATTCATCTATTTAACCTCTCATTCCCCTCACAAGAGGCTCTTGTCCCTTGTGATACAATCATGTTTCATTGAAAAGAAAAAGTGCTGTTAAGCTCACTCTCTATCATCTTCTCTCCTTTCTCCATCTCTATCCCCAAGACCATTGAGTGTACAGATTGCTGTCTGTCCTCTGGTTCAGGTCTAGACCTTCTCAGCCTTCTTTTCCTCTGAAACCATTCTTAGCATAAACCCCTCCTAGCCCAAAGCTCAGAGTCTATATTTCACCCTCATTTTCCTTGGCCTGCGTGTCATCCACTTTTATTGACCCTGTTGGTCTTTGTCTTGAAAATTCATCCTTCCCTGGCTTCCATGTTCAGTAATCCCCGGCCTCCATTCAACTTTTCAAGTAGCTCTTTTAACTTGCCTTTTGGAAGAATCAACATTTTCCTTCTTGAGCTTTCTTCAGTGATTCCATGGCATTCTGCTTTTGGCCTTGGTCCCTCCTCCTCCTCCTTCTTTGTGTCTGTCTAGAGGACAGTTCATCCACAATACAAATCCAATTATTGTTTGTCAGCCAATTACTCCTCTGTTCTAGGTATGTGTCCTCTGTGCATCATGAAAATTTATAGTAACTTTATGATATACTAATTGAGGAAATCTGACTTTAGTTCAAGCTCAACCTTACCAAACTTCTACCCCCAAGCCATTCCTACTGCCACTCTCTATAGGCAAAACCATCTTTCTGTCTGTCAGACAGACAAGTTCTTGTGTTACCTTTGACCTTTTCTGTTGGAAGTCACAACCCATCAATGTCTAAATTTTGCAAATTCTTTCTGTAGCATGTCTGTGAAATACAGAATATACTACCATTCCAACCAGCTAAAGTGATTTCTAAGCTTCTGCCATTTTATTATTGCAATGTCATTCTCAGAATGCTGCTATGAATTTCATTTTCCAAATCATGATACCAGGTACAGGTTTTCTGCTTTTTCTGGTGATAATGTTTGTACATGCAGGGTATTCTCATAAACAGTTACAAAACTACTTCATTAGCCTCCTTGAAATCTTTTTTTACATTTCTATTTTGCTGTATTGCCTCCCACAAAACTGGACAGTAGTTGAATTCGTATACTGCTAAGATTGCTTCTAATATTCTAGCTTGTACAGCTTCTGCCTGTAGCTCCCCAAGTCCCCATAGAGTATATAGACAGGAGCCATCTTTTTATTCCTTCTTTGCAGTGTCTTATGCAATGGGGTTTTGGTTCATGACAGTACCTCCAACGCATTGTAGTAATGTAAATATGTTTGTTATTATTAAGGATAATAGTAAGATGTAAGGAGTTAAAAGGTTAATTTGGGAGATAAGTTGTTCCTCTCCCCATCATGTTGCATGAGACGTACACACCCCCAATACGGGTGACAGTGGCTGCATGTAAGACATGGGGTCACATGAGCTGGTACACCGGCTGGGACCAAGGCTATAATCAGGTCTTCTGCTCTGAGCCAAAAGGGAGTGTCTTCCCAGGACTTGAAAGAGGGAGATGGAGGGATTGAGTCCTCTAGCCCAGATGAAAGACATGGAGTTCTTTGTCTTTTATGCAAATTTTAATGACTAGAATTTATTTGGGACATGGTGACATGGACCTGTGTTCTGGAACTCTTCTTTGTCAACTGAGACATAAGTGTGCTACTGGTAGGATTCAGTCCTTCCCCAAACTGGCTTTGGAAGTGTGATCCACCCTCTGTCCATCTGTCTCAAGAGCACAGATATCACTCAGTATCACTTCCGCAGCATCTACGATCTCATTAAGCCCATAAGCATACGTATCTTGTTGACATCTGATGAAACATGATGATTATCAACAAAATGTAGGGCCTGTTGTACACTGTATCACTTCAAACACAGTGAGGTTCCTAAGGCTTAATTACAAAAGAAACAGTATACATGTTTTGCAAACTTGTAGAATGTCACTTGCAGAAGTTAAGCAAGCTATAAGAGTTTCCTAAGTTTCTATTATAGTTTTATTTCCAGCAGTATTCTTTGACAAACTAAATAAATTACTGCATGTATTGGACCTCTGAGGCTTGGGGCAAAGAATGGAAAAATTATTTACAAAAGCTTGAAAATATTTAATCACTAGAGGCAGGGGGCAACTGTGTTTTAATTAGCAGTTCCTCAGGCCATTGGCTGGCTGGAGGCTTTCTCAAACAACCACACAAACGCACTGAATAGCTGTTTGCCAGCCTTAGGGTCAGGCCTGAGATGAAACAGATAAGATAATTGGCTCTAATGAAATCCAGAAGGCCTTGGCTTTCTTGTTTGAGCTTGGATTTGAAAAGTGCGTGTGGAAGTGAGGCTTAATTCAAACCAGTCCTGAGCTAGGCCCGTTTTTCAGTGACTTTGATATTGTTTGAAGTTCTGAAAGTGTTCGCCACACCACTAGCCTGCTGGGCTGGGCCTCCCCGGTCACCTTAATTACTGAGCTTTATTGCTGACTTTACTACACAGGAAAGGAGCCATTATATGTTCCATCAACATCAGCTCTCCTCAGATTGGAGGAAAGGGCAGGGTGAAAGGCCACTGTAGGAAGGCAAAAACTTCACTTTGAGGTAGTCAGATCATTTACCCGTGTTAAATTTCACTATGCTATGTGTGTACATTCCTCACAACACAGAAGCCAAATTTCCATATTTTTTTTTAGCAAGTGATTACTTTTCAAAACATTTTGTTTGTGTCTGATTAGCAGAAGGGGACATTTATTCTTAGAGGTGGAAAGAAGGCAAATTGTAACAAACGCCTAATTAATCATCACAGGGGAAAGAAATCTAGTTAAAATCTGTAATAAAGAGAAATTGTTCTTAATGCTTCTTTGAAGTGGGAATAAGTGAGGAAACCCCTATGGTGTGTTTGCAGACCTGACACCCTACAGAACTGACTCCTTACAGCCAGCCTGATATCTTGAGGGTAACTTGTAATGTGCTCTCCAAAACCAGAAAGGCTCCTGTGAAATACTGTAAGGACAAGCAACAACTGAGGTATTTTAGCAATGTTAGTTGTGAGTTATTCTCTTCATGATAATTACTTTCAGAGTTTGGTCCTAATCTCTTTAGCTGCTCCAGCTGGTGGTGCTGCTGGAAAAAAAAGCTGAACTTGTGTGCATGAATGTGTTTTCAGATCTAGACACTCTATATCAGGAGAGACGTCTCTCAGTCTTCAGGATCCAGTGTCCGGGGCCACCGAGGTCCCTGTGAAGACTGCTGTCAGGAAACCTGGGACAGATCCTGCAAATGCTTAAACATGTGGCGGAATATATTTACATGTTAACTCATTATTAAGTCAATCAGGCTACTAGCCTGAGTAAAGTTACACATGTGCATTTATGTTTGCAGGATTGGGCCTCCTGAGACTAATGAAAGTGTATAATATTGGCCGATTTGGGCCAGATCCCATATTACTAACACTAGCACATAATAAAAGAAATATTGATGAATATTACTTTCTAGTGGGACCGAAACTGTGAAGTTCAGATCAAGATACACAAAACTTTTCTCCATGAGCTTGGGAGGCAAATTAAAAAGGACTGAAAAATCAGTTCTGTTGCTGTCTACTCTGTGAGCATTTTATTTGTGTTTTTTTGGGTTTTTTTTTTTCCTTTGTGTTTTTTTTTTTTCCATGTAGCTAATATTTCTGTTTTTCTTAAAAGCTTAAAAATGTCTTGGATTCCTTCATAAAAATTAGAAATGTCACAAAGATACATTCTGCAGAATATTCAGCCCTTTCCTTAAGGCAACACCGTTTCACAAAGAAGGCTTCTGTAATTCAAGCTAGTTCCGCCTTATGTTATTTTATAAATAATATATATGCTATAATGCAAATTTTATGTATGTATAGCTGAAGATTTTTTAACACAAAGGACTCCTATTTAAGAAGTCTGAAGGCTTCTTGTTTTTCTTCCCTTTCATATGGCCTGAATTTTAACATGTTTTATGATAGTAGAATAGCAAATTGGTTATATGCTTTAAAGAGAAGCAGCAGGTTTCAATATTTTTATCAACACTTTGTGAAATTTTAACCTGTTAAACTCATAGCCAGCATCACAGGGAGCTGGTTATATCTTGATGCGTATTTTATTAGCACTAATGAATCTCTATCTGAGCTGAGAAAATATCTTTTGAAATCATCATAATTCATTACAATTATCAGAAAACAATAATATCCCTTCTAATAGAAAAGGTTGTTTTGTGAGAAAATAGTGGTGTAGGTGTCATAGTGTGAGAATGTGAGAGTTCCTATAAGCAATATTTCCAGATGGGCAGATGTTCTGATCTTTGTTAAACAGAAGATTTTGTTTGCTCTCATTTTTTATAACTAAATAATAAGACACAAACTTCCTTTTTGATAGCATGCTTCCTAAGAGGTAGTTTGGGCTATTAATGTTGTAAACATAATACTTGTCTGATTGTACTTTCAGTTACATTCACATTTTGTAGAGGCTAATGTGATTTAGAGGAGCATATATGATGATATAATATTACAGTATAATGGAAAAGATTTATTGACTAGGAGAAGTGAGATTATATAATCTATTAGTGATTTAATTCATACCTTGCACATACGCCTAATGATCTCGTCAATAGAAGGAATAGGACTATAAAATCTACTGGTGGTTTAATTTGACCTTTGCACATCTGTCTACAAACTTTATAGAGTAAAGTTAAGCTTAGGTGGGTGGTGTAAGTCAAGCAGGGGATAGTGACTGAGGAAGCATTTTATTGCAGGAAAAAATTCCCTGGATGCTTAAACCACTTATTTCCAAGGTTTCCAACAATGTTTTTAAGGTAGTACAATGCTTATTACTAAAAAGTGTCTTTTTTTTATATGGGGAGCTAAGGGCTACACAGTTTCATAATTTCCACCTTACTTACAATTGCTTGTAAATCTGCAGTTTAATAAAAGGAAGTCTAACAAAAATATTCATGAAGTAGCCATTATCTGATAATGGTGTTGTGTTGTGTATTTTCAAACCACTATAGAGACCACACAGCAAATCACTGGCTGAGCCAAGAATAAATGTTGGGCTTCATTACTTTCACTAATTCTGTGAATTTCCTGCATCTTTTAAATGACAGATCTAAAAAAATGACCGTTAGATGTCATCTTTCTATGTATCTGTCTGCTCTCCTGTTAAAATTTTCAGGTAGAAAATCCACCTGCTCTCCTGTTAAAATTTGAAGGTAGATTTTGATTCTTCTTTTCATTAGTCTTCCTTTGCATCATTTTAGGATGTGTAAAGAAGTAGTAAATTGAACCACTTGGGTTCAGTAAGTCACTTTTAGATGGAACAACCGCGACATATGTTTTAGCAGCACTGCATTCTGTTGTTCATTACATGTTTTTTTACACTTTTTGATAACAAGAGGGTAACTGGAAGATAAATGCCATAAAGAACATTTAATTGGATGCTGGATGCTTTACCTGTTTATATAATTATAGATTGCTTTCAGGCACCCTTTACTCTGGTAAAGAACAGAGAAAGAGTTAATAAGGACGTTACCTACCTAAGGTATATACATGTGGGTTTTGGCTGTGACTTTTCATTGCTGTACTCAGTAATAACAGTGGGAATAATTCACTGCAGAGAACTTTCATGGAGGATGCCATAGGTATGTAATTTTTTTGACTGAGGAATTCAACTGGGATACATTTCTCATATCATGGCATATGCTATATTCTCATAGATTACTTCTGTGTGATGTGGGAGATCAAAGGATTGTACTCTTATTTCCAGGACTACAATAAACTTGAAAAAAATAAAAGGGAATAATGGTGAATATTGCATAAAACAAATGGGAGCTAATACAATTTGGAGAAAAGAACAATTAGAGGAAAAATGAGGACAGCATGCTTCTTTATTGTTCTTGGTTGTAGTGTGAAGTCTTGCACCTGCTTGTTAACAAGGTCAGATTTAGGATTAAGAAAAAACAGGGAGTGCTTTTAGTTGCATATTTTCTCCTAATAGCTCTGTTTCCTTAATTTAATTCATATGTACAGTATTCCAAAATAACTACAGTGATTGATAGTGCTGTAATAAAACACAGGAAAAAACACACAAATTCAATGTTTCTCTAAAAAGTTAAAAGACTTCCAATTGCATTCTATTTATTATTGTGCTTAAAACATTTTTAGCAGAAGTGAAATTCTATTCTAACAGTAACATGAACCATTACTTTGAATTTGCAGTCAATCCTATCTTAGATGTCTTAAAAAATGGACTAATAATTCTCACATTTTAAGTTAAAAAACAAGTAATTTTTTATTTAATGGTAGCTATTGTGTAACTGCAGTTCCCTACTATTTGTGGCATATTAGGTTGTGTAAGGATTGTGGAATTAACAAAGTGCCAAGTCCTGTATTGCCCATGCTGCTTATAAATACTATTATTCTTAGTAAAATCTAGATAATTATTGTTATAAGTTATTATAACAGTATTAGCTGCCCAGATCAGACTATGATCTTTGCACTGAAAAAGCAGCAATATACAAGCCGTTCGTTGAGAGGGAACAGAAGGTTCAGCCTGCTGTGTAGAAACAATTTATATTAGCACCCTAAAGGAAAATGTGGAAAGCAGCCATACATTTTCAGATCTCGGTTGAAAAATTTGATTATACAGATGTGATTCACTTCCTTGTGTCCTTTCTACTTTGAACATGAAGAGAGATGACTTTACAGTTGGAAAAAGAAGCTTGAGTTCCTCTGATGTCTACCCAGGAGACCGTCTCTGCCCCACCTTATTGGAGGGAGAATAGCGTTAATGGAAGGCTTCCTAGAATGGTTTCTCTGCTGGAGCTTTTAGTCTGATTGACTCAATAATATTGAAGAAGCTGTGACTTTTGGCTTCTTATTTCACACTAGGTTATGGTTAAAAACTAGCGTATAACAAAGATGAATTCAGGGTCAAATTCAGAAATCCAGGCATGTCCCTGCAAAGTAGGCATCCGCATGTGAGCAAGTTGTCTACTTTCCCATTGTGGAGCTCTGGGTGATACAGTCAGCTGAATCGAGAGAGCTGTGTGACTCACCCTTAAGCAGGGATATACATTGGTTGTTTGAATAATTTTCTAGATTTCACTGCCTATACCGACTATGACCTTGATTCAGTTCTCAAAAACATACAAGTCCAGTGCCACATGAGATGCACTGGAGGAGCTGAGGTTTACTGCTGGGGCTGACAGCTATAGCACAGGAGCTGTGGGAGATTGTGCCCTTTTGGGAAGTCAACAGGTGGCCAGGACGAGTCCCCCTGCATCCCAAAAGCTCCTGCATATCTTCATGTAGGTAACGGAACTGAATCCTCTGTCTCCATGAAACATAATGAGAGTTTAGACCCTTAGCTCACATATAGACTCCTACAGTATACGGTTAGGTGTCTGCATCTGGATTTGGATGCCATTCCAGGTTAAATTAATCTCTATTCTAGGTAATAGTTATTTACATACTTCTGGGAAAATTCAGTTAACCATGGTTTCATCCATATATGGTTAGGGATATTGTTCTAAGCCAGTGTCTCAGAGTATGCCTATGCTTCTATACCTGCAAAACAAGTGTAGACATGTTCAATCCATCTTTAAGCTACCTGTGAAATGTCTGAAGAATTCTCATGAACCACCCATGCTAATTGATTTTGTCTTTACTGCACAGTGTCAAAACATAAACACACACACTGTAAGTAGTTTATGTCTGTCTCCAAACTAATCTTTCAGGCTGGAAAGATTTAAAGCTTTAAAGGGTCTAATATGCTGCACTGAGATAAATTACCTTTTCTTAGCAATATGAAATAGCCTGTACAAAATCAAGTCCCTCTGGCAAAATTTTTTCAGTATCCATGCTGACTCATTTTAAAGCTACAGATCTTTGCATCTTGCTGCAGTGTCCATTGTTGTCATATCCCTAGGCAAGGTACCCACTTCAGTTTATTGATGAAGTAAGTGGGAGGTTTGCCACTTCAGTTGTACGCTTTTTGTTATACCCTTGTACTGCACCTTCCGTAGCCCATATTGTTGGCTGCACATAGACCAAAATACATGAGAACAATAACCTGGGATGAGGTTGTACTTTAGTCAGGTTGTACTGTATACTCCTGAAGGGACTACCTCTCAACAGTGAACCTTTCCAGAAGTTTAGAGCTGATAATATTTATGAGAGTTCAGAGCAGTTGAAATATTGGCTAGAGATCTTTTAAATGGCTAAATTTCAACACACTCCCTAAGGAGCTGAGATGGAGATCATTTCAGACCTGTCAGAGGAAGATCATGCCTTAATTGTACTTCATTGTACTATAAAAAATGAGACCTCTCCACTATATTTAAGAGCCTGTGGTATTGTGATCTGTGTGAAATCTTAGGGGAACTCATCTGGGATCTTACAGTGTGTATGAAATAAGCTTGTGTCACTAACAAAGGTAGAAATAGTCACATAAATGTGATGGTTTCTGTAACTGATCTTTTCTAAAAGTATCTCCAACTTGACAGGGAGCATCTTTTCAGTGTGATTTATTCCGTAATACAGTACACTCCAGTGGCTGCCTTCCAAAAATGCTGTCTTGAATATCTGCTTATAAATAGAGCAGTTCCAAATCACTCAGGTTCATGACTCCAGCATTTCATTGAAAGTTAAATACTGCTTTGGCTGTGGCACAGATGCCACCTTCAGAAGAGAGCCTCTCTGAAAGCATGAAGGACTGGTTACCTCTTTCAATAGCAACCCTTACTCTGACAGGGGTCCACATTAGCACCTCATCTTTAAAAATTTTCGTAGTCTTTAAAAAACAGTATGAGATGTCAGAGTGTGGAATGACATGGAATAACACTGCTACTTTTATTTGATAAAATCCAAATCAGCCAACTTCTGTCACTTGCCTTTTTGCCATTCAGTGGAAAACAGTGCTTTCAACAGAGGGATGATCCTTTCTCCAGTCTCTGTTTCAAACCCTTCATAGTTTTCACAATCATAGAAAAGAGATAGGGACTCTGTAATTAACGCAACATCCAAGCTACCTCTCTAAACCTCATTTGTAACTTCTGGAAAGTTGTAGAAGTCTCTGGGGTTTCCAGAAGTTTCCTCCACAGCAGGGCTCTAATTTGTAGTGATTTTCCTCCTCTACTGACACAGGGAAGAGCAAGAACCTTACTATTTGTCCCTCCTTTGGGGACTGCTTGAAAACATTCCCTTGGACAGCATGAGGAGAAGGGCAGAGTCTGAGGAATGAAAGCTTTGACTGATACAGATCTCTGCTGGCACAAGGGAAGAGGTGGTAATTCCCAGAAGATAAATAGGGCTTTCCTGCTTCAGGGGTGTTTACTTGGAGGAGGTGGCTTTTACTGTAAATGGGAGCTGTCCCAAGGAAAAGGGACACATAGCACAGCTGGACTTCACTGAAACTAGTAGCACAGTTAAGTGTCCAGCCAGTGTCTCCAAGCCTGAGACATAGAAATGTGTAGGTAATTCTGTGAATTATGCACGAATGCACCCTTTAAATGATGGACCTGGTGCTGGGGTGATGACCTCATCTAAGTCCCTTCGGCACTGCATCTCTGGACTTCTGTCGCAGGGGACTGCACTGGAGAGATAACAAGGTAAAGTGCACAAACATGAGAAACTAGTGAAGGCCCTGGGAGTGAGAGCATATGCACACTTCTGGAAGGTCAGTACTTTACTGTACAGTTTGGAACATTTGTGAAGAGTTGTTTTTTATTAAGAGAGAAAAAAAATAGTTTTGAGCTGGAAGTTTCTGACTGAATTCAATTTAAGGGTTAAAGATTACCCCTGATCATCAATGGCTAAATTACAGCTTTAGAACAGAGAGTTGTGACATTCATGGTGTCACAAAGGTAGCTGTAGAGCATTAAGCCTGCCCTGTTAAGCCGTTTTCAGTGATAGAATAATGTATATATTTGGGTACCTATCCTAAAAGGTTTTAAATGCATGTCTATCTATCCTTTTTTTTTTCAAAATTTGAGATACTCACACTTTTGCTTGTATTACAGACAGCACCATTATGAAATTAATTTTATTAACATTATCATGAACACATTCCTGAATGTTCTTCAACAGATACAATAATGTGCAACAATGAAATATTTACAGCTTCCCATCAGAGATTAGTAAAGTACATATCATGATACCATGCTAACCTTTGTGCAGGTAGGACACTAGGGAGTTACACCTTCCTATGAAAAGTACAAATGGGTCCTGTAGAAATTAATGCTTCCAGGAATAAGAACACTATATACCTTAGACAACATTCAGAAAAGTAACATGCTTAGGTCAGTAAAGATATCCAGGACTCTCTTAAAAAATAAATAAAAACAAGAACCTAAAGTTTGCAGGTCAAAAAAAGAAGTTAAAGTCATCAGCATCTCTCAGAATGGAGCTCTCAGGTCTCAGCCATTCTCCACCTCTGTGAGATAATTGGGAAGTAAAGGGGAAAACAGAGGGCTGGACTAATAGTAATGAGCAAGCAGATGAGAGAAAACAGAGTAGAAAGAGAATGTAGATGAGGCAGAGTAGAGGAAAAGATGAGAGAAAACAGATGGAAACCAAAAAGCCAATGAAGTGAGAGAGACAAGACTATAATGATTTACACAAGACATGGTGGAACTAGTCTGGATAAAATAAAAAAAAGAAACTTATACCCTCAGTCCAACTTCTGAATAAAACAAATCTTTAACAGGATTTTCAAAAGGTTAAGGCAAAACTTTGTGAATCTTTTCATCCTGGAATTAGAAACAGAGATTCTATAACAGGATATTCTGATAGTATTGGTGACCCTGCATAGATAAGATGGAAATAAACATCAAAACATTTACATGTTTATATGAACCAAACTTCAAACCCCTTGAGGTCTATTCTTTGCTAATATATACTTCCTATTAAGGAAGCTGTAGAGAGCCTAAAATTGAATGCATGGGTAACAAGATAAACAAAATCCATGCGTTTTTACATATGTCCTAGAACACCATTTTTTCTCACGTTAGCCTGGTATAATAGTAATCTTCATTCCTTTAATAATAAATCATTATTGACATTTATATGGGATTGTGAATTAAAAAAATTCTGATTGAATTTTTTAACTTATGGAAGGAGAATGTAGAAACTGTTAAAGAGAGCACAAGTCTGAAGGAACTGCTTATCAGGATTTGGCTTCACATGCAATTAGAAATAGAGCCAAATTGGAAGACACATGTACCCTGTAGCTGTTGAAACAGCATATGCCTTTTTCAATTTTAAGTGCTTTTTATCTGTATGATATCTGCATGAATTATAGAAATACTTAGTATTCTAGAACTGCAGCAGCTTCCTGAAGCCATTCTCGAGCTGTATTCATCAATAGTTAGTAATCCTGCTAAAAGTAGTCCTTCTTAGATTACAAACTAGAGTACTTCTTGTTTGTTGGTTTAGTCACTGATTTTATTTTTTTTATGTTTTGTTTCAACGATCAGGCCAGAGTTCTCCTTTGGTGATTCAATGGAATTTAAAGAGAATGGAGTAGAGCCAGAGGGAAGATGAAAATATCAGCCTTGGCAGGATCAGCTTATTTTTAAGTATTCTTTGCTCTTTGATACTCCTCATCTCTGTCATTGCTTTTTTGGTGAAGAAAGCAGTGCAACGAGGTGGTGGGAAAGCTGGCTTGCTTTGTGTCATAGCAAGCAAGACTTTACCAGTTCTCCTTCCACAGTCAAGTCTCTTCAAATATGACTTTTTCCTTCCTGACTGTGGGTTACCACTTGGACTGACAGGTTGCCAGGATTCCCAGTGTCAGGGCACAAATTGCTGTTTGAGATTGGAATTAAATTTCAAGATTTACAATTAAAAGCTCAGATTTTTACTAGAATTCAAGGTATAAAATAAAATGAAATAAATACTTTGTTAGCTATTTAAAAGCTATGACATGAAGTTTAAAATTATATTTGTGCTACTGCAATGTCTTTTTAAAGCTAAACTGGGTAAATAATGTAAAAAATACAAATAATTTATTTGGCACTAGATAAGAAAATTAATTGCAAACTACTTAATTAGCAATGTCTGTCAAGTGTGCAGAGCTGGATAAAAAAAGAAGACATGAATTGCCCAATAAGTGAGAAGAAAAATATCAAATTTTAGATATTATTTGATTAATGTTATGAATCCACAAAAGTCAGAAAGTATTGAAATTAGGACTGCAAAATCAAAATCAACTAAGATGATTATATATACAGCCCTTCTGTAGTTATCCTTAACATTATACTAACTTAGGGTTCTGTTTTTCCTTCCAAAGACTGAACTATCTTACAGAAAAACAATACAAAGATTACAGATTTTAATAAGTAATTTTTTCCTTAGCTGTTCATGCTAAAGGGCTGACAAATTCTTTTTGCTTAGTTGCCAAGAATCTTCTAACCTTTCTTGAAGGGGCCACAACTTAAAAATCTATTGGACCACCTCCCATGTATTAGCAATGATAAAAACTTCCTCCCATTCACTGTAATTCCACAACTCCCTATGACAGGTTTGGCAATTTTATGTTGGAAGAGTAATTTTAATGAAGAGTAGATGAGAAGAGTGTGCCAAATTTCTCAGCTGGTGTAAAATTCCTTGTTTTTAAATATAGGTCAGCAACTGGAATTGAAGAAGTCAAAGCAAAAGAAGTCACTTTGCAGAGTTTTTGGGACTGTTGGTAAACCAAAGATAGCAGCATGAAAAGTGGTGCTTTTGAACGAGTCCTTTGCACAGTTTACAAGCTCTGTTGGCAATTTTAAGTAAGGAATTTAAAATGACAAAAGGATTTAATAAATAAATGGTAACTTATTTGCAGTAAGCACACTAAAGCTAATTAAAGTCAAATCCTTAGGAGAGAAATGATTATGAACTCCTGAAGGGGTCCGTGAAATACTTGGAAAATTAATGTTTTATCAAATATATCTTGGCTTCAGTGAAAGTTCAAGTTTTTGGACAGAGTAAAGAATTTGAATTACATGATACCTAGATATTGTGTCATCCAGATATCAAATCTGGAAGAACAACTTTTTTTTTTTTTTTTTTTTAATGAAGTCAGTGTTAGTGTACATTTGACTTACATTTATTACAATGTTTTCTGAAACTTCGCAATTATTTTACTGAGGTATCCAATCTAAGTTATCTTATTTTGAATGTCACTCTGAGAGAGAAATGCAACAAAAATAAAGCTAGAGGTGGAAATCATGCTTAGGGATGTTTTTCTTGCTAGTTTCAACATTGTAAATTGAGACAGACATTGAAAGAGGAACTATGTGATTCAGTTCATTCTTACCTTTTCTTGAAATTATAATCAATCTCAGTTTCCAAGGCAACTGACTACATGAGGATGGACCAGCCAATAATGGGAAACAGCTTTCTCTTTTATTGCTGTAACATATGGTAGAAAAAGTCTTTTTTGTTTCATGCTGTTGCAGAGACTATCTAATTTATCACTCCAAATAGGATCCAAAAATGATTAAAAGCAGTGTGAGCAGTTCAGTTTTGTAACAGAAGTGCAGAGACATAAGTTCATGGGGGAAAGGCAAATTCAGAAACAGCAAAAAGTAAATTTTAGATGCTCTTCAGCTAAATCACAAACTTCACCTTGATTTTTCCTCTGACCTTCTTCAGGGGTCCTGGCAACATGAAGAGTTGGTGCAAGAGATTGTATTGGCAAATGGATTAGCATTGTATCAGTATGACTCTCTTGGGGTGAGTGGAGTTGCCTTTCTGCTGTAAAATGCCTGGCACAAATAAAAGGCTTCTTCCATGTGCACTACTGAAAAAGTTATGATTGATCTAGGACCACAAGACTTTCTGCATTTCTTTTGCAGATGTCAAATAAAAACTATTAGGAGAAATGCTGGCTCCATGAAGTTAATGGAAGCTTAAGTAAAATATTAAATCATATCGCAGTATACCTGCATTTTCATGTTTTGTTTCTCAGGCTGAGAATTCAAGTGCTTTGCTCTTCACTATTCCTTCCTTGTTAAAAAAAAGCTGTGAAACATTTATGCAGGGAACATGTGATTCCTGAATTCTGCGGTGTTATCTTCAATCCTTATTTTTCAGAGCTCTTTGTTTTTCCTTTTTTTCTTCTCCTTCCAGATGTGCTTAAGAAAAACTTTTTGTTTCCCTCATTGTGTCTGTGAATGGGAATGTATATCCTCTTTTTTTTAAGTTTCTCTGAAGCTGATACAATATCTTCTGACCATCTTGGGTTTTGTTTCAGATATTGTGTTAATGCAGATTCCTTTGCTACTTTCGTATTTTATTAAACTTCCTATTTGTGACATTGTTTCCTTAATATTTAAGGTTCTTTCCTGTATAAAAATGCTTCCCTTTTGAATTTCAGGCATAAAACCCTATTTTATTCATACTACTGAAATCAGAAACAAAATTCCCATTGTCATCAACATGTCATATTTGGCTTCACATTTCCCTAAGCCTTAGTTCCCTCTAGTCCTTTCCTTGACTTCACTCTTTAAGTTATAGGCATAACTCTCTTGCAGAAGACTGTTTCATATTTTAAAACATTAGTCTACCTGACGTTACTCCCTGAACAAGTTTGGTACTTTTGTTTGTGAGTTGAGTCCTTCTAGTCACATTCAATTCAATTAATTTGTAAGCACTGACATCCAATTTTCTCTGTCTTTGGAGTCTATCATATTTCCTCTATTTTGTTGAGCAGAATGAGTGTAAGGGAAGAGAGGGGATAGGATAATATAAAAGAGACAGGATTCCTCTAAACTACCCAGAGCCAACACCAGATCACATTTCTAACCAAACAGTAGCTGAAACTGCACCAGAAAAAGTCGTAGTTTCTAACACTGTGTGGTACCTAGGGATTAGTGCTTTAGTGTGAGCATTCACCCTGCTCCCACAAATATCTTTGCTCTTTCTCTCTGAGAATTTTGTGAGGGGGTTGGGAAGGGCAGGGACTGAAAAGTGGTTTTTTGGGTTACTTTACATTATCTGTAAATATTTCCTCTAAACCCCCACTACAATTATATCAGCATGGGTTCCATTAAGTCGCATTCAATTTAGGTGAAGAGAGAAGACTTGATGTTTCTGTTCTGTGTAAAACCTTGTCATATGAGGGATGCTGTATTTTTAGATATCAAAATGAAGCCCAGCTGGTCTGTTTAAATACAGTGGAGTAATGGGATGGTCTGAAGTGGCCTCAATTCCAATGACAAAGTTCTGCCAAGCATGAGACAAACAAATAGGCCTGTATTTACTAATACAGAAGTGTTGGATACTGTTGCTGCCTATAGCATCAGTATATTCCAGCTTGAGATCAGAGACATTTCCTGTTGGTTAATTTGGTTTGGGTGTGAGAAAATGTCCATATGTTCCTTTTCTATCAGTGTATGTTGTTCGTCAACAAAAAACAAGAGGAAGTGACACGTCTGTATCTTCCCTCTGAAAGAATACCTCATAAGAGCTGAAAAATAAGATTAGCCATATAAGCAATTTTCTGAATATCATTACTTCAAAGGAATAGTGACAACATATACTAAAATAATAGTGGCTATCCAGAAACTTGTGAAATTTCTGTTTAATGATAAGCCAGAAAACAACACACACAGAAAATACCTTTAAAAGTAGTTATGAGGAAGGAAATACAAGACAAAGCAAGAAAGCATTTGCAAGAGAGAATGTGTAGAGACCTCTGAGAAAAAAATTAAGACAACTTCATGTACTTTGTATTCACAGCCATGTTGATGAATACAGTATGTGAAAAATTATGCTTTTGCAAATGGCTGTGACTTTGATGAATAATTTGATTTCTAGAAAATGTTTGTTTTCTTTTCATTTAAAGGGAAAGAAAAAAAAATCCCCTTCTGGGCAAATTGCACTTTTCAGAAATTTAGCAAATTTTGTGGTAAAAGTATTTTTTGCAAGGGATTTCTGTATCTTTTATCCACTCAACCTATTGCTCCCATGAAATATGCAACCCCTTCAATTCATCTCCCCAGGCATTTTTTAATAAGGTTTACCCTGCCTTCTTCTCCACATCTCACTTTTGCAAGAATTGAAAACTACTTTAAACTTCTCTAGTAATTACTTCAGTGGTGACAAAAGCAGATTGTTAACATTGCAAACTGAGCTGTTGTACAACCAATAGCAGTAAATTTTGGATAGCATATTTTCCTCATTGCCGCTGTTTGTCAAACTGTATGTCATATGCCCAAATTGGAAAGCTTTTCTAAAGGTTTTTCGTAAAGGAGGAGGGTAGATTTTGGACCTAGAGACAAACTTCATACTCCAGAGCCCTCTTTTTAATTTTTTATTTATTCAGACCACCACCATTTCCTTCTTTTCCCCAATTCCACCATTCCCGTGGAGTGTAAGTAAAACAGGTACTACGCTGTCCTTTCTCTTATACCGTTCTTAGATTGCTAAGTAATTTTAAAAGTGTCAAGTACTCTAATAATACACTGAAAGATAGGATATGCTCAAAATAATATGCTTTTTCATAGACATATGAAATTCCTCAGAGGGGATACCATGCTATCATTCATTCTGTGAACTCTATAAATGCAACACATTGAGGTAAGTTTTCACCTCTGCCTTTAACTATTTCTGGTGTTATAATACTTTCTTTTGTCTTCTTAGCAGCAATCTTATTACTATGTAATAAGATTTACTGGGAGCAGTGAACCATTTTAGTAGTATTATTAATTTATTATGTTAACATTTTAGGCCAAGTCCACTGACTTTTATGATAAAATACTGTTGAAAGAAATTACTTAGTAGAAGGGCAAAACTGGTAGTTATTTTGTTATAGAAAATACTGTAGTGTCCTCAGGCTTCATAGAGATGTCATGTTTTCTAAGCAGCCATGCAAACTTTAAAACAGAAAAATTAAAATACCCCCAAATGTGATTATTATATTTATGGCAGAAAAGCTTCTAAAGATTTACTCTTCCCCCCCCCCCCCCCCCCAAAACAATTAATAACAAGAAATGGGCACTGAATTGTTTTTTCTGATAGGAACATGTTACACCCTGAAAGCTAAATGCTATCCTAAATAATACTTGAGGGTAAAATTTGGCAGTGTATATGCATCAGTACCATTTCCCATATATGTTAGAATGGCTTTGATAGGAAAATAATTGACTTAAAATGGTGGGATTCTATATTTATTGCATTTTACTTTCTCAGTGTTGGTGATACTATTTTAAGTCATGCTGTGGTTTATTTTAAGCTCCATCTTTGCAAATTAAACCTCTATTTCCTCCTTCTCATATATCATCTTCAGTTATATAGCTCTTGGAAGCCACATCAGTCCTTTAGCTAACAGCTGGAACTTAGTAAATAAGTTATGTTGCACAAGATGGCATGGTACCAACCAGCTTTATTTGAGATCTGAGAAATAAATAAAAGGTAAAAAAATAGTAAATTTTTCTTTCATCACGCCGGTGCTCCCACAAATAAGACTCTAAAAGACAGAGGAACATTTAATAGAAAATGCAGATTTTTTTTACTCAGTCACTTTTCAGGGTAAAAGTGTTCTGTAAGGAGATATCCTGCTATTGGAAGTGCTATCTTGGCCTGTATTTCCATAGAAGGCTTTATATTTGCATACTGGACAGCTGAAAGTCTTTGATCCTTCCAAGGTAACCTCTTCTTTCATCATATAATCATTTGAGAGGTACTTGGACCCATAGCCTTTGAGCAAGCTTAACCATAATTTGTAGCCAATCCCTTTACCTAGTGCCACTGAACTTTGAATTTTACTTAGTTCTGAATATGGATGTGAATGTGCATTGTATGTGTGTATATGCATTTGCCCATGTTTCTAGAAGTTGGATAATTTTATTTGACTGTGCTATTAATTTTTAAGCAAATTCTGAAAACCATGAAGTAATATTTTTCTCATACTTTTCCTCTTTGTTAACTTTTTCTTATTTTGATTCTTTTTTTACTAGTTCAGAGACTCTGACTGAGGCTTACTGTAGATCAAATGTAGAAGAATCCTTATAATTACATTGAAACCACCTTTCTAAATAATAATAAAAAAGGAAGGATCAGCAGATATTGTAGTCAATATTTCTTATGCTTTTTGAGCACTTAAGATGTTGCAATTCCAGCTGTAATAGAACTCAGGAAACTTGCATGCAGGACGCCAAAATAATTATTCATTTAAAAAAGGAACCCACAAATAATAGCCTTAGGCTATGAAAATGTCTTCAAAAGCCAAAAAAAAAAAAAAAAAAAAAAAAAAAAAAGGCAAATCTATTGGTGCTTCTAAAACTTTTCATTCAGTGGCACTTAGATACTTCTAGAAGTATAAGGTTTGGAATTACCAACTTGGGTGCATCCATGGAAGACCTTGACCCTTTAAACACTTTGGCATGTGCTTAAATTTAATACCATGTGTAAATCCCAGTGAAATGACTGATTTACAGTAGCGAGGATTTTGTATTGATGTGGTGCCTTTTGCCCATTGAAGAATAAAAGAAAAATATATTTTGTATTTCCAGAAAGCAAATAAGGTAATTGTAAAATAAAAGTAAGGACAAGAATATTGACTGTACTTATAAAAAATAGAGAAGAAATAAAATTATTAAAAGTTATAAAAGGAAAACCTATAAGGATAAAAGAAAAAAATAAAAATAAAGGCTATAAAGATAAAAATTATATAAAAAATATAACTTAGAAACTAATACAGATAAAATCTGCAGAATTTAGGCATACCTTAGAGGATAAGTCCAGGACAAAGCTGATGGTCAGATGACAGTCAGCAAGGAGTTTGGGGGAAAGTTCTCAGGTTTGGCCTCGGTGAACTTGGGCTGCCAGTAGAACTGGCATAAAGAAATGTCATGAAGGTAAACCGAAATTTTAGTGAGAGACACTAGTATAAACTCAATTAATACAGAGACAAAAAAAAAAAAATATCCAATAGTTGTACAGAAATTCTATGTAGCTTTCTGCAAGGATAGACATTACTTGATATTGTGTTACATTAAAACATATGTGCAAACAACACATAAAAATAATAGATACCATAAGTTCCACATACCTATCAGGGAAATCTTTTAAATATTTTCTGATCTATTCATATCAGGGTGCATGCAACAACATACTTAAACTTGTGTAATTTTAAGGTAGGACAACAGAGTGATTGTTTGGTACAATATTTTATTTGCAGGATGTGAAACTGAGAAACTGTAGGCAGACCTGCACTCTTTCAAACAACAAACTGGATCTCCATTTGGTGGCAAAACCCCCACTCTAATAGCACTAATGCATTGTATATATATTTCTTGCAAAATACGGGTCTGGTACAACTGAATAAATAACAGCGCTTTTAAAGTGTTTCCTTCTAGTTGAAGTAGTGGACTTAGAGTCTTCTGCATTTTATTTCAAGGTTTTTCCAGGGACAACTAAGTAATTTATTCAAGTGTTTTACCAGCTTTTAGTTTTAGCTGATTCATCTGTGAAGTGGGTACAAGAAATGCTTGCTTTAGAGGACTTAGCTGCTTAGAAACAGCTATACTGATTTATACCATCTGAAGATATGAGCCTTCCCATTTATTAATGTTCTGAAAATACTTTGAGATCACTGGATGAAAACACTGGAGGATTTTAGGGAAAGAGCAAATAATTTATGTTACTAAGCCACTCCAATCTGCAGTTTTAGAACAGTGTGGATTTTTTTTCTCGGTTACATAAATTACTGTGCTGGACTGGTATTTCTGCTCGTTTCCTTTTTGAATTACCAACACAGCAAAAGAATTGTAGCTATTTGCATCAACTTAACTTTCTTTGGAGATTTCCAGCTCTGTGTGATGGTACTTGCAGAGTCATTTCTGAGTTGGATACTTCTCTGCAATCTCTTCTGGGAGAACAAATGTTTGGGAGCAACCTAACCATGTGCTTTAGATGTACAAAAATAGAATGGAAGAATAAAAGGAACAGAGTCCCTTGGTAGAATCTCTTTAATGTCTTGCATCTGATGTTCAGATTGGTGGGGAGGGGAGGATCACATGCCTGATGTTTTCTCTAGGACTACACCCAACTGGAAGCCATCCCTTGGCTTCTCTGCAGACAGCAGCATACCCGAATGGAACATATTAATTCTTTGGGGAAATCTCCTTAGTGGGACAAAAACAAATCTTTTCAGCTTCCCAGACACATGCTCTGTTTCCAGTACCATCAGACTTAAAGGAGGATCTGCACTACCTTGGGCTGGAGGACACAGTTTCATTGTAACTGCAACATTTAGCATGGATGAGTAACTCCTGCGATCCAGCTGCTCAAGCTTTCAGGCTTTGACACGTTTATTAACGAAAACGTGAGAGAAAAGAAAGAAACAGTCAGCCAGGCAAGATGCCCCTGTAACTCTGCTGTCATCATTAGGTGAATACGGTATACCAAATATTTGTGCTTCTATATGATTCAGGATCACAGAAAATAAATATCTCTTTTATGTGTTTTATTTTCTTTGGAGAAGGGAGTAGAGGAGAGTGTGAGTCATAGTAGAAGACTAAAATTGACTTCTCTTCTGACAAAAACTATTCATTTTGTCAGAGAAGGATCCTAGCACTAATTTCTGTTTGCTGGCAACCCCTGCAGCCCAACTGGCTTCAAGCAGGAAGCTGATGGCCTGCCAGTCCCCAGTCTGTACCTGCCTGGTGACCTATGGCCAGAAGCTGAAACATATTCCTTACTCCTGCTGCGGGTAAGATAATAACTGTTCCTACCTAGGTCTGAGTGCAGGCTGCCTATGCACCCTTGCAAAGGATTTCTGATGAGCAGAGTTCTGACCCTTTGCACCGTAACAAATCCTGCCAGCTGCAGCCTGACTTCTGAGCATAAGGTTGGTCTGAGGAATTTGGGAAGGTTAACATGAATATCTATTAGTGTATGACCAATGCTAGTTGTGTGCTTTAAAAAAAAAAGCATATTTTCTGTTATGATCTCATTCAGAGGATTCTTTTAGGTAATTGAGAAGGGAAGCACTATGATTATGGAGCTCTTGAGGAGGCAGTCGATGGATGATTTCTCTTTCTTACACCCAGCTGTGCCCTCCAGAGTGTAGATGAGATGGGATAGGAGAAGGATACAGGGTCTGATGATGCTCTACTCCCAAAAGACAGTGAAGGGTCAGGAGCTGTCCCTGCCTGTCCAACTGTCCTCACTCTCCTGAGGTAGGAGAAGCCTGTTTATGAGGGAGAAGTGAGCTTCACATTGCTTTGGGGTAAAAGAAAGGGATGGAATCTAGTGCTTTGTGTAGCCTTTCTTTACAGATACCAACCTCAAAATACTTTTCTAAAGACAGTTATTCAGGGATAATAAAAGCACTGAAGCCTGAGAGGTGCAAATGCCAAAAGGTTATATTTATGTCCTGGTGAAATTTAGCCCATATTTAAAAATGTATGTATATGATTCCTTATAGCACTTCATAAAATAAGAAAGTATCTGTCGCTTTTGTGAAGGAATTTACTTGTGTGTTTTGTGCCACAAAGCAGTTCCTGCCAAGGCAAGACAAAGGTTAGAGAGGTCCTACTTGCACAAAGTCCAAAATAAATGCTACGATGTTTTCCAGGCATTAAGCCACTCTTCTCTGAGCGGAGATCTCATAGTTGTTATTCAAAAGAGGAGCAACCTTAAATGCCTGTTGATTAATGTAGAGGAAGACTGGATTAGAGATTTAGGAAGTAGATGTCCATATGTTTCTCTCTGCAATTGAGAGACTTGCGGCTGTCACCTTTTTGAAAGACCAAATAGTAGTCTTGGCTGCTGTAACAAGGGCCATGGACACCCTGAGATGTTTTAGAAAAGAGTCAAACTTGCTATCTTGGTAAACAGATTATGTTTTCCATAATGTCTTTTTTAAAGAAAAGTCCTTAGATTTTCTGTTCAGTATTAAATCAAGAACAGTGTAAGATGGATGAGCTCTGACATTCAAAGTCCCTCAATATTATGGAGGATGAAAGAGAAATGAACAATGACACAGGTCTTGTGGGCGTATACGTTAGCTCTTGTGGTACGTAGTATGCAGAGTAGCAGCAGCAAAATTCTGTCATGATTTGTGAGACAGTATTATAGCAAAAGTAGGGTGCTATTCTTCTGGTGAAATTTAACAGACACGGTGTACATTTTTAAAATAAAAATTTTTGTTTCAGAAAAACCCTCTTAGGTCTTATTTTAGTCATGTGGATTCAGGTAATACTGAAAGCAGTAGCAGAACAGTGAATTGTAAATGCCACCTCCAGTTATTATCCTTATAGCCTTCTCCTTCCTTTAGCTGAGATTCCTATATATCATTTCTGTAGAGATTTATGAATATGCTACTATTTCCTGTTCAGTACTATTAAAGATGGTGTTAATAGCTATTCCTGGTGCTTTGTGTTGAAAGACCTTGCTTTCGGTATTTAATAATTTTACTAGTGTTACCCAGCGTGGCTGGCAGTTTTCATGTCAGACATATTTATTTGACAAAATTTTTGAAGAAACTGTGGCTAAACCATTTTTGCTGCTTCTAAGAATGAGATTAAGGGTCAAATGCATTGTTTTGCCCAAGTTATAAAAAAAAAGTGCTGACATCTTTATGCTTTTGAGCAAGGTCTTGAAATGTGGTAGAAGTGTGGTAGATTTGCCCAATCTTCCAAATTACAAGACTCTCAAAAATCTCATTCTCTCTTAGCCTGGTTAGGTTTGTTAATGCTCAGCAACTTGAGTTTCCAGAGCTTTTGTCTGTACTCAACACACTCCATCCTCTGACTTCTGAGCATTGTCTGTGCTGTACTCTGTGGTGCTGCCACTTTATTTGACATGAAGAAATAAAAAACAGAGCCTGACTTGAATTTGAGGAAATGTGAATGGAGAGGAGGAGGGCAAAAGCTCAAGTGGCTGCAGATAGGGAGGGTTCTCCATAGGATCCCTCCTTCTTTCAGTGTATAAGATATATGGTGCTATGGGGACAGATCAAGACTGCATATCAGCCACAGTCCTCATCACTAATCAGGATCCATGCCACATGTGTTGCAGACGTGGGGAAGTTTGGGAAGTATGTGTTGCTTCAGACAATGAACGTATAATTAGAGTATCAGAAGGTATGTACATAAGAAAGATGTAGTTGCATAGGAGATCTTTATTCCTGATATTGTTCCCTAACTTTGTGGAGATTAGCCTGCAAAAATGTTCAGTCACTATAGTGTCTAATGTAATTATTCTTACGTGTACTTTGTGTGTTACATAGTTATACACCATGGAAGTATAGGAAAAAGACCTAGAAGAAAAGTAATCTGACCTCCCACCTGAAGGCCATGTCAGCTCGAACCTGTGGCAAGCCTGATGGATATTTGTTTTACCTATTATAAAAAAATCAGAGAGATGGACACTCTTCAATTTTCTTAAACATTTTATTGAAACTATTATCTATCCTTACTATTTAAAAGCTTCTTCCAGTGTCTGAACTACAGCTTTCCTGCTGCAACTACTTCATGTCCTATCCACTGTGGAAATGCAGAACAGGTTATTTCTTTCCTCTTGCAACAACCACTTACATATTCATGGACTTTTATTGTGTTTACTGTCATGTTATGTGAATCAAATAATTATAATTCTATCATTTTATCCACTGAGGTCACATTTTTTAGAATTTTTTTCTTTCCTTTTGTTCTCTCAAGTTGGTCTAGGTCCTTCTTGAAGTGCAATGCTCAATACTGGAAGCCATACTTCAGCAGAGACCTACTAATGATGTGTAAAAAAAGGAATATTTCACAACTTATATCACTTTGCCTGCAGATTTTCATGGTGCAATTTCAGCAAAATCACCGGAAAAATGAAGTTGCCTCTATCCTTTTTTTCTAATGTAAAATGATATTCATTGAAAAGCTGTATGCCCTGACAAGGACTTTTAACTTAGTATGAATTCTGCTTTTCTCTCACTAACAAGTGAAAGGAACACTTTCCTAATATGAAAATTATCTTTGAGGAAATCAGAACAAAATGAAATTTATAAAACACAGATCAAGAACTAAACTAAAGAAAAACCTGAAGAGTTGTCAAAATATTATTAATATGCCTTTTTTTCTCCCACAGAAAACCTTAATCTTTCAGCAAAAACATGATCTCTTTGGCCTAAGCTGATTAAATAATAAATAAATAAATATTGAACTAAGACAAATAGTATTACACATGCGCAAAATTGATCCTCAGACTTTGACCAGTGTAGACCAATTGGGATTTCCTTGAGTTAATGTATTTGGAATAGAATATTCATTTGTGTATTTGCCTTTTAATGTTAGTGATGTCCCCCTGAATTAACGCAGTCATTACAGGCTCAGCATTTGTCGCACTAGTGTAAAAGCCATCCTGACGCCTTCCCTTCAGAAAGTCAGCCTGAAAGAATGCATCTGCGAGTGCAGAATGAAGGGTTTTATCTTCTCCTTCAACACATCTTTAAGGCTTTGAGTTTGGAGAAGAGCAAAAACAAAGCGACAAAATACTCCCATGGAAGTTTGTCAAGGAAGGGGTTAAAAAAGTGGAATCTTTGTGACTGTGAAGGGCTGAATTATCTTCCTGACACCAGCAGGGGCTGCTGTCACTAGTTTGTGGTTGTCACATTCCTGTTATGCTTGACCTTGGAAAGGCTTAACAACATAGTCTGGATTTGATTAAGGGAATTTCATGTTTTTCCTTTGCTAGAGTCACCCCCCACCTCGACAAACATTTAAAAATGTTAAGAAGAAAAAAAAAAGTTTGGAAAGCAAACATTTTCCCAAAAGAAATTTATAGTTCAAATTTACACCAAGTTCGCACTAACTGGAGCAGTCCGGGTTTCCACTCAGGCTTTGAGTGCTCTCTGTAAACCATTAGTCACTTCCCTGGAAGAGGCAGCTTTTTATAGGCAGCAGGATAAAACAGGCACAGATGTGTGTGTAATATTAGAGGCTTTCACATGTACCTGCATTTTATTTTTTTTCCTCAATCATAGAAAAGAAAAAAGAGTGACTGTAGAAAGAAATTAATTGAAGCCTTGGACTTTGTTTGGTTTTGGACAGCTACAGTGGATATTGGTTTAATTAAAAGAAAATATCTTGTGTTGTGGATTTTTGAGATTGTGGCAATTTATATCATGAAGATAGTTCTTTTAATTTTTAACAGGTTGGTTTTTTTCACTCTATAGGACTGTGATTATGCCAGCCGCCAATGAGTTTGATCCAGAGATTGTGCTAGTGTCAGCAGGATTCGATGCCGTGGAAGGCCATGACCCTCCGCTGGGCGGTTACAAAGTCACAGCTAAATGTAGGTATCATCATAAGGCGCGTGTTTCTGAATTGGTATTTCTTCTAGTTATTTTAACTCCAGCTTATTTCCATATTTCTGTTTTGTGAGATGAAACCCATGTCACTGAGGGCAGGGACTGTACATCAGTTAATACCCAGAGATGTCCATGGAGCTGTGGATCTCGCCCAGCTCGCAGACAGGATGGAAATGAACATGTTAGTGTTTCTGGCTCACTCCTTTCTGTTCCTCTTGGCATCTTTGTCGTGGCATTTTAAAGTATTACATTTCTGGCATTCAAATAACATTTTAGAGGTTTCATGCTTTTCAATAGGCACCATTTTCCAAATGCTGGAGTAAGTTATTTCTCTTTAAATGTATGTTGGAGATTTTAGACTTTGGAGGCCTAAGTCAAATCTCATATTGCTCTTTTGTTATTGTAATCTTTTCAGCTCGATGGCATTAATCTTGAATTACAACAGTGTTCATGAAGGCCAGAGTTCTCTAAAAGACTACTCTGTTGGGTCTCAATGTTTGGATGTCCATTTCAGTCCTCCAAAATGTGTGCTCATGGCAGAGATTTAATACTTTCTGAAAGACAGGTCTGTCTGAGGGGTCTCATACGTAGCACTTGAAAGTCACTAGCTCTTACAGGATCTTGTGACCAAACTGATTCTGAGCCTGGGATGTTAAGCATGGCTGGGTAATGTAGTAACGCTCTGTACAGCAATGTGCACTCTAACTGCTATATATAAATCGCTTTCCCTGAGACAACACAAAATGGTTTCCTAATGCAATGTTGTGAATAATTTTCTTCAGTATATCTCAAGAAATACCGTAATAACACTTAAATAGTTATTAAATATGGATCTCTGCTTCTAATGACAAATGCCTTGGGAAAAGTCTGGAGAAGTCACTGAGACTCTGCACAAATGGACTCCAACTCAGAGGATTTTGTCCTTCTGACCTCTGCCTTTTGTTACAGGTCAGTAGAATGAAGTTGGTATTTACCTCAGGAGGAGCAGGGAAGAGACACATACATTTTATTTTCATTTTAGCTGCATGCTGCACCGGCTCCCCTGAATACCAAAGACAAAAGGATAGATGGAGAGCTAGAGTGACTGTCCGTAGTGGCATGCTGTGGAAACCAAGAATGCAGAGAGCAGTGCAAGGGCCTACCCAAAGACACTCACACAGGTGCTAATAATGCACAAGTGGATCGGAAAGGGAACATCCCTGTGTCCGCAAGTAAGGCATCCTGAGTTTTAGCACAGGTGTTCAGGTTAATATAGTGGTTGCACTAGAGAGGAAAGAAACATAGCAGCCTGTATGCATGTTTGACTATCACTTATCTGTGTATTATGATTTTTAGTAAAACATTGTGCATGAAAAAGCCATTTGTAAGAGGTTTACACACTATTTTTTTCCGTAAGTATGGTTCCTGGTCAGAGGCACCATTCCATGAGCTTATGTGGTAGGGAGTTGAGCTTCCAACTGGTACAAAATAGTTATTTTGTTGAGAAGAATTGTATAATTACCTGCATTTAGCAGCTGAGAATGGATGCTACATGTCCCTTGAGCGTGTATGATGCCCCACTAAGACACTGTGGCATACATGATGTTCTGGCATAGCAGCTTCAACAACTTAACTTGAAATTGCAATAAGACTCCTATTTTCCTCTCAGGTTAGACTGAGTTTCACCCTGACAGCAAAGAAAAACTGTTTGATACTGGAATCAGTGTTAATTTTCATTCATGCATTAATTTATTAGCTCTTCATAACTTTTTTTAGAAACTGAAATCTTAGTACATTTTTTAATGTAAGAGGCTGCACATCTACCAGTTGCACATGTGTCTGTAAGCAAAAAAAGGTGATTTACAGTAGGTGGTTCTTGTTTAAATTAAGGGAAAAGCCATGATAGACCCAGATAATGATCATGCACCTGAGGGATGAATAAAGCCTTTTGTACAGAGCCAAAGGAATTTATTATTTCCCCAAAACAAAATTCTCCACATTCCACCATACCATTTTAGAACATAGCATACTATATGTGGTATGTAGAAAAATGAACAGTCTATTAAAAAAAAATAAAGTCCAAAGACAAACATTCATATTAAAGAGTAAAAATAGATATTCATGCAAATTTTTAATGTAATTGGTTTGTAATAATTTGAAATTATGCCAAAACCAAGTAAACACAAACTAAAGTTTAACCTGTATATATTCTTTCTTTATAAATCTTTAGCACTTTGTGTACACTTAATACACTGAATGTTCTGATTTCTGTGACCCAATATAAACTTTACACATATAAATTAAGAAGAGATTGACATCAAAGGAGAGAAGATGGGTCCTTAGCTACTAACCTTGCTGTTAAAGAGAGTTAGGGAGACACTAGATTCTTGATAAGGAATTGTTTATGTCTTTCCTTCAGAGTACAGTCAAAGAGAAAAAATTAAAATGTATTAACCAGTCAGCATACCCAAGTCATAAAGTAAAAACCATAGGATGAAGATAAGAGATTGGACTAATTACAGCTTTGGAGTAACCATATAGCAGGCAATTACATACAGAAAAAAAATTGGTCTACTAAATCTACACGGTTTGAGAGATGTAAATTATAACCTGCTTTAACCCAGTATTTTAATTTTTTGCTGTATCAACATACAATCTGATATATTGCGGAGCTGCCATTTCTGCCTAGTAAACAAACACATCAGCAACAAAATAGTTGTATATATTTTTGCAGCTGATTTTAAATTCACAGGTCTGATGCATGTCAAGATTTCTCACAGTGAGGTGACCCTCAGCTCCTCTAGAAGAGTGTAGGATGGAAGAAGGCCAACTGAGATGAGTGATGATAGCAGAGCTAAGAGATATCTCACTTACCTAATTTATCTCCAGTCCCATTAAGTAATGAAATCACTAACAGTCTTTTTCTATTAAAAAAACTTTAGTGTTTAAAAAGGATTGGAAGGGAAGTTTGAAACCTTCATTTCTTATTGCGTTTTTCAAATCACTTTCCCTAAGTGAATCTTTTTCTCCAACTGCCTTTGCAATTCGTCTTTGTCTGTTGATTTTTTGAGGAGAAAAGTTTTTGCTAAACTAAAGAATATTTAACTAACTTTTACCTGGCCCCAAAACAGTTTTTGTTTGGTGCAGTGTAGAACTGAGAATGAGGATTAACTAAAACATTTGTTTCAGCCCCAACTTTGAGGATTTCACAGGCACATTTTTCTTTGTGTTGGCTCTTTTTATCCTTCGTTCCAATTCTCTCTCTCTCTTTCTCTCTCTCTCAATGAAGTGCTACCATTTCAAAAGGTGCTTGTATATACCTAAGTACATATACACATCTTGAAGCATATACTCAACCCATATGCGTAAACTTTGTGATGGGTTTTATATTCTGTTAAGAAAAAAATAGACTTCAAAGACTTGAGATGACTGGTGGCATATGGCAGAACTTTCTGCTGCTGGAAAGTTCTCGGGCTTTTGGTACCAGCTATATTCTTACCATCTTAGTAAGAAAAAGGGAAGCTTTATTATTGACAACGCCATTTAGAAGACTATCTTGCATAATTAGAAACAGTAGGTATACTTTTGAATGTACAACCACTTTGTCCCAAAGAAAGTCTTCCCAAAAAAAGGGTTTGTGTCTGAAAAGGAGTTTCTTTTTCCAAATATACCTTTTTTTTTTTTAATAAAGATATTATCTCCACTCACAAACTTTTCCTTGCCTGTGTCCTTATGCTATGATAACTGCACCAAGTTTAACATCAAAAAGCAAAGAAAAGAAAGCAAGACACATGACACATTAAACCTTTCTGGCAGTCCTCTTGACCCTAGGTCTTGTGTCAGTTCTGTGTGCCAACTCCTGCTCAGGAGCTTCTCTAACATCTGAGAGGGTCTGGCTCAGATTGTCAGGGATATTCAAGCAACTTATCTCAGATTTTTCTTTCTATGTCCCCTCTCTTATAACTTAGGCTTAACTTCATTAGCTGAAACAGTGGAATATCTTTTGTATTGTCAAGTCCATCTTTAGTATTGGAATAGCTCTGTCCATGTTGCTTGGTTAAACTGGTTCTCCAAGCTGTGTGGTGAAGGCGCATGCAGCAACAGGAGCTCTCTCATGCACAACTGTCTTATGCAGAGTAACTGTTGATGTCATTGGGATCCCTTTGTTTAGATCAGGGACTATAAAGGTGCTTTAATTTTACTATAAACTATAATCAGATAAGAGGAAAACATGCCTCAGTTCCTGACTAGCCTAATATTTCCTTTTTATTACTAGAAATATATTATTTTTCAATAAATTAACAGGTAAAATATCAGCACAATATATTACATATTATAAAAACATAGTTGTATTAAATCCACTTTTTGTACAGGAGTTGTAAAAATTGTATTGACAATAAAGTATAAGAAAAAATAATGGTGGAAGAAATAAAGGGGATAAAAGAGTTTTATATTTAGAATAGTAAGGAGATCCCTAAAGAGTATGAATCTACTCTTCTGTCTTATCCTGATGATGCTTAGGTGGAACTATTGGAGATAGAGCTAATATATTCTGTGCTTTATTTTATAGTTAATTTTTACAACCTCTGCTAAAATGTACTGTATTATCACACCATTTGAATTCTGTACAGTGAACAAGTCTGAAAAAGAGCTGCCAAATCTGATCATAAATTGCAAGTTGTTACATCTTGTAAGTGCACTGTTTCTAAATTTAGTTCTGCTGACTGAAGTTCTCCCTGTAACATTATCCTGAGGTGAAGTCCTTTGTCTTTGTTTTATAGAGCAGCCCTTAGAATAATGCTTGCATTAAAGTCACTGAGATCACTTTACTGTTTAAGTAAATACTGTACATAATTGCTCATTAAATGGTGACCATTCCATAAAAAGAATAAAGTAAATAGAGAAGTGTCAAGCAAGAATGAAGATTTTATTCAGGGTACTTCTCTTCCTGAAACACTGTGTTTGTTAAGGGCTATGATGGTTTACTGGAGTTTTCCTGTTGTTTTACTCTCTTATTCCAGAGATGCTATTTGACACCAGAGTGCAAAATAACATCAGCAATTAGCAGTAGGAAAAGATACCACTGCAAGCATTTAAAGAGTGAATTATATTTTGTCAGTTTGGATACCTGTCTACTGTTATGCCAAATTTGTGATGCAAGGTTGATCCAGTGTCTAGAACATAACTGACTCTAGCTAAGCCAATTTGCAATTTTTAACGTTTTTATTTGAGAAATTTACAATAACTTCCTTAACTTATCAAAAGCTGCATTATGCTGTGAAACACTCCATTCAAATGGGACCAACGAAAAAAGTGCTAAAGCTATGAACAGTTTCCCTCCTCACAAGCCCTCGACAGGTAGGGCTTAGAGGACTTCACTGTAACAGTGCACAATCTGTGTGAGTAATCACAGCAGAGGAAACAATTAATGCCCTGAATAGTTTATTTCCAAACGATATGTCAGCCTAAGTGGCAGAAATTAATGTGTTAAGAGGGCTGCTGACTTACATGTAGCCTACAGGTCTTCTGTCGAGGAACCTCTTCTCATGGCTGGAACTGGCACTTCTCAGAATACAAATAAGAGCAACCAGATTGAAATTGGGTGCCTGTCCTGTTGGTTTCTGCTTTGCCCTTCATATTTCCATTCCAACTTCCCACAGGGTATAATGATTTTTGATAACAAGTTCTCTGAATGTAGCATACAATGCTATAAGATAAAATACCTAGCACCTGGGCACAAGAAGTTTCAGAAGTAATGTGCACAGTTTCAACAATGAGATAACTGATCACTAAAACAGATAGTGTAGCATGGTGTATTTGACATCACTGGAAGGCTTTAAATGAGGCTTATACATAGATGGCTTACAACATCCTTACAAATAAGTATGCTGTAGCACACTCAGACATTAGAAGCTTCATGCGAAAATCACTTAATGAAATTTCTCTTCAATGACCAGTGTTTTCTTGAGTCTTCACAATTGTCCTACTGTGTCTTGGAATTCTTTTCAGTTTTCCACTACATGTCATGGGTAGTATATATGTTAGAAACAGACCAAACGAAAATGCTAGAACTGCATATCACTGTATTGAAATGTAAAACTGATCGGGGTCTAAGCCTGGTACTTCAGATGTGTTTCAGAGAAAGGGTTTCGTATGTGCCAGCCTCACTATTTCTAAAATATTCTATGTTACTATTCTAAGTATTTCAAGTACTGCAAATGATATATATGTTTGTCTTTTTTTTTTTTCGTGGAAGCACAACTTCTAAAGGAGTCCCCAAATAATACTGTGACTATGTACTGTGCAGTACCTTGAACTGACTGTGAGTTGTTTAGGGTAGAGTGATTGCAATGTTTTTGGGGAAGGACTACACTTTCTTGTGATTGTCTGAAAGACTTCCCTGACACTTAACTCTGAAAAAGAGTCCTGACTGGGACTACTGAGGCTAACATTATAGGTAAATGTTAAAGGAAGGCAGGCCAAAAAAGTCCATGCAAACTGACAGCTGACTAAACAGAATAGTAGTTTTGACTTGGTAGCTATTTAAACACAATTCAAGTCTCTAAAAATAGCACTGCAGGCTTTTATGATGCCATGTCTAATCTCTTCACAAGCAAGAAAGTCTTTTTGACTCAACTATCAGCACAAGAAGCTATGATCTTGGAAATTCTGGCACTAACAGTTTCAGAGTGCAGTTCCGGTAGATGGCGTCTGCTCCAACAGCTCGTTGCCATAGAAAAAGGCGGTTGCATGACCCTTCCCCTTCCGAATTGTCCCTTACTTACCTTGCACTGGCTCTGGTTGTTGTCAGATCTCTCTGTAAACACATGCAGCATTAACTCATCAACCCATCAGAAAACTTCATCAACCAAAAAAGTGAAGAGCTTTCTGTTGGGCTATGAAGGTGAATCAGGTTATGGAGGGACCAATGTGTGCCACAGCTACTGGAAGGGGGGCAGGGGCAGTAGAGAAAGAGAGAGATGGAGTAGGATACCTTTTGGTAGCAGAAAGGTGTTAAATTAACTCAGTTGCCACAGCTGCTTTCTTGTCTGATTTCTTCTCAGTTCAGAGATTTGATTTTGGTTAATATAATTTGGTTATCTTTGAGGTACTGGAGGTGATAAGATGGTTATCCAGCAGGATAGATCTTGAGCTTTTGACTCAGAGCTAAAAGCATGGGAGGTGGGGTGGAACAATGATCATTCATGTAGTTTTTCATGCAGGAGTCTCCTGATTCATATTAGACATTTTCCTTTTGTTTCTTTTGTCTCTTGGAAACTACAGGGTACCCAGTGACTGGCAGCAAGAAAACATAGCATCAAGACTTTGCTTACAGTGGTTCGCTTTGGAAAGCAAAGTCTGGGTTTTCCCTAGGGTGATTTCTTGAATATTAACTGAATGGTTGCTTGGTACAATACAAAAGGCATCAGAATAAATGACAAGTTCATTGGTGACCTATCCTCAGACATGAACATTTTCATAGGATTTTTGGGGAGAAGGAAAGCATTTTGATTTCTTTTTCCTCCTAGCCCACAGCAGTGGTTGCCATAGCATCTCCTATGGTTTGGGCACGGCCATTGGATTGCCCAGCCTCCCAAGCCAGATTATGCTGCATTTACTCCTGCATTTGTATTCCTTAAATTTGCTCTTGCGCTGCAAATATCAGTGAATTATTTGCCAGTGCCTCCAGGATCCAGTATATTATTGACATTCATACTACATTTACGTTTATGAATATGAAATGTAGAAAATTCCAGAAATCCTGTTGTGTGAGGAAGAGTAATCTATTGGCTCCTGTGGAAAATGAGCAGAAATTGGAATTCACTGTATAAAATTAGCATCCTCTCTAGGACGTAGCATAGTATGGATGGTCGATTCTAATGTTGGTTTGAGGAATCTGCCTTCACATGCTGTCAAGTAACCATTGGTCAATGGCTTGGACTACAGATTTGAACCAAGAGAACCAGACTGGTGAACAATTCACCCCATACTGAGACCAGGGAAATAATCTTCAGACTTTGGAGCACTCATGCCTAACTGAATATGTATTTAAAACACATCTGAAGGATTCAGAAATCTTAGCACTGATTTTGTTATTGCCCAGTGTTTTCTATGACTGTCTGGTTAACTGGTGTGCCTTCCAGAAAGGGTCTGACTAAGCAGGAAGTGAGAGCAATTAGAAATATTAATAAATAAGTGCTGATTTGACCTGCTCTTTCACTTACCCTTTCTTTCTGTAAATCAGCCAGAAGACATTTCCATTTTCCACTCCTGCTCCTGCCCCACAAACAGAAGATTTGTCTGCTGGCTAGTTAACTAACTAATACAAGTGAAAAACCACCTGTATACTATGTTCCAGATATACAGTGCCGATCCATCTGCAGAATGCATCAGGTGCCAGTTCCTTGATTTAGGGCAGTTTCTAGGGACAGGGCAGAGGATAGATTACAATGGAAAAAAAGATGATCTACAGAACCATTAAGAATTATTTTCCCTTTTCAGTCATATTCCCTTATCTCTTCACCTACCTCTTGTTATTTTTTCTTTCATGCCACAGTAGTGACATTGGCTAATGACAATAACTGATGTGAGGGGTGCAAAAAAGGTAAAATTGGTGGCATCTTCTCTCAGTTTTGAAATTTAAAGTTATGAAATCTTTTTCCTTACCGAAACCAAAAGACCGACATTTAGTAGAAGAAAGTAAAGGAAAAAAATTTTTTTGCTTAGGCAGTATTAAACTTGTCAGATTACAATTTCAATACAGCAAATTAAATATAAGGTTTTAGGGCCATTTTGAAACTAAATGGAACTTGACACAGTGTTCAGCAACTTGCATGTGCCTTTCACAGGATTGGGTCCTGAGAGAAAATTGTTGAAAGACATCTCCAAATGTGGATTTCTCCATAACAAAGTGTCTGATCTTTTATAGCATCATTGCATTGGGAATTAGGCTTGTCTTTGGGAATTTGTAAAGCCTTTAGTAGAAGAGCATGATTTATGTCTTAGAATTTAACTATTCTCTGTAATAAATAGAAATGTGCCACAAGTATTTACTTGGTTGCACCATGGGAAAATTTTTAACATATTGTTCACAGCTTCAGAATGCTATAAAAGAAGACATGTAATTTGTAGACCAGACTATCCTTTGTGATTTCTAACCAATATATTTGATTAATATCTTTCAAAAGAGACACCAGCCAAAATGTTTACATCTCATTAGGCAGAGAAGAAGGGAGCACACACAATTTTGATTATGAGCTTGGATGGTACATTTCTTTGGGCTTCACATCCCTACTACTTAAGGCAGACTGTAACTTTAAGATGTTATCTCTTGCCTGTGCAAATAAACAGCCAGTTATGCTTTTTATGGTGGATAGTTGTCAAACCAACAGGGGATTAGAAGATATTAGCTGGAGTTTGTGATTCCCTGCTGAACTATCATGGGGTCCATGGATTCCTGTCCTGAATATTTCACAGAGCAAACACCTCTTATCTGGGGTGATATTCTCACACTGGCCTCTTGGCCATGGACTTCAAAAGCTGATCACAGGGAGGGCTAGAGAGGCAATAACCCTTAATATAACAGTCTCTCCTGATAGGGACAGACAAGGTAAAGGTAAGGCGTCTCTGAAGTTTGCTCTTGTGTGTTTAGCCCCATGGGGTGATAAGGGGCCATCTGGTTTTTTTGACTGCAAACTCATCTTTTTCACACTATCCCAGTATCAAGTACACTTTAGGTCTGACTGGTATCAGCACCAGCAATTCTTCACTGTTCTGAAGAGATTTTTTTGATATTTGTAGATTTGATCCCAGGCAATTGTCTTAGTTGCTGTGGTGTTGGTTTATTTAACCAAGAAAACATATGAAATAAAATTTAAAAAATTAAGTTCAAGGTACTAGTGACTCTAAGAAAAGAAATTATTAAAATAGGACTTATAACAGGTATATTAATTATTTGTGGGTAAAGGGAAATGAGTGCTTACCCATATGATTAAACTCAAAACATCAATTCATGGCAGTAGTTTCAAAAAGTCACATTATGCAGCATCACACAGGATGCTTACACCTTAATTAATTGTTCAAATAGAATATCAGTACTACCAATTCTAGAAGTTAAAAACCACTGCTTCAGACCTCAAAAATATTGTAAGACTTATTAAAATACTACCCAGATTTCTTTTTGTTGTGAATCTCCCAGGACAAAATTCCTTCATATTTTAAGCTCTTCCCTGCAGCCATTTCTTTATCAACTGAACAGTGACATTCCATTGCAATCTTCTGATTATAATAGCTTTAATGCAAACACTTAATACCATGAAATCTGCAATAAAATGATGCAAGTTGCCAACACTGCTACATTTAACAAAAAAAACCCCACAACCCTCCCTTTTTTTCAGCATTTTAATTATCTTTGTTTGTTGTTTGGGGGGGTGGGTGTTAAGGAAATTGTTCTTGCTTATACCAACTAAGTGCCATAAAATTGCTGGAAATGCAAGAATGTAGGTCCTAATCCCACAAGGTTTTACTCACTTTGAGCACTCCTGTTGATTGAGAGCACTCCACCAACCTGATTAAGATTTACTAAAATAAGTAATGTTTACAGGGACAGACTTTGCATTTAAGTATTAACATGGTACAAAAACACATGCTAAAAACTCTTCAAAAGCATATTCACATGGGAAAGCTGTTATTTAAATACTTCCTGAAGTTGTATAGAATTAACTTGGAAAGAAAAAGGAGCAGTTCTGCTGTAAAATAAATCCATTTGAAATGCATTTAGTAGTAATTTATTTACTTCAGGTTCCTTCTTTTCTCCCCATCACTGATTACGATTCATATACATTAAAATAGACCAAGGGACAGATCTTGAAAGAATTTCTTTGGAAGAAGAAACTAAAAATATGTATGTATCCAGAACAACAAAATATCGCTAAGTAATCAAAATTCAGTTACTTCCTGGTTTCTGTTTATGATAGTAAATGTTAGCATGAATTAAATATTTGTTTCCTTTGATCCATATTCTTATCCATTTTCCTTAGGTTCCTCTCTGTAAAAAAAACTTGTTCTCTATCTATATGGTGACCAAAAACTTTTCGGTATCTGGCATTGCATCAATTTAGGTGCAATTTGGTTGTGAGGCCTGGTTTCTAAATCTGTTTTTTACTTACTTAAGATGGATTAGCAATCTCTAAAAGCAAAATAAAACAAAGCTTTTCCATTTAATAGTGGAATGCATCCTTCAATTAAATGTCTGGGTTTTAAATGTGCTATCTTCAAAATTATTTTCCTAATGTCATTACTTAACACTGGTTATGAATTCAGTGATCGTGTTGTATGGAAAGTTGATCCCTCACATGCGTTGCCACATAATTTATGTTTTCATTTATGACTGCAGTTTAGGCATATTGTATATGTTCTTTTGCATCTTTTTCTTATTATTAAACAATGTTCAAGGTTTGCAAAGAATAACTTACATTTTTTTGTATAGTATTTTTATGCTGCCAAAAGAATTGATCCATTTAAAAATTGAGATATATATACACGACAATTAAAAAATTGATATATTTTCACAAATATGTTTTATTTTGAAATTTTTCATATTGATTTCTTTCTTTTTAAAATTAAACACAAAAGGTATTATTATTTCTTTCTGTTAAAAATGTGTAATTTCTACAAAAACAATGGAAAAAATGAACAAGAATATATTTATTGTTTTGTAGAAAAAGGTATTGACTAGTAACAAAGCAAATCCAATTGTTATTATTTGTATCTATTTTATTTCTGTTAAAAAAAGCCAGTATCTGTAGTCTCAGATATGACTATTGCAAAGAAATCCTTTACTTTCAGCTGAAAATTATAGTTCAAGTACAGGAAGCATCTTTTATGGTTCTTACACTGGAGGAACAGCTTTGCAGTAAAGTCATGTTTGAATATGACTGCTCTGTGTACTAACAAATTTACTAGGAATTTCAAGAAATTTTGTGTAATCAGCTTTAAAACAGTTGCATATTTATGTTCAATGTTTCAAAGCATCCTAGCACACAAGTAAAAGTGGTAAAGTGGAACCTAGTATCATTGAAACTTCAGAAGCCAGCATAAACAGGTTAAAAGTAATTTTTCATTCACCCAAATATTTGAGTAAGCAACCTTCTTAAACCTCCATCAAGCCCTTGGAAAAACAGTAAGGAAAATCTATTGATTGAGTGATAAGATGTTATTTCAAAACTTGTAATTTAATTAACAAATATGCTACATCAAAGGAGTTACCCCCAAAATTGTGGCGTTTATATAACCTGTGAACAAAACTTTATTTTTCTAGTGGTGTCAACTGCATCAACTGTAGCTTTGTAGAATATACATGAAGACAGTCCGTATGTTCTGAACCATGTAATTTTTTTCTTTTGACCCTTTTTGAGTGTATACATTCCCACACACAGTGCACACCTCTGGGAATTTCCCAGCATGCTTTTTGAGGAAAAACATTGAGGTCACAAAAGTTGAACAGAATTACTAAGCCAAGATCTTTAAGGTGTATGGAAAAAAGTAGTATATCTGAAATGTTTGCATCCACCAGGAGGTTCAGTCCTTCCACTTCATTGAGAATCATTGGGGTTTTTTTCCAAATCACATTACAAATTTGAAAATTATCTAAACTGGTGCTGTTTTTTATGATGTTTTAGGTTACTGATAGGGAATAAAGAAGATTACATTAAAAAACACTTAAGGGGGTCTGTGCAGTTTTAATAGCTTGAGTGAAACAAAACACCAAACAGGATGTCTTTGTCCCCTTTGAGCTTGAGGCATCACAGGGACATGAAGCTACCGAATTCTTTGATTAGCTACCTGGTGCTGGACTCCTAGTGGAACTTAATAAAGATAAGTTTTTACATAGTGCTTTCAAAAAAGAATGGGAAATCGAATCTGCCTGATCAAATTAGTACTTTATCACAGACATAATAAAGTTGGGAAATGGAGAGAAAGGAAAAGAAAGGGAAAGGGAAAGGAAGAGGAAGAGGAAGAGGAAGAGGAGAGGAGAGGAAAGGAGAGGAAAGGCAAGGAAAGGCAAGGCAAGGAAAGGAAAGAAAAGGAAAGATTCTAGAACATAAAATAAGAGTGTCCATTCAGACCAAATAAGAATTTCCTTATTGCAATCTGCATTTCATGGTTAGAAAAGAAAGGAAAAGTAAGAAAGATACTACTAATTTTCATTTTTTGCATAACATTTTCTAAAAGACTTATGGATTATTGGTCTGATTTTTTATTATGTTTCATTACATTCAGAGAAATTTTTGTAATTGATTTTAATTGAACTGGCCATCTTATAACAAGGGTACCTGTAGCATAACCACTTTATTCATACAGCCAACTCTAGCATGGTGTACATTGGCCATCAGAACTTGTCACACCTAAACCCAGTATTTTTAAGAGAGAAAGTGGAACATATCTTCTATTCCAAGGTAGGACATATACTTCAAGCAGAAACTGAAAGGATATATTTAATTGAGTAAATAGTTAGCACTGTTCTAGTTATATTTCATCTGAAAGACAATAGCAGTCTTTTGGCTTTGGCTGAATACTGACAATTAGAGTATCATAAACCAGATGTCAAACATTATGTCTTGAGTAACCTGCTTTTTTCTTCAAAATCTGCCCATCCTTCTTGTCATCATGACTCAAGTACCTAATTTAGTCCATTGGATAACACTGTCCTTGCTCAGTACCTGTTTTTCTTTTTTATTTAATTAAAACTCTAGTGAAAGACAGTGCATCTGGGAAATATATTGGTTTGCTCTGAATGTTTCCTTAACTTTTAAGAAAACTGATGCACAATTAGTAGACTCTGCTTCAGAGGAGCATAAAAAATAAGCATACAATTTAAAAGTTCAGAGAATAGGCCTCTTGCTACTACAGGAATAGTCCCTAGTGTATTTTATTATAATTATATCACTGTGTTACTGAACTGTACCTTCTGTGTTAGTTTCAGATCAATACCTTTTACCACTTACTACCTTTAGGAGATTGATCTGTGCAGATTTCACTCTTGGAGCATGTCCCTAGGGGTTTGATTTTCATTTTCTTCAATTTATCTCTCTAAAGTAAGCAATCCTTCTCCTCTTTCAAATGCCTCCTTTTTGAAGCGATATAGGTATTTATGGTGGCACCATTTAGAGATATGTCAACTGCTAATCTGAAAGAAAGGGCTTGAGAGCAGCTAATTAATTTGTGATGAAGGAGGACATTTTCCTGTATTTCAGCCTGGGAAATCCCAGGTGTAAGGATGGCGATGCTGGACGCCAGACATCCAAGCTGGAACCATTATTTTGACTGGGTGGCTTCTAAAACACCAGGACAAAAGGCTGAATTCCCCTTTTTCCTGGGATATCTAAAAGCCACCCTGGTAAACACACACCACTTACCAAGTTTTTGTCATGTTATTAGAAGAGAAGTGCCAGTATATTCAAGGGAAAGGAATAGTGGAATAAAAATGCGTTAGCTAAGTACTAAGAGGAACTTAAAAGAGTTGATGATGTATGTCTTAGCCAAAGAAAGCAAGGTGAAAAGTGGGTTGATAGGATAATAAATATTTTGAGTCAGAAGAAGTATAGTCTGAGGAATTATTACTGGGAGTAATGGCACAAATTTGGCAAAGAAATCCTCTGTCTGCATATAATTATTTTCAAAGTTTATGAATCTGGAAATATTCTACAAGATATTCATAGATGAATAAGCTTTAAAGCTAAAAAGATCATTATTATTACGACATGCTAATGACTTCTTCCATGTTACAAGTAGAATAACCATAATTTCTACATCATTTCCATGATTTCTGTATAAAAATACCCCTGCTAGCTTGAGATTTGATTTATTATTATAAATATATTAGGTAGTATTATGATATAGAAAATATTTTTATAAATAATTTCCTACTAACTATATAATTAATATGCTAATATTGTATGATTGTTTTAGTATTATAACTTGCTTAAATAAAGAATTTGAAAGCAGGGCTCTGTAACCTACAAAATCTCTAGCAAGAGTAATTTTTTATTGAGATATTAACAGAGGCATAGTCTACTTAATCTAAATGCATTCATCTCTAATTTCATATTTACCTGAGAAGCTTCTCACTGAGCATACCGTGTTCACAATGCCAAGGCATTACCTTGGTAGATGAAAGCAAATTTTACCTGCCTTGATGTAAATAGTCTTTCAGAGCCATAGATGAGCTTCCTCACTCTAAGTTTAGCTTTCTGAACATTATACATCTTAGTAAGTCCAGATTTGTCCATGACAGTCAATATAGAGATGTGTTTAGTTCCAAAAAGACTTTAATCCTTTCTGAAAATTGGTACAACAGATCCTCCTGGGGAGATTCCTCTTTCCCCTCTGAGTAGTAACTAACCTGTAGGAGTAGCAGAGGCAAGACAGCTAACTTTTCCTGGGTTAAAGGTAGGGGAGAAGAATCCTGATGAATGTTAAAATTAAAGTGGTTTTTTTTTCCCATCCAGCAGTATTTGCTTCAAGATGTAGAAAGGTCACGGAATAAATATGAAATTAAATGAAATTGTAAGCAAGTTTTCTGTTAACACAGACCAAATTGCTAAAATTGATGGTTAAATTCCATGAAAATAAAATAAACTGCAGAACCTTCTATGTTCAGTCAAAATTTTACATAAGTTCTTCATATGGATTTTAAGAGAGGTATTGTGGAAATCAGAGGTGTCTTTGCAATAAGCTTACCACTACACTTCACTGGGAAAAAACATTTTAACATAAATCCAGGTGTCAATGTTGATGATAGGAAATTCTATTGGTTCTGTTATTTTGCACTAACCCATGAATGAGCTGGAATACAAAAAGAACTTTCTCCTCAGATGCAGCTGTCATTATTTCACTGTTAAGAGTAAGCAGTGTTTTAGAAGGGGTGCAGAGATGAAGCATATGGATATGAGATGGTGAAGGTAAGGGAAGAGATACAGTGAATGAGGAGGTCCCCAGTAATCTCCCAGTACATAGCTGTTAACCTTCCTGCAATGCCTCAGACAAAGTCCAGCTCACTTGTCAGCCCCTGCTTCTTCAACTCCCTCAGCTATCATAAATGCCCTGCACATATCCTTCTACACATACACACTGGTACTGTACACATATATATTTAGGCTGACAATTAAGAATTATGGGGTTTTTTAATGTTCTGCTTCAAACATCTGGACACTTTCAGGACCTGGTCCATCTAGAAATTACTTTCAATATGTTTTGAAGGTAGACTGCAATTAAAACCGGTCTTAGCAGCACATGGTGTCGGTACCTTTAGATGACGATAGTATGAACTAAAATTTTCCAGGGAATGGAAGATCCTAAGGAGGAGAAAAATTATAAAGCCAGTTGTGGTGTTTTTGTTGTTGCTTCAACAATTTAGTCCTTGAGCTGAAAGGGAGAGAGAATAACAGGAAAAAGCTGGCCACAGAACAAATAAGTATGGCCTTGGCTCATATTCATTACAACACGTTGGATGAAAACGAACAACAGCAACTATCAGCTTTCATGCACTTCCTTAGAAAATGCCAGTGTTGTGTAACTTGACCAAAAGGACCACATATACCACAGCACATGCGCAACCCAGAAGGGGAGTCCAGCTAGCACCAGCAGAAAAAAGCCCTTTCATGTGGAGGCCCTGTTTACTTGGAATATTTATTGCTTTCATCCAAAAATATCAGTTTAGCATATCACTGCGCATTTTCTACTCTTTAAATTTTCAGCAGAATTCCAATAAACTCATTTTGCTACTGAATGGGAACGATATTAGAAAGCACTCTTCAGAGACTTGGGGGGATAGGAAGGAGAAAAGAAAGGTCAATGCAGAAGAAAAGGCTTAGACGAATAAAGGTATGTCAGAGCAAAGCTTCCCATGAAAGGTTATAGAGAATAAAGCTTTTTTTTAAACAAACATAAAAAACAATATATAAATCAAGAGCACAAAAGCCTTGTTTTATGATTTTTTTGGTGCTGTTTAATTTCTTTATATCTTTTTTTGCCATTGTTAAAAAACAGCCAAAACTTCAAAGGCAAGCTGCATGTGTTCTAAATCAGGACTTCAGTGCTGATGTATGACAGCACAAAAATTAAAACTAAATAAATGTGCTGTCTAAGCTCCCATATTTCTCAAAAAATTGCTTTAAAGGCTTTAAAAAATTAGAATTATTGCTTGATCTTACTTTACAGACCATAATGTTTTCACCAGAGTAAATGACAAAATATTATATTAAAAAGAGAGAAAGAAAAAAGAGTGTTGTCTGAATATATCTGAACACCTGTATCTGGCTGTCTTGCAGTTTTGTCAGACAGGCAAGGGAGAAAATGAAACTTTGGAGTTATTTGTCTGGTAGTGGATATGGGCTGCATAAATTCTCAGCTTATCCACTGTTTTCTGGAAGGCTCCTTGACAGTCAGGGTAAATTGATGAAAACAAGGCAGTATGTCTATGAAGAAAGAATAACATTCCTGGTTTATCACATAAAAATGGTTGAAGAATGGACAGATTCTCATGAAAAATTGTTTGTACAAGTTTTCTACTATTTTCTTTTCAAAATATGAACTTTGTAACAGGTCAAGTTATTATTCCATTTTACTTTCCTGTCTTTGGACATGATCTTGCTGTTTTCTCTCCTTAAGTGAAATGGCATGTCTGACTCTAAAGGTGTCTGGCCACAGTACACCAGTTAAATCTGCTTGCAAAAAAAATTGCAGGGCTGGGGCCTTTGTGGCATCCCTTTTCCTCTGGCCTTTACTTTTACAATGGCCATTTGCTGTTCTTCTACTAAGTCGTCTTGATTTGTATTGACTCATTTGTTTTATCAGGTTGCAAAAGGGGCAAGTGGCTCAGGAAAACAGGAATGAAAATGCTGTTCTTCTTAGTAAACATTTCTTTGACTTTTAAAACTCATTCATCCCACCTTTGCTCAAGTTACTTTTTCGTTTCCTATTAAGAAATAGTCACAGGCTCTAATTTATGTTCTCATTTAAGTCTGAGGAGTGGTATTTCTTTGCAAAGATTCCTGGATATTTGTGTGATCAAGAGAACTGGTTATTTACTAGTTATCACTTTATCTTAATTAATCCCTGTTCTGTTGTATATGAAGTTTCAACTACACATTAAGAGAGCAGATACTATAGGATGTCATTTTATGAGCACTAATAAGAAATGGATAATTAAGGTTAGGAAGTCAAAGTAAGCAATGTGGAGGGAGCCTCTAAGCTGAACATAACATTTGGCAAATGCTAACAGATACCTTCACAAACAACTTTATGAACATAACATTTGGCAAATACTAATATATGTTTACAAACAGTATTATGAACATGCAGCAGGGATACACTATCTGAATTATTTATTTGTAATTAATACTTCAATCAGTTCTAATAATGTATAAAAGATTGGCCATACTTACATATAAGGACAGGGATAACCTCCTAGTGAGTTTGAGGTATTCTGGGAAGCCCCAGCTTTAACTGCTCAACCTTGGTGTCCGAATTGAAAACCCAGATCCCTTAAATGGCCAGCGGAGCCTCCAGAGGCTGACTCGAGAGTACCAGAGCTCTCCAGAAGTGACTAACTAAAAAAGCCTGTCAGCCTAAGAGAGATTTGAAGAATCTCTCCGGGTTAATTACAGATTTTTGGATATTTACAAGTGCTAAAGTTGCCTCTCCCACATATGGACTTCAGATTTTGCAAAGATTCATCTTGGAGCTAGTTACTTTGAGATTTTTAATGCACGCTACTGATATAGATAACACATTTTCATTTTTGGTAAATTTTCTAATAAAGCCTTTACAATATTTATTCAAGGAAAGGGTTTGTCACTGTTTCCATATAGATGTCACCTAGAACACACGTATGGAAGTGGTATGTATGCTTTGCATATTGAACTTTTTAAAATGTGGCCTGAAATTTTGTTTATAGAAAAAAGAAGTATGAAGACTTTAAGATGCTGGATAGTTAAGAGTGGGAGCAAGTAGAAGTTACGTTTATGTTGCCTATATTTTCTCTTCTGCCTTTTTCTTGGAGAAGTCCTCAGAATTTTTTATTTGTACCAGTCCATTGATGACTGACAAGGGAATACTCTTGGGCTGGCAAAGTCTCATTACCATTTCCTATTATATTCTCTGCTGTCCAATGAACTGCTAAAACTTGTCATTTCTCTTCTTCTCATTTCATTTCTACTTAAGATATCAGCAGCATGTGAAAATAAGTAAATGAAAAATTTGAATCTGGATCCACTGAGCATCAATAGACACTCTTTCCAGAACAAGTTTTCCAGTTTGGCGCAAAACTTTCATCCAGCTGTAGGATGAATGAGTTGCTCACTTTAGGCTCAGCTGAAATTGTTTACACACTCTTTCTTTTGAAACAGTAAATCTAGAAATTGCATATAAAAACTGTGCACAAAGGAACATTATTTGGGTTGTAAGGTCAATTGCTCTGAAGTTAGGCCAAGTGAGATTTATGATTGCTTGCACAATGGACTCCCTTTGCATATGTTTTAAGGTAGAGTTGTTAATTAAATGAACATCTACTATTCTGGACCTTGGCTTTTCTCAGTATAGAGAGGGCCAGGTTCAAATTGTAACTATAAACCAGCAATAAATGCTAACTTCAAAGTTTCTGCCTAAATCTAAAAAAAGAGAGGAAATAAATGTTCCTCTACCTTTCTTCTGTATATAAGGTTTTTCTGTTATCCTCTTTTCTATCATGAAAAACAAGCTTAAACACCACAAGCTCTGTTGTTAAAAGTGGTTGATAAAAAAATAGCACCGTGGAGCCCTAGATTTCTTGTTTCTTGAATCTTAATTTCAGATTAAATAAAAATGTTTTTATTTTTCTAATTGTCCAATTTGTAACATCAACCAGCAGGTCACTTATGCATTGCAACTGGCCATGAAAAGCTGTAGCTTTGCTACATATCAAGGTGCCGCGATTAGATCACTGGTCGGCCTGGACCAGGGAAGAGACAGATAACACACACGCTGTGAGCGTCAACTCCGTCTTTTATTGCACAGTTAATTCCTTTTATACTAACAACAGTAGGTGGGATTACTGATACGTCATAGGGAGGCGACAACTAGCCTTCTACCTTTCCGTGACATCGCGAGATCTTCCGAACGCCGTACCCTACAAAAAGCCACAGCCAGAAATTCAGACAGAGCTCTGATCCATATTTTAAATTGCATGTACTATATAGTAGTCCAATAGAACAGATAATAGTCATGGTGAAAAAAATTTCTCTTGAGCATTTCCAGACACAGTGAGGATGCAGACAGACCCAGTACAACATGTACAAGAAGTAAAAAAATCCTAGTCTGAAGGGGTCACAAGGACTATTCCTGCCTGTTTCTTGGGCAACTGAAACAGGATAGGATGAAAAAAAACCCTGTTTTTTTACAACTGCTTCTGCCTGCAAACACACACCTGCTCACTCACACCTGTATCAGCCCTGCCAGCTGCACATGTTGAATTTCACATCCCTTGAATAAGGAACATCCAGGTCTTGCTCTGATTTGTATAGATTTTAGCACTGAAGAACTGTGGTTTATTAATAGCTACCAGCACCAAAAGTCATCTTCAGTTTGGAAATGACTTTTTTCTTTACCTACCTGCAAGCACTTGTCCCCAGACATGTTTTCTACTCAGATCTGAGGACTCAATCCTTACAAGTGTTATAATAAATACATAGATTTACTGTTTTAGTTCCCAATGGGTATGAGGAAAAGAAAATGAAAGCTTTTTGTTTGTGATCTTTGTCAAAAAGACTTCCAGGTCATCTTTGAGCTGTTCCAGGTAGGGCTAGGTGTATGCCAGGGCTCATCATCTTAAGATGGAGTCACGCATCACCTGGGAGGGAGACAGAAGGTGCCTTTTCCACTACCACTAAGGATTCATATTTATGAAAAGGTAGTTTGAGTTTATTTGTGATGACCAATTAGAATAAGGCATGGTCTGGTAAGACATATAAGTAGCTAAAAGGTTAGAAGGAGCAACAGCTGTTGGGTCCTTGAGTCCAAATGAGTTCAGGAAACTGTTGTGCATTCACTGTAAAAGCTCTTTTCTGGTTGATAAAATGTGGATCTCCAAATACATGTTTAAACTTTAATGTGGATTTAATTCACAATTTCTAAACTTATTTTACTACGGTTAAAAGAAGATAAATGTTTGTACTTACTTGGCCAAATTTTGCTCACAGTTCCAGAGGTATAAATCCACTGCAGCCATGGGATTACTTCAGATTTTGTCTCTGTGACAGTATGGTAGTATGTCTGAATAAATAGCAAGTGATGTGATTGCTCCCAGGGAGACCGACTTGTTGTCGAGTACCTACTTATTTAAATACCTTATTTGCTTTGAATGTTATCACTAACATTTTTGCCTACACATACAAATCTGTCACCTGAAGCACACTGTACTTTCAGTTCAGTGCCAGCAGCCTATGTTTAGACCTTGAGTTTGTAACTGGTCACTGAGGAATCCAGAGTTCACTGCAGACAAAATCTGAATCATTTTCATGTCAATATAGCTGTGGGACTGCCTCACCTTTCTCTCTATATAAAGGATACAAAAGTATATCCCTGGTGAAGAATTCAGAAATGCTCGGCATCTCTTTGTAGAAATAAGATCATAAGCCTTCTCTGCTCTCTTTACTTTCTGACCATTCCTGATGATTATAAGAAAATCTAATTCCTTGACAATGTTTAGCTTCATATTCACATTCATTTTTGTTCCTGTTCATCCACTCAGTCATCCAGTAATTTCGCCTACATGCCTTTATTGTCTTTTAGTCACAAATGTATTTATTTGTCATTTAATAAGTGTCTTTTATTAACCCAACATACACATTTATCTTTTTCCCAGTTCTCTCATGTCTCATTTTTTGTTTTCTTTCATCTTTCTCTCTCATGCTTAATTAACATTAATTAATTATTTCCCCCTAACATAGTGTCCAGCTGTAAAATTTAAGTAAAAACAGTGTGAAGATCCTAGAATTTTGGTTCATGACCATTTATTTTATGAAATTAAATCAGCACTTTGGCCAAAACTGAAAATGACTAAAAAGTGTATCCTTCTCTGCTGGAGTGACCACTGCATGCTCTGATGAGTGGAATTGTTCTGAATTTTATATTTTTCCTTGTTGATCTTCTCTATTTATCTGTACTGAGGCAGTCAAACACCTTTGCTGTCAAGGGTTTCTATGTGGCTTTGCTACAAAGTCTGGATAATTTTTGCCCAAGCTTTCAGCTGCTGTGGCTCTTCAGCTTTGTCAGAAGGAGGAATAAATGCAATCCTGATGTTGCAGTTTGGTATATGTTGTTTGCTAAGTTTCTGGAGCTGCTAGGGAGCTTTGAGCTCTGGCAGCAGGTTATTTTACTTCTAGCTGTTAAAACTCTGGAGGGAGAAACAGTAGCTATTCTAGTAGTAGATTTTCGGTGTCTCCATTTAGAAAAGCCAATGTGCTGCTTTCCCTTGAAGAAGAAATTACTGATGTTGCTCAAGAAACAGTATCTTAACACTGAATGAATGATTTTTGTGCTGTTATGAACTTCCCACTTTTAAGGAGAATGACTAAGATGACTGTGGTAATGCAGCTGCAACAACATCTGGAGTCCTCAAATTACCTTGACACTAGTTAGCTGGATTTAGGCCTGAGTGTAGCACAGAAATGTCATTGTTTGTCTTGATGTTTCTATTGTTCAATGAAGATTACCAATTCTTTTAGGTCTGTTAGCTTCCCTGAATACTGCTGTCACGCTATGGTAACAGCAGAGATAGTGGTCATTTGCTTACTTACGGTTCCCGCAGAATCAGGTCATTCCTGAGTGACTCTGCTCCTCACTGAGAAAATCCAGAAACTAGTACTCCATGACTGCTCACCCACCTGAAGGCATTTTTCACCCAGGCCTTGTTATGATCATTGTTTAAAGTTTCTCTGAGAAAAGGTAGAAAACCACTGGGTGAAGAATTCCATGAGGGTTTCTGGAGCACTAGCTCTCAAGCAGTAATTAGTGGGTCACCATTTGGCTGCAGAAGGTCACAGAAAGGCTCATTTTTGAGAACTGTATGTCAGAAGACTGGAGAGACAGGGATAAGATATTAAATATTCTAAGAAAATATTTTATTCTCAGATGTGTTTCCGGGGGGAAGAATTTCTGGGGAAACAAAGAGGCTACTCCTATTCCAATTAATTTGTTCCAGATCACAAGTTGTATTGTACATGAAGCCCCCTCATTCACCCAGCAGCTGAACCTAGCCCTAAAGTCTGCAAAATGAAAAAAAAAAAAAAAAAAAAGAACAACTTTACTCCCATTCTTTAAAAATTTTACATATCTGTGATGAGAATGAGTCATGTATTTGATTCTGGGGAACAACAAATAAAAATATCTTCTACATATTTCCACCTCCTGTGCATCAGAACAAAGTGGCATCAGTGCTGCCTTCACCTGAGGCCCATGCAATTCCCCACCACCTTTTCTTGTGCTCCCAGCTGGCTAAGGCTCTTGCAAACTCTGCTGTGTAATAACATGAGTGACAAGGTTCTGACATGACTTCTCTATTTGGGAAGAAGGCTGGATAGAGCCACCTATGTCATTCAAATAGTAGCTACAGTTTCTTTTACTCTGTGGGGTTTTACCTGCCATTTCAAGGCATCTGTTTGTGAAAAGGGACAAAGGGGCTGTTGTATGGGTTGAAATCACACCCTTAATTCTTACACGTTTTTGTAATAGAACAGCATAATAGAAAGTTGCTCAATGTATTTTACTTGGAAATTGCAATTAATCAGAAGACTGCAAGGAGTCAGACCCAAACTTAGTTTCAATACCATTTCCTTCAGTGAGTTTTACACATTACCTTTTCAGTAAGTGGTGACAGGCAGTGCATTTCTGGGTGATTATAGCATATGTCAGGTGGGGTTAACGGGCACAAGGCCAGAGGGAAAGTGAGTAACTACTTGAGATGTACAGTAATCCCTTAGAAATACACTACCTTATTCCCTCCTGATATTTTAAAGTGATGTTTATTAAACAACGTGATACAAATCCTGAGGGGCACTAGAGCTCTGATACTAATACTGAGTTCACCGGGAGACTTGATGCCAAATTGGTCAGGAAATTGAGTATTTACCTCAAGTTTATCCACCTACAGGAACCCATCCCTGATATGCTTATTGTATCTATGTCTAGTCTTGGAATGATGTATGATCCACATCTGGAGGCCAGGTCTTTAGATAATGGTATATGCTGATTAACACTGGTTAAGGAACTAGCCCTTAATTTAATGCGATGTGTTGATGTGGCAGGGCCAATAAATGACTGCAAATAAAGTAAGAGCCTTAATTTGTAGACTCTGAGAAACTGTATATGTTGGAAAGATCGTTTAGTCAATGCTGCTTTTCTTGGCAGAATTTTGTAGACCATCTTCAGAAAATGGCAGTCAGTTTCAGCTTCTGAGTGATGGGCTTTAAATCAGATCCTTTGTGTTAGTCTCTTGGGTCAATTCAAAATTAACTGACTTGGCTTTTCATCAGTTAAAAAAAGAAATAAGGCTAGATCTTCCCATCAGATTGTTTTCAGTCATAACTCAGTGCCCGCATTTCAGCTATACTCATTTATAACAGCAGAAACTTTGCCCCACATATTTTAAAAATGTGTCAAGTTGATTTTATAGGCAGTAGCATTATAATAAACTTCTCCAAACTTAATCAAGCTTACTGATTTATTTGTATAGTCAATAGTAGTATCTGATTTTCATTCCAGCATGGATTAGAAACAAATTCCTCATACTTTGAATTATTTTTTTTATCAGATGTCTTGTTTTCTAGCCAACATCTTACTGAGTCTAGACTCAGATTTGGAGATATAATCATCTGTAATTTGTTACATCAGTTGCATGTATTGTATATCAGTTTAAATCAGGCAACTTGATCAGATTTGTAAGTTATCATGATAACAGTACTACCACTTGCACTATCATCTTGGCAGATTTCACAATATATGGGACAGATTTTCAGTAGATAATTATCAGTCTGATTAGACTATCCCCATAGAATCCCTTTAGAGGGATTTTTAATCTCCAGGAACAAAAAAAAAAAGAAAAAAAAAAAAGAAAAAAAAAGAAAAACAAAGCAAGCCCCCCAAATCCCATGGAGAATCCCCTCACCACACAGATGAAGGAACAGCCTTTTTCAGAGAGATCTGAATCCAAGATTTTGACATGTCACCTTGATGTTTGCAGTTCTATGTTTCCTCTCTTGGCTTTTGCTTTCTGATGCAGAACAGCTACATGTTCCTGAAAAAAAATTGAAGAACACTGTGGGATGGATAATCTTGCTTCTTGGCCAGCTTTACTTAGTAGAGGATTTACTAAATAGGAAGCGAAATAAAAAAGAGGGGGAAGATGACAGGACAGTGGAGAAATTATTACTTGGACCAAGTGTGAGATGGGGTAGAGATGAAGAGAATATGAGGAAACCGAGAAGAAAGGAAGGCACAGAGCAAATAGCTAGTAAGAACAGGGCTAAAAACATCCAGCCAGTTTTGGGAATATCCAAAGGTTCCTGCTTTGACTCTGGCAGCTGAAATCTGTGGTTGAATATTTTCCCTCTGAATCCACATGACAGCACTATAACAGTTCTAAAAACATCATCATGTACATCATGATTTTGTACATCGCTATGACCTTTCCTGGAGGATGCAGAATCCCTACTGCTTGATAATGCAGGGTACAAAAGAAATGCCTTCCTTTTTTTTTTTTTTTTTTTTTTTTTTTTAGTATGAATTAGTCAGGAGAAGAGTTTGGGGGAGTTTTCTTTCTTCATGTGTTTTCTCTAAGGAACACTTTGTCAGGTGGTCAGTGCTGCCATTGTGTGGTGGAGGTGTACAAGTTCCTCCTTCTGAGAGGACTGAGCAAATGCAATGGAGTATATGTGACCCGCTTGGATACACATATATCTCAAGAGAGTTGAAGATGCCCAGACTATCCTACTGAGCATTGTCAAGTGGGCCTTTTCCTGTAGTGAGACAGATTTGCATTATTTGGCTTTCAAAGAGGAATCCTATGTATCCTTGAATATGTATTTAATAGAGATTCAATAAGTTATGTTCAGTGTAGCAGCTAAAGAGCAGCTAATTATGAAAAACATATTACTGTAGAACTAAGAGGCATGCAAGAAAAACATCTATTACATAAATTGTTAATCCGTAAAAAATGAGTTCCTGAGACCATTGGTATTTATTTAACGTACAATTACTGTCTAATTTAATCTGAATTAAATGCCTGCTTGAGACATGTAATTTGAAGTGTAACTGAGCTTCCTTCTTTGGTATTAAAAGCAAGAAATCAGCAGCTAATGCCTAGAGGCCAGATCTCTACCATTTAAATTCAGGTACCTCAACACTAACATTCGTAATTTCAGCCATTTGGAAAATGTTTTTCATAAGAATGTATTTGGCATTAAAACCTCCCTTTCCCCCTCACTCAGGGCCACATCCTGCCAACTGAGTCAAACCTCTGACTTAATCCAAATGAAGTTTTGATTGAATAAAAGGTCCTGAATTAAGACCTGTGAAGAAAATGTGTTCTCTTATCATAGAACACAAGTTTGAAAAATGTTCTAGCTCCTGCCAGTGCTGGAAGGGTAAATTATCATTTGACTCCTGTATGGACATATTTATTTAGGACACATAGCCTGGTGACTCAGGAAGTTATGTAAAAACTGACCCAGTTAATTTTAGATGCTATTGTTGGAAGAATATCAGTGAAAATTAATCAAATAGTCACGAAGGAACCACAGGGAAGGAGTGCAGAACACTGGTGGGTAGACTTTTGGCAGTGATCATCGTAACAGTTTTAATGAGAGGAAAACACATTCTCAAGTAAATTAGAGAGTAATGACATGATTAAATGGTAAATAATAGTTAAATACATGCTTGGAGGTCCAGGACAGAGACTGTGGAGTTTTTGTGTTTTGCGTGTATTCCTCTCCAGGCTGCTCCGAGTAGCCAGAGGAGCTCACCAGAACTCTGTCTGTAATTTAGGGTCGGATTGTAGCTTTTAAGACACTGAAGCTGAAAGAGCTGTTGGGGCCTTGCTGCTGAGACTAAGCAAGCTGAGGCTTTCTCCGTAACTCCAAAGCTTGTTGACGTGTCCTTGTTCTTCCACCAGCCACCTCCCCTGAGCAAGGGCCAGCGCCATGGCTCTGCTCTGCTCAGCCTACTGTCACCCAAAAAATGACTGTGCAGGAGACATCTGCTCTCCTTATGCACAGTGGGGGAGAGGGAAGGAGTCTGTCTTCTGCTGAGGCAGGTTTAGTCCCTACTAACTGTGTGTTTGCACAATTACTGGCGAGCAAATTGAGTTGCATATATGTTTATGCAAACAAGGAGTTCCACGGTGCTGGCTGGGAGTGTACCCCATCTATATGGTTCCTTTTTTTCCCTGTCTGCTGAGGAAAGGATGTGAAAAGAATAACACTCACAAGTTGTCTTCATTTTCAAATGTTTCTTTCTCAGAATGGGAGGCTGTACATACAAACTCTGACTTGTTAGCTTTACTTCCTCTAGCTGTAATACACAATGCAGTTGTGTGATGAGTCCATTGGAAGGGAACTGGCCTGGATAAGAGGTATTTTACCTGCTCTCTGTCTGCCACTTTCCACTTCAGGTTGTCAGAGTAAGGATACCTCAAAAACAAAACCAGAAAACTGAAATAACCCTGAATTCTCTTTTTATAGGGTTTACCAGTTTTTCCTGATTTTCAGTAAGTCCAGGTAGAGTATAGTTGCTCCAGTGACTTTGGTCAAATGAGTCAGAAGCCTCACCTATGTCATTCCTTGCTGTTTGGCAGAACTAGAAGGAGTGCATGGGGAGCCCGTCTGTTACAAAAGGAAAAAAAAAAAAAAACAACAGGGCCCTTACTGGGACATCAGTCCACTAAAAGCTGAATTACTTGCTTAGATGATAATTCAAGTGATCAGTACACTGTGTCCTTCAATAACAGCCTGGCAGCTTGCTTATTAGTATAATACAGTATTAATTTTGTCTCTTTCTGCCTTCCCATAATAGAATATTTTCTTACATAAGGCTGAATATTGTACCTCCTCCACTAATAGCACTAGAGGAGGGGAAAGGATATAACTAAAAAATACATGCTATGTTTTTGATTTCAAAGTTTATGTTTTTACTTCAAAGGTTGGCAAATAACAGCTCATATACCACACATTTCTCCAATACACAACATGGTTTGTAATGGTTTCGGTTTCAATCTAGTCTTTTCTTAGATGTACAATTGTGCACCCACAGGTTTTTTGTTAGGAAAATGTAAACCAATTGGTGAGCAGGATTTTCAGAACTACTTAGTAGTGTTTTAATGTTGTTTCTTCAGTAAATTGAAGGTTTATCATTGTCTTTAAAAAGACCATAGCAAACAAAATATTAAGTGCTTTTGCAAATTCTACCCTGGATGTCTAAAGATTGGATCTGTGAAGGAAACAGGTACTTCTAAATTACAGAAATTATGAAAATAATAGTTGGCACAAAACCATGTTCACAATTTCCTGGCACACTGCATGAGCCTAACTTTAAAAAATGCTGCTACTTCTCTAAAGTACAAATTCACTGAGTACATTTGTAAGAAGATTTGCGAAATACCCCTGTATGTATGATCTTTTCTCACTTATTGACTCAAATGATTGGATTTTTAAATACTATTTCTTTTTTATTATTATTAATATGTGACTTTTAGACTCATGTTTATGGACACAAATAATTGTGGATACTGCCAGGGCCATTTCAAGCCCTTATTAAGAGATGCTTGTCATTGAGTCAGGCACTCAGACTCTAAATGGCCCGCAGGCACCTGCAGCCTCAAAGAAGCAATAACCATTTAAGTCTGGACTGAAAATCAAGCACTGATGTTTTAGTGTGACTTCCCATTTCATAAATGAACTTTTCCTGTTTCTATAAAATGCCACTAATCTATAAGTGTTATGCACCACTGGGAAACCATACAGTTTTAGAATATGGCAAACCCAAACTGAAAACATCATAGCTGGCACCTTTTCGAGCAGGCACAGTAGAAGGGCCAAGAACTGCTGCTGATTTCTAGAAATTCATGTGAGCTGGAAGATCCAGGATTCAAAATGTTTGTCTGACTCCTTTCTCATGTTAGAGTTGGTCAGTGGGGTGTCAAATATGTGCTTGATTTCCTCGTATCAGGGGAGATGACTGATTCTTTTCATGGTGCTTGTTACTATTTTCTTCTTGTTTTTCTTAATTATTTGGCATGAACTACAGCCCATCTTAAAACCATTACTTGACTGGGATTCCTTTCTTTCCATTTTGTTACTTCTGCACTCCAGGGGATTTCCTTGAGGAAGCTAATATCTTTCCTAGGTTGCTGCACTGACACAGTATCCGAGTTTCTTTGTTAAGAATTTCCATAACTCATTCGGTCACCAGCAATCTTGGTACTGTTGGCTAAAGTTATTTCCTCCCTTTCTAGCAACTCACTTTTACTTTCTTAGGGTAACTACACTGAAGAAAAGCCCCCATCATGTTGATTTGGTTTGGCAATGCTTTATCTTGTTACTGTGTTCTCTGTTGAGAAAGATGCTTTCTGCGTGGCTCATTGCACCCTGACTCAGCCAGGGATGATTATTGTAACATTGATACTAGGAAAATCATTAGGAAACCAAGCAGACAAACTAACATTGTAACAATGTCTAAGAGTTATATTATGTATGGTTGCCTAGAAGAAGAAAAAGGCATTGCAAGAGTCTTTACATTTATTGCCATACATACCTCAGAAAATTATGATGGGTCAGTAGCAACATTTGCGGTCATACAAAATTTTCAAAATGTGCAGGGGAAACATGGTAGAGCTTGCCCTTCTTCACAGAAGCTGTAAAACACGAAGGATAATGTTGTCTTAAAAATGTTGTTGTATTTCTCACAGACCCAAAGGGTGAGTTGTAGATGTGGGGAGTCTGCGCTCGTTCATTCTTCTTCATTTCCTTTAAATGCTGTATGTACGACTCACTTTACACTGTTGGCACTCTCTTCTTATGAATCTGAAGATCACATGTGTAATATGCAGACAGAAATAAATCCTGTAGGTAAAAGAAAGTAGAAATTGGCTAAAGATCAAAAGTTATACTCATTCCACTCCTTCCTTCGCTTTTATTATCCTGTCTAAATTTGGTCTTTTGTAGAGAGGATTGGGTAGGTTGTTGGGTTTGGGTTTTTTTCAGGAGGAAAGGTTGGCTTAAATGAGAATTTAAGGTTTTATTTGTTTTTCAACCCTGTATGTAATTCGAACCATGGCATAGTTTCTTTGCTAGAATCAAAACTGCGGTTCTTAGAGGGTACAGAAGATTGTGGAGTGGCTTCAGGAAAAAAACAGTTCACCTCAAGTGTTCTGTGAACATCTATAGATTAAGTGGCAAGTAAAGTCTTGGTTGGTTGGGTTTTTTTTCTTTTGTCTGCACAGTTAAACCAAATCTGGTATCATTAAAGTCCCTGTTCTAAAAACAGTTGGGCATGTGCTTAACAAAATCCTAAGATATAAATGGAATTAATTGTGAAATTGCTTGTTTGCCAGGTCAAGCCTTAAGTCTGTGTCTTGGAAAATTTCTCTAGAGAATATGCTTGTAATTTTTGTAGTTTTTAATTTTTTATGACCTTCTTCACTGGAACATAATAAAAAGATGTTTATTTTCCTGTCTTTATAGAGCCCCAGCCTTTAACAGGTAACTTCTAAATGCTTTATTTAAGGCTATGAAATGCACTGGAATAGTAGTGGTGACCATCAGTAGAGCAACTAGTGAAAAAGTTAAGAGCAAGATGTGATGGATATTTAACTTCAGTAGTTTCAAAACTTTGCTTACCATTACTCACTTAAAGGAGATTAATCAAAAACAATAGCTGTCCTAAGGAACTACCACAAAACTTCTCTCCAAAATTGTCTCTCCAAATTAACATTTTTTCATGCAGTTTTTCTTGTTGTTAAAAATGAAATAAATTCATTTTACTTGAATCTCAGATTAAAACTTTGTGGTAGTGTTTATGTAGTTATAGGTCACCACATAAAGTACCATCATTTTTGGCTGTGGTGCAGAATTGTTTAGAGCATTGTTGGTCATGAGCGAGCAATACTGGTAGAGACATCTATGAAGTTCTGGACAGTTTCAATTTATACCAAAACCTTGAATCAAAATAAGTGATCTAGTTGTTAGTGCTGCTTCCAAAATCACTTCAAAATTGAGCTAAGAAGTAACATATGTTTCCACTATTTTTCAGTCCATGGTTGTATATTATACTCAAACCCCAAATACAAAGGAAGAAGCAATTTGTAAATAAAAATTTCATCATCTCATTTGAAAAATACAATTATTTTTAATTATAGTATCATAGTTTAACTATAAATATTATTTGTCATATCAATGCCATAAGTGACCAGGGTTATGTCAGATCTCTCTAAATAACATGGCTATGTGTTACATTGATGTGCAAACAGGAAGAGAATCCAGGCTGATAATGGTTAACGACGGTAAGAAGAGAGACAACCTCATGTTTCAACTAATCTCCAGCTATTAGGGATCAGCACGAGAGACATTATTTCATATCTGCCTCATACAAAATTCCATATACCTAACTCCAAAGCATCTGGTGTGGGCCATAGTCAGAAACAGGATACTGGACTAAATATATCCCATGTTCCCCGTGCAATATCCGTGAGCTTTCTACATTCTCGTGCAGCAGATGTGAAATATGCCAGTAATACCTGTTCTGATTTAATTATTTGCACTACTGTATTTGAATACTAGGTTTTGGTCACCTAACCAAGCAATTGCTGAAGCTAGCGGATGGCCGTGTTGTGCTGGCACTGGAGGGAGGACATGACCTTACTGCCATCTGTGATGCATCTGAAGCCTGTATAAACGCCCTTTTAGGAAATGAGGTAAAATATAAATCATAGTAGGTGGAGACAATGTTTCAAGTTTGCTGAAGCTCCTGTCTTTGATTTTCTTTTAGTAACAATGGCATCAGTCCTTTTTTCATTTGGTATAAAACCCATGCAATTTGAGCATGTCTTAGAAATGAACAGACCTCAGATGAGCTGGTTTGGATAAATACCTCTAAATTAGATGATTAAACAAATCCTTTATATTTGCCTAAATTATTCCCAGTTCTGAGTAAGATTTAATACCTCAGAGTTGCTTTTGGTGATGTGCTGAATACCAGACTTGACATCGTTGGTAGTCACTGGTGTGGATATCATCTACCAGGATTGGACCTTCTGGCCAACTATCATGGAAAAAAAAATGGCTTTTGCAAGGTATCTAGTAATCTTAGGAACTGGATACTGCAAAGGCACATTTTTTGCGGTATTTTGACACTTCAACTGGCCTGTAAAAGAATATATTTCAGAGGCTTTTGAAATTGAATGACATTAATAAAAATGTGTCCAAGACTTACTTAAAAAATGTTTGGTTTTTTTTTAAGCTATAAATGAAGATTCAGGTTGATCTGCATGTAATTTAAATGGAGTGTCCAAGATATATCAAACACTGTATATATTATTTAAAAACTTTTGAGAGTGGACTATCAGACTAAGTAAATATGAGTATGTGCTATTTATATACACAAAATATTAGTGAAAATTGGTCTGTTGTCCGCTAGAAAATACCTTTTATCGTATAAATATGGTGAGAAGGAAAATAAGCTTGCTGAAGGTGCAGTCAAAATAATTTATGAAAGGACAAAAGCCTTTACCATAAACTGTGAATTTTGCAAGATCTTGATGTAAAGTGCAATATGTTACTTTTTTTTTTTCCCCAGGGGAATTGGTAATAGCTATATAATCTCTCCAATCAAATGTATTAGTGCCAAATTGCAAGCTAGTCTACCAGTTCCCTTCCACTTCAAGAGTTCATACCTATGTGAATGATGTAAAGTAATATGTCTTCTGATGGATATTGGATAGAAGGATTTTCTAAATGTTCTTTTAAACCTTTGCTTTTCGTTTTTATGACCCACCGAGAAAAATATTTTTATGCTTATTTTTTACATAATACATGCAATAAGTGATACCTTTTTCAAAAATATTCTCAGACATGTAAAGAAGTAGACACATTAAAAAAAAAAAAAAAAAAAGCTTTCATTGGGTTTTATCTGCTATCACTTTTGACAAGTCCCATAAGGAGAGTTTTCCAGTGTGGTGACACGCACTATTGAAAAAAACGCTCAGCTCAATGTTGGCCCTTTTATTTAGGTGCCGAAATAGGGACTACAAAACCTAGCTTGAGGCATGTGACAATCTTAGTGAATGCAGCATTGCTTTCCTGATCAGCTGCCATTCCAGGGCACTCTTATTGATATTCTCTGTCGTCATCTTCCCTGTGGTAGTATCTTATGGCATCAGTGGCTTTTCATAGCCCTTCTAAGCCCATTCTCTGAAATTTGCACCCTTGTGGGACTAATGCAAATGGTACAATGCTGATGATGTGATGTGTCTTCCTCTGTGTAGGTGCCTGGGTCCTTCTATCCAGTTACGACCATTTGGTGGTGCTACCCATTTATGAAAACTGCCTTGTTTTGTTTTAGCACTATATCACACCAAATTACTATTTCTGCTGTCACTGGCTAGCCATTATCTGAGAAAAAATACTGATTGTGAGAAAAATGAATGGGATAAGTGTACTAGAATAGAAACTTTCTTCCATTTTATTTTAGAGTAATTACAGACTGGGAAATTAGATAAGTTGTGAGTCTATCTGCAAAATATAGCAAAGCAAACTTCAGGAGAGACAAAAGTTCAATAGATGAGAATGAAGACAGACATAACCATGCAGCCATTTTTAATTCACTTGTGAAAGAACATGATCATTAATAACATGAAACATCTCATGCAATAAGCATTATTCTCCTGTGCACTTACTCACAGCATTGTCTTCAGGGACATGCATTAAATGGTCTGGCGCAGTGGAATTTCAAAGAGAAAATATGCTATGGCTGTTAAGAAGAGAAAAATACTCCAGAGACGATGTTGTTACCAACACTACCATAAGAAATTAATGTTTGCTTAAAAGAATAAGTAAAGGTGTTGCCAAGGAGCAGACAGTAATGAGGAAGTCTGATACCTAGTTAGTAGTTAGAAATCAGCACGTCTGTTGACATCTCTAGATTTATGGCAATCTACACCACATGGCCCATAGCATATACATTGCTTGATTTCAGCATAATATTCATGAACTTGCAAAGCAAACTCCAAGTGTGTTCCTGCCAAGGACAGAAAAAAATGTTTTTCTTCAAACAACCAATTACTGTAATTTGAGGATGCATTCTTCCTTGAATGCAATTCTTTACAGGTGATTAATAGGATAATTATAACTTATTATCTGCCCTTCACTTTTACAAATAATGGTATATAGTGCAACCCTAGTTTAAAAACATTGGCAAGATGAACTTCAGTTTCTAAACACTACACATGTAATTGAACTCAAATTAGAAAGGTTGGGAAAGGCCTTTGTAAGGTACTCTGCAGTTTGTCAGATGTATTTATTCATGTGCTGAGGATTAGAATTCATAAACGTTTTGCAGGGTTTTTTGAAAACTTTTTCTTTTCTTTTGTTGTTTTTGGCCAGGACTTGTCAATACAGAAATTCACTGCTTCATGTGTTCTGTTACCAGCAGAATAACATTTTAAAAAAAGAATAACTTTAAACTAGCCACAACTTCCAACTTTCATGGAAAGCTGGTCTGATATGTAGAGGTAACATCAAACTTACCAGTGCAAAATGCTTTCTTTTCTCAATTTGTCTCTGAACACCAAGAAGGAAAACAGGTTGACTTCCAAAATAGATATACTTTGCTCTTATTTATATGTGCGCAGTAGCGCAGTGATCTGTTTAGCAAGATAACTTCTTACTCTTCTCTTAACAAATGCAAGTGGAGCCACTAGGAAAAGAATACACTATCAAGTTAATCTTCTTTAAATAATTTGAGCGTGGCACAGGAAATTCCTGCATACAGTTGTTGATTTTGAAGACTAACCAAAAAAACTATTAAAAATGTCTCTTTTTCTTGGAAGAGATCAGAATTTAAATAAGCTATCAGCCCCATCTATGTGTGGCCAATACTTCTGAACTTCTCTGCAGAAGTACTTTTGAGCAATAATTTCAAATTTTGACAGAAACTCAAATGGGATTGTAACTGTTGGTATTCTCTGATTGGAAGTACTTATCTTGTTAATTGTTTCTTTCTAAGACCCAATTCCCTAAACAGAGGTGCCTAGTGCCTTTTTAGATACCTTAGGGTATCCAGGACATCAGCACAGGACTGGTAGATCTAACACAGAACTTAAAGTAGATCCACACACTTTCTGAGTGGCAAGTGGAAATCAGGCAAGACACCCTATAGTGTCTGAAATGGCTCAATCCGGTTTGGTTGTGTGAATCTCTCCTTAAATGATGCGAAAACGAAAAAGGAAATTACAGAAGTAAAGGTAAGGAGAAATTTTATGAAGATAAAATTATTAATTAGAAAGTTTACATATAAAATTACTTAAAAATAAAAGATTTCAAGATCTTAGGTTTCCTTGTCCATCTTTCTGTGTACAAGCAGAAAATTTCCATGTCACTTTGAGAAAAATCCATCTGACCATTTGCAGAGCTAATTAGGAGCACAGTAGGTTATCTCCTTGGAAGGAAATCTTCCTAAGAGGTGAGAAGAGATTAAGCAGCTGGATTCCCTTGAAATCTAAAATGAAAACATGGAAATCCTTCTGGAAGATAGAAAGGCAGGATGAGCATGAGTTGCTTTAAAATATCCCTGAATTTTCTCAACATGATTTGAGAACTTGTCCATTAAAAGAGCATCTGTCAAAACAAAGGAAATGATAGATTCAGATAATTAGAAAAGAGACATTGTTTTTAAATTTAAGCATTTCTGAGATGATGATATACTCCTTTGCTTAAAATTAAATTCCTTCATTTATTGTGATACTCTTTAAATGATTCTACAGTTTTTCACAGATTGGTTGTATAGTTTCAAATACTTATTTTTAAAGCATATATAGCTATACATATTACTTTAATTAAGAAAACCATTAAATTTTAAGATTTGTATGTTATTCCAAGAAGTGTGTGCAAATTGGGTTGAATGTTGAGATTTTTCCCCAAAATTTTGTCATGGAGAATGGAAATTCCACACTATTTTGTCAGTCCTAGCTTCAGTGCTATAAAGACCTCTGCTATGCCTTTCGGTGCCAGGTAGAGGTGAGTAAGGCTGCTCTATACATGCAAGGGTAGGTTCTGGTTTCTTTCCTCCACATTACTTTTGAAGAGCCACTACCTGGATTTAAAAAGCCCTCAGGGATAAGCTGTCCTTGAGTTCAGGATCCTAAATCCTGCAGCTTATTTCCAACATAACTGCGTTCAGTTGCGGGTTCTTCTGCAGCCAGAACAAGTAAGGAAGGATTTCTTTAAGCACAAACCTCTTTCTTTGAGTCAAAACCTAAGGCTTTAGTTCTTCCTTCATCCCGTCTCTTTTCAAGCAGCCAGGTGGGATATTTCTATGGGACATAAAAGTCAGTCTAACATCATGGTCCCTCTGATCCGTCTACAGGTTTGGGCAGTGTCTCTTAGCTCTCTGTGGTACAGCAGTTTGCCGTGGTGTATAACAAGTGATAATTAGTCACAGACGGGGTCATGCTCTTCTTTGCACAGAGGAAACAGAGAAGTGCAATCCACAGTGTGCTCTGCCCAGCAGGACCCTGCAACAAAGGCACAGAGAGGATGCATGTCTGCTCTCATTGACTGTGGCGGCCAAGGCTGAATTTGGCCCTAAGTCCAAAAACATTTTTAAGTGACTAAATTTAACATCTTCTAGTAAATATTCTTCTGGCTTGAATTTCAGTCTGAAGCAGAATTTGACAAAACATTGTGATTGGTTGGCTCCCAAGCATGCTTGAAAACTTATACTGGACAATTTTCTTGCAGAGTGTGAAGTATGTGCTTCTTTCTTGCAATCTGTTGAGCTGGCATTTAGGAGGGGATGGTAATTTAAGTGGAAAGCTCATACTCTGCAGCTTTCCTGCTGATGATGAAAAGTTGGCATTTTCTCCTTTGTGGAATTCTGCGTGAATCTGGGGCTGCTTGCCAGCTAGGCAGTGAGCTCTGCCAAGAGGGCCTGGACTGCGTTAAAAGGGGTTATTTACCAGAACAGGTAAGCATTTCTCTCTCCAAAATGGAAATTTTCATGGAAGCGAACATGGCCTGAGATCAATTTTAAATTGCATGGTAAACTTGGTCGCAATCTCACTTCCTCATTGTTAATCTGAGTCTAATACTAGAAAAGAATTAACACTGAGTCTAAGCCACCTGTCAACCGCTGCTTGCATGAACCCAGAGTCCAGAAATTGGCCCAGAAAGAGAGAATTAGATGGGGTAGGACACTGGAACAATGTATGTGCCATAGGTCAGCATGGTGACATCAAAGTCACCAAGGTGGGCAGTGTTAGTCAGGAAGTGGTTTGGTGAAGAAAACAGAGAATATTCTAATTCCAAAGCTACATAATTCCAAGGCATCCCTTGGGTTTTGGGGGCTGGTAGGTGCTAATGACCCTTTGTGCTTTTGAAACCTTTTCCCTACTGAAAACTGGCTTGTTTAGGTACTGCACTGTAACAGCAGATCACAAAAATACCTGCCTAAAGTGCTTATATATAAACAGAAAGTGCAGAAACTTTGACAAGATTGCTAATATAAGAACATAGAGGACCTGTGAGATCTTTGAACTTAGTCCTCTGTAATCATAGGCAACCCTATGTGCAGATGTGTTTCTTGCACAGTGTGTCCAGGAAAGGGAGGTTGTAGTTCCCTGCAACCTAGGGGAAGCTGAGGAGCCTGCCTGCCTTCTCCCCTTCCTCTGCTTCTGCCAGGACCCTCCATGCTCCTTACCTTATCCTTGCAATTGCCTCACTTGTCAGTTATCTCTAACTGCAGTCCACAACGATCTTCACTGAAGCTAATCTTGGTGCTTGAAAACATGACAGTGCTAAGGACAATGCAGATATTGCTAGAATTTCCAGCTCAGTACAGACTGCTGTAGTTTCAGATTCTCTCCACGATCCCAAGGATCAATTCAGATCACTTTCTGGGCACACAAAATTTCCATCATTAATTCCTTCTTCAAACATTTGTTGATATGCCTCTGGCATACTTTGGCAGCCCAAGTGATTTTTGCCCATTTACATTGTGTTTCCTACTTTGAAAATGATTAGCAGACACAGTTTCTACTTTCATGTGCTACTTTGGGCACAAAAGCCCGATTCAGCCATGTAAAAGCTTTGAAAATGTGACCCTTTATGTCTAGTCCAAACTGTCTCTCCAGTGGTTTGGTTATTTCTGCAGACTTGAGCTGTTGTTCTCTGAAAGATTTCTTTCCTGACAGTGTATTTCCAGTGCTCTTTTCAACTTCCTTTCTGTTAGCCTCCAGATTTAATAGACTTAATGATCTGAATGCCAATAGGTGTAGGAGGGAAGGTGATTATGCCATATATGCCAGGTGTAGAGTAATTTCTTTTGTTCACTGTTGGGTCTAACTGCTGATATTTTCCAGGGACACCCCTATGTCTATACAGTTGTATCCAACCAGTGGATAGCTGCCAACAGAAATCATTCTGTTGAATGCAGACAGCCTCATTTCAAAGTGTATAGAAATAGCTGCCATAACCCACTGGCTTTATTTCTACAGTGTTTTTGTAATGGTGCTGGATTTTGAGCTGAGCAGGGTATATGATGTAATGAACTTACTTGTGGAGCCTGATAAGGTTTCCTTGATATCGAAGAGGATCCAAGGTCTGTCTGGCTATCCTTAAGGGTGAGGAGGCAGAAAAGCTCCAAAGTAGAAGCCGAGTTTGGGATATAAAATGAAAGTTTTGTGGAAAAAAACAGTTAAGGAAATGATCAATCATGACTGTTATGCTCATCACCTACAGATCTGTTAGTAGAGCTAACCGATGGAGTAATGATTGGTATAATTGTTGGATGTTTGACCCTTTTTCACCTTTTCTTTAATGATTCATCAGCTTATCCTGATTTCTAAAACCACATCTGCGATGTTCTGGTATGTGTAGATATTCAAATGCAGCCTACTTGTTAAAAAATTTGTTTCTGTACTTATAAATAAAGAGGTGCCATTGATATATTAGGAAAAATCAAGACTTTTTTTGGCTCCTGCAAAAAAACAGCTCTGAAGAAGGCAATAGAATATTCACCTTTTAATTGGACATCTCCTCTAGCTATCTCTACATCAATTGGTCCTAGCTTAATAATTGGTACAAGAGGTCTGCAGAAAGAATCTCAAGGTACTCAAAGGGCAAAGCAAGACACAGCTCTCACATCTTGCCATCTGGCAATTCCATACCTTGCACTATTATTCTTACTGAATAGCCTGAAGCTATTTTGTCCTACTTCAGGGGAGTGAATTGGTCATCAAAGCCTTAGGAATTAGGAAACTGTCAAAACAGAACCTTAAGCTACTGTTTCCTTCCCTTTCTGTGTTCCTGTGCCCAGTATCGCCAAACAGAACTTCAGGATTTTGTCCTCTTCCTGGACAAATGATAGATTACTTTAAACAAAAAATAAAAAGTGATAAAAGCAAGTGCTATTTATCTACATAACCCAAGGTATCGATTATTAAGATTGCTATATGGATTATTGTTCTAAAATATGTGAAGCTTGATCTGTTGGTGGGCATTTTCGTAAATATGCAGTTTTCCCCAGGTACCTGCAAGAGTTACCAAATAGAGTAACCTGTGAAGATCGTGAAGTAAATGTGGTTTGAGAATTGCAAATGTATCTGTAAATATTATTTTTATTGTAATTGTTCTTTGTTCTCATCCATGATACATATTATATAGCAACAATCTGCCTTTGCAGTTTGGCCTCCTCGGTAACCAAGTAGAGTTGGGACCCAGTCAGATCCTACCAGCACTCCTCTGCACACTTGCTCACTGTGTAGAACGGAGTGATTTATGCTATTTGAAAACAAAACATAGTTCTATTGTTTCAAGCCACAAGGAAATCTTCCAGCTGCAATCCCACATGGGATTCTAAGGAAATAATGACATGAACAGCCCTATTCATTTTAGTTACCAAGATTCCAAAGGACTGGTGATATTTGCAATGTCTTTCTTTATCACTGACGGGCATTGACTGCTGATTGTAATGGTAGGATCCCAGAAGTTCTGGGATTTGTAGCTAAGCTTGCTTAAAATAGCACCACTAAGGGAGTATCTACACTGCAGTTACTTCCCACTTTGTGTACTTGGATCAAAGCTGATTTTATCTAGTTGATGGGTAGCAATGCAGTGGAAGCAACCTGGAGGACAATATAAGATGGCTACTGAACTATTAACTTCACAGAGGAAGCTCCTCGGGTGGGCTTCACTTGACCTAGTTCAAAGTAGACCCAGGCATGCTTAAGAAAGGAGTTTTGTCTGCAGTACAGATGTCTCCTGTCAATGGTGGTCAAACTTCCTTGGCTTTAGAGAGGAGAGATTGGTATTGATACCGCTCTTCCTTGTCCACCTTGACATGGTTGCTACTCCTGGCTCCACAGGAGCCCCATGCCAAGCCTTAGCAGCCTATGTGGGGAAGCGGAAAAACTGGTTGGACTCTAAGCATAGTTCAAAGAGAATGTAGTTGTTACAGCACGAGAAGACACATTTAACCCAAACAATCTTTTAGCCTTTTTCTAGGGGAAAATGTATGAAAGGTGGACAAAAAAGCACATGTGGCTGAATTTCAAAACACAGTTTTCTTGGTATATCTATCCATTGCAGGGCAAAAATAACAGTGCAGTAACAGAACACTTCCTTCTGCTAATTTACTATGATGCAGCCCTACTCAAAGAATATACAATTAAAACTGGCTAATTAAAATGCAGCTGACTATAAAAAAAAATACTTAGAGGACTCCTACTGCTGATCTGCATAACCATTTTTTATCTACTACTTTATTTGAAATTAATGCAAAGCTAGTAAAAGCAGCTGTGTTTTATGGTTTCCCCCTATAAATCTTAAAATGTGTAAGATGGTTAGATGTAATAAAACCAGAAAAAAAAAGATAATAGAGTGCACACTTCGGTTCCAGTGTGGCTTCAGCAAGGTTTTGTTTGGAGTGCCCAGCTGCATATACAGACGCAGTGGAATTTGGTTTGTGAGGAACCTACAAAAATTACACAAATAACTAGCATTTTTTTAATGAATAATACACAGACATGCACCTGCTTCAGAGACTCCATAGATTAGTCTTGCAGCCAATAGAAAAGCCCCTTGGAATTCAATTACATGGCTGGAAAACAGAAAACAAAATCATGGCTATACTTTCAGAACTGATACCAGCAAAATGTTAACCAGTTCTTGGGCTGAGCTTTTCCTGAGGATTAGATTGTTTCAGTTTGTTTTACTTCCCTGTGGCTTATTGAAAATTTATATTATTCTATTCTATTCTTGCAGCTGGAGCCTCTCCCAGAAGATATTGTGCACCAAATCCCCAATATGAATGCAATAGCTTCTTTAAAAAAGACCACTGAAATTCAAAGTATGTTTCTCAGTTTGGGTTGGTGGGTTGGTGGGTTTGGGGTATTTTTTATTATTAATTAATGTCATAGACATTTAACTATTGTTTCAGAGAAAAGAGTGGGCAAATGTTTTATGTATAAACCAACATTCTGTGTCTAGTACATATATTTATTTATATATGCTTTTATTTTTCTTTCTTTGACATCTCTTTGTTTCTGCTATGTATTTAGCTCTGAAAAACTAACTCACTGAAATTATTTAGAACTTTCTGATTCCTGAATATTCCCAAATCTTTCCATTCCAGAGCAGCTTGGATGAAATAGATGTTTGTCAGTGAGGGAGAGGAACAGACAGGTAAATTAGAGCTCTAACAAATAGTTTCTTCAGATTCTGTTTGTGCAGTCCTTTACAAGTTACTCACTTTGAGGTGTATAGGAGCTTGAGATAAAGTTAAAAAGCTCAAAATGGGCGCTGATGCATGGAACAATGCTAACAAATACATGATTTTATTCTGTTTCTGGTGCAGAAGGTACTTGATTCCTTCACTTGTGTGCCCTGACCCCAACCCTTTACTACCCAGATGCTTTAAGGCATTTGCTCTGGTCTCGCTGAAAATTTTTTGCTTTGCCATCAGTTGCCTTAATCCAACTGAGCAGACTTCCCTTAAACTTCTAATCTTCTGCTCTTTGCCATTTTACCAAGACAGTGGGAGCTTCCTGAGTTCTACTGTTTGCTGGTTCCTTAACAGTAACAAATGGATAACAAATGTTTTGTTTCATGTTAGATGAATCATAAATTGGTATTCATCTGTATAAAATAAATGCAGTTTTTAAAAGGGACACCATGCATTATCCATTGATCATGCAGTAATTATCAATCTGATTTTAGTTGTAAGGTGACAATTAAAATTCATTGTAGGTATATAATTCGTCCTTCATATCCTGTAGTAACCCAGATATGCAAATGCTCTAAGTAAATCAGCTATATATGATAAATTCCAGTAAGTAATTTTTGCTGGGTGGTATGTCCTAGGGTAGCTCATGAGTTAGTATCTTCCTTAAAATTCCCTGATAATGATCTGGAAGGAATCAACAAGTCAAAGAAATTAATGCATTATGCAAGATAGAGCAGATTTGTAAATGATAATAAGGACAGAAAGCTGCACACAGGCCACAGACATGAAGAAAGAATATGCAACTCTGTTTGAAATAAGACATGTATTTAATGAAAATGGATCTGGGGGAAAAAAAAAAAAAGTTGAATTGAGAAAAAAAATAATTAACACTGGCTCCAGAAAGGCATAGTGTCTTACTAGAAATACACACTAATGATGGCAGTTCAGAAAGAAGGAATGGATTTAGGAACAAATTCATAGTGTGTGTCTAAAAACATAGTTCAGACCTCTGCAGAGTAGCTTAAATTTACTTGTTCAGAACAAGCTTAGGTTTGAGCTGAGCTGGTACAGTCACAGCAGTCCAGTGGGCTGTTCTGAAGCCTGTTGGACTGGTCAGGGTTTGGAGTTGTTTCTACACAATGTTCTGTCTTTTCTTGCAGTTATTACCTGAAAGGTTATGCATACGTCATTTCGTCTGGAGAGAGACCAAGTACTAGAGAGGAATATGCTTGGATGACAGAAGGGTGCATTGAGGAAGTTTAGTGCAGCTTTATGAAGGATGCATATTTAGATGGGATTGAGAGAAGCAAGTACATGTTGAATAGTTATGCAGACTGAAAAGCATTAGGCTGTGGGGTAGCACTGTGAAAGACACTGAGAAAGCCTGATTTGTTTGGCTGATTGCTTGCATGTATATTGAGTCTCTATTTCTGTGCTCCAACTTTGATGATGAATATTAGCAATATTTTAGACAAAAAAAGTCCCTCTGTGTTTGCTGCAAAAAATTGAAGATGCAACACTTAGCTAGACAATGAGAGGAAACAACTTTCTTCTAATTAGAATGGAATTTGTTTAAATGTTTTGTTTGTGACAGTGATCCAAATCTCCTTTGGAAATGTAATACATTTGGAAGTAGTAGTTCCCACACCCATGTAATATGCTATTCCTAAACAATCCTGTTCACTATCTTGAATACCACCCCCAAACTGTTTTTTTCAAGCAAGCCATGGTATGGCATGTCCAAATCTATTTGTGAAAGGCAATTACAAATGCCTGTAACAGTGACAGAAACATTCACTTTTATTATTTCCTGGTAATAATCAGTGCTCCCACAAATCTTTGAGGGAGACTTAAGCACATTTTCATGCTGAAATCCAAAGCATACCTAGAAGACTGATTTGGTTTCATTGTTTGTTCTTGCAAGCCGTGATTGCTCTTCAAGTTTTGTATGAATGAAACCAGCAGTATGCTTCATTCTTTCCCCTGAGCTCCACCAAGTTCTTCTCAATGAATGTAACAGGACCAGCAGTATTTCACATTCCAGTATAGCACAGTAGAAATGGCATTTTCAGAGGTGTGAGCAGTTTGAGGCAGATGCTTTTTGAGCTCATTTAATTGTCAATCCACAGGATACCTAGGGTTTCTAACAAAGCTTCTTTGCAGCTGCATGCCATGATTGCCTCTCCCTTCCACAAGACTTTGCCTGCAAATCTTGTGGTTGAGCACACATGCTAGCCCTGTATGTTTTGTGCTCAACATATAAATGTTGTTCTTCGTAAAAAGCAGCTTGCAAAGCTGTTCTGCTTACCACAGGTGTTTGTAAGTACAGCTTTCTGATTTTAAAGAAAAAACTACCATTGCTTTTTCACAAGCTTCAGAAAGCCCACTTTGCATGAGGTATGCACTGCTACCTGGATGCTATTCCTATTTGGGACTGCTTTAAAATTTCCTCCCACAAACCACAAACACCTTGCCATGCACACCATTCTCCAAGACCGTCCACTGCAGCATAGATGCTGCCACCTGCTTCCTGGCCTGACTCTGCTCTCCCTCTTTATCGCTAAAACCCCTCTTATAATACAATTCTCAATGCGGGGAAACAAGGAAAATCACGCATCGCTTGGGAGTGAAGGGCAGTTAAATGGGCACAGAGAGCCCACTAATATGCTTGAATTGGCCCTGAGTTTTAGTGTTACAAGAAAGTCAGGATTCAGGGGGCAGCTGGTGTGTGAGCCTGTGTGTGAATGAATGAATGCGATGTAGCAATCCTCACTGATGCTGTTTTATTGTTGCTGCAGGAGAGCAGCACAGTGGTAGCTGGGTACTAATATTTTATTTTATGAATAAGAACCCTTGAAAACTCCAGCAGTGAACATGGGTTCATTTCTTTTATAGGCAAGAGGGGGTATTATTCCCATGCCAACAGATTTGATTTTCTTGCACATCTGTTTCTGCAACAAAAACCCCACCCACTCTGCGAACATTTAGCTCATAAATTATAGGGTTTGAATTGGGTGTATATTGCAAAGACTGACTTTTGCACATATGATCTGTGAGAACATTGTGGAATGCTCATATAACTTTTTTGTTTGTTTTTAGTGCATTTTTTAATGAATAGAGAATATGGTCTCTGAGCACAGTAATAATAGAGAATATTTTTGTCTTGTTTTTATAAAATTTGCCAGGCTCCAATCACTGAGCCTACTGTTATGTACATAACTTTTTAGCTGTGTCTTTCATGCTTTTGGAGCAAAGCCAAGCTCCTAACACTTAATCTCAACTTTGTAGGATACTTAATACACTTTACATTTTATCCCCAGAAGGTCCCCGTTATTTAAAGATTCTGCTAACTACTCAAACATGCACACTATTAGAGTTCAAAGAAACACACTGGCCATGCTTACTGGTTGTTCTTGCAGATTGACTTGGGCTTTCATCTTGCAATGATGTTTTTGAATAAAGACATTTCAGGCTTTATTGACAGCTGCTTTCTCACTGGAGGGAAAAGTTCATCTTTCGAAAAGCCTGAAACTGTGTTGAGAGCTGTGTTACCAAAGAGGGAGTTTTCAGCAGCCTTTGTGCAGCACAGGCAGCACCACTGCTGGCCTGGCCTCCCAGCTGTCAAAGCCTCCAGCTACCCTCCGGATAAGCACCTCAACTCAGCCCGCTGCCCAGCTGCCAAAATTCTCCTTTTAGCCCTCAGAAAAGTCCCCTACTTGATCCCTCCTCTTTCACAGCTGTTGAAACCCTCCATCTAATTCCCAGATAAGTACCCTGATCCAACCTCTGCAGCAGCTGCTGGAAGCTTCTTGCTAAACATTGAATAAGCTCTGGTCCAGAGCTCCCAGCCTTCCCAAAGCTCCTAATTTCCAGGTGTCATCCACCTGGCAATTAGTGAGAGCTCGGTGGATTACTGGACTGTAAGAAATACATATGTAAATTCTTACTTGTTCATCTGGTTACTGCTAAACAACCTCTTTCTTAATAGCACTGCAGTAGCAGACCATTTTATATATTGCTGATGAGTCACCTGCCATTTTTGTTTGCGTTGCTTGAAAAGCTTCTTACTGTCTCTTCTGTTGCAGGCAGAAAGCTGAGAACACTTATGCTTTTAATCCACTGCTGTGTTTTTACACAGCAAACCAGAAAGCTCTATTCCTTATATCTGGCAGCTTTCCAGCAGCAGCCAGTTCATATACGAAAGTTTTAAATAAATTATTGTTCTAGTATACGCCCTGAGGTTGGAGGAGAAAGAACATCCAGGACTAACAAACCTGATTGTTCTGGCAACATCACTTCAGTCCGAGCTGGCATTTCTGACTTTTTTCCTTTTCAAGACAGTGCTGTGTGAGCACTTTGTACAACAATGTTCATTTTTCTAGTCCTATTTGCTGTATATGCATCAACCGTCTGCCATATCAGAGCTTCTAGGTATTAACCCTGCCCTGAACTCCCTTCACCTTGCATAGATAAAGCCAATAGCCTGTCTAACAGTATGTGTTCATTAGTCTGTGTGTTACTCCTCCAGTTTATTACCTTCTGGGGAAGGGTGTGACACAGCCCTTGGAATGAAAGCACTTTCCAACTTGGCATTCTTAGGTTCAGAAATATACCTCTTCACTGCAGTCTGAAATTTCAACTGTACTGCTTACACCGCAGTGATTTTAAATTATAATCACTCAGTGTTGAACTAAGTGATTACTATGCTTGTACCACCATGCTAGCTAAAATTCCCATAAATTATTATGTGTGTTTTCCTTAGGCAAGTACTGGAAGTCAGTGGAGCCATACTCTGTGCCAGTGGATTGTGCGCTGGCTGAGTCTCAGAAACGAGAGAGGGAGGAGACGGAAACGGTGTCTGCTATGGCCTCTCTTTCAGTGGATGTTGAGCAGTGCATGCCTCAGGAAGGCAGCAGGTAAGCATATGCAATTATTGTAGAGAACAAGGCTTTCACTCCAGTCAAGTGAGATGAAGAAGACAGCTAGACTAAGGGGTGTTTCAGAATTATCTGCTAACTGAGGTAGCTGGAACTTTTCATCCCTGGATTTGAATTCTTTCACTTGGCAATTCGAAGCAGAGGTATTCTATGCTAGCAGGCTTTTTTTTTGGTGTGTGTAATTCTTTACTAAGGTTCGCGGTTAGTACAAGAACCTTGTTTTCTGCCCACGTCTAATGCTCTCTGCTACATAAAAAGTGCAATATCCATATGAGGAAAATAGACGTGATCAAGTGTAATCAACCGTATTCTTCTCATTGAAAGCTATTCAAACCTGTTTTAGTTTTAATTTTCTAGGAAGGCATTTAACACATGGTCAGATAAATTTAATAAGGATGGACTTAAATCATTATTAAATGATATTAGACAGGCATTAAAAGTTACTTCCCTGGAAGCAATGGAATGGTGCCAGTATAAAACTTAAAGCAATCCTGACCAGGATTAGGGCCAACATTTTCTGTGTACCAAGATGAAGGTACACCAGCAAAGAATGAGAACACTGTTTTTTCCAGCTTGTCAGCTGCTTTGTACATTAATGAAGATTGCTTTCAGTTTCACAAATTGAGAAAATGATACAGTAACTGCTGCTGTGTTTCTTGCCAATTAGAGATGAAAAAAATTGATAGCCACTGAATACTGTGTCATCTACAAAACAGTATTTCTTCAAAGAGTTGTTAGGAATCAGAAAAGCCACTGCAGAAGTTCTTGGAGTTTCCTCCAAGTTGTTTTAAGGGTAAACTTTCCTGGTCTTCACCAGTAGAGGAGACCCAAAATGCAGTGGAACCATTCAGTTTCCGTCACACAGAGAAAACAGGGGAGAGAGGAGGAAAGGAGAAAAAAAGCCTTATAAGGAGACTCATCAGCTCCCTGCAGGCTGCGGAGCAGAGCTGTGTAACAGCAGGAGAGAAAGGAGGGAGCTGCGGGTGGGCACGGTTGTGGTGGGAGCGGAGCCAGAAGGATCCATGGCTCCTACGTTGTGACAACTACTTGTTTGATTTGGTTCTTGCCTCCTGCTTTGGCTTTTTTAATCAGAACTGAACTGATAGGCATCCAGGGAAATGGTGCAGTGCTAAAAGCTATGGATGCGTTTGGGAGCGAACGTCTCTCACAACAGTGGGAGCGCTCATCTGTCAATGAGTTGACAGACATGGCTCAAAGAGACACACAGGGAGCAGAGCTAGCTAGTAAAGTTCACAGTATTTACATAATTACCTTTCCGATTGTAATCATATTTTAATATGCTATGGATATTGTTGTGCTAGTATTATTGCAAACAAATCCATAAAAGCTTAGGGAAGAATATGTGACGAACGGGAGACACATTTTAAATTTGTGAGAGTGCTAATCAGTGCTCAGCTAAGGACTAATGTAAGGTTTGTCATATAAATTTGTGACAGTTATAAGACACTTCTGCTAGCCAGGGACAGAAAGGTGCCTGCTCGTGTGTGCATAGCTCAGAAATATAAAGAATTTCAGCTAAAGTGTTGGAACTAATGTAGTCAAACAAAGCAAAGCTTTAAGTTGTCTGAAAAAGGGCGTGGTTAGTTTTGTGTATTTTTACATTGCTCAGAATAACCAAGAATTGTATTTCTTATGTACCTCCACTCACTTAAAACTGCAGCCATTGAGAGCAACGGCTGATCCTACATAATTTGAACAAAATAACCCTTTGACTAATGCTGCACTGAATTATTGTATTTATTACCTACCTACTGATAACCTGTGACAGTTTCCACCCATTCTGAAAACAGAATTTCAGGGCGGAGCTGAGAGAAATGGAAAAAAAACGGATGTGCTGAAATGTACACAAGTGAAATTCATGTGGCTGCCAGATTCATTACACTTCATCAGTTCTGGACTCTTCTAGGGACAGATCTGTCGTGATGAATTGTTGTGTGGAAAAATGGCTTCGTTTGAAATATCTTCTGTGGTGCTGCAGAGGTTTTTCAGCAGCACAAAAAAACCTTATGCACGCATGCGTTCCTAAGTCTGTTTCCACATTCGTAACCCACAAAGAAGTCACCCAAAGCCAGATTGCCATCAGAGAGCAACAGGACAACATAAGTGCTGTCCCACTGGGCTGAAATTGATAGTTAGGTTTTCTGAGGCTTCAGGACATCATTCTCTTTGTTTTCTTCCTGCTGAATGTAAGGAGGAATATGGAATCAAAAATGGTCACCCTGAAAGTCTGATTTTGAGAGTCCTCTGAGCTGTGGGGAGAGCTGAGAGGACCTGGCTGCACTTTCAGCATGAATGAAAGTCCAGCACAGGATCATAAATCCAGGGACTGATTTGACATTGCACACTCTGGTTTCATGCCAGTATAATTTCATTTATTTCACAAAAACATGCTGTTCATTTCATAGGCACATACCAACACAAACTGCAGTAATGTACTGATGAGTCCAACTTTGCTTTTTCACATTTGTTATGTTTGTTGTAATTAAGGACCAAGTATGCAATGCTCCTTCTCCAGTCCCTTACTATGCAAATGACAGAGCTGCAGGGACGTGAGGAGTTGCTGGGGCTCTCGAGCCCTCTTCATAAGGCCACTGTAGATGCGCCCCTTCTCCCCCCATTGTCAATGGGGGCCACCTTCTGAAGACCCGTTGCAAGCCTTTGCACTGAGTGTTTGTTTGGGAAAGTTGGTTGTGACATGTAGGGTGGGATCAGGGGAGAAAGCGGCATGGCTGGCAGGGCAGCCTGAAGGGTTCCTTCATTATGGCAGGAGCCAATTTACTTTCTCTTCATTCCCACCATGGTCAGCCAGGCTGATAATTCTGGCCTGCATCTCTAACGGCTGTTTCACCGAACTGATGGTAGAGATCCTGTTGACTTCAGCTTTGGATGGTCAGGCCCCCAGATGAAGAGAGCGGCAGCAAGAGTCTCTTTGCGGCAAACTCTTGCCAGTTACGTTGGAGGATATAGTGGTGTTTGGAGTGAGATGACTCACTTTAAACTCAGATTTTGGGTAAAGCAGCTCTTTTCCTGGCCAACTCATATCTGACTCATTTACCACTGATGAATAAAGGATAAAATGCTCCTGGCTAAGGCCCATCTTAAGTATTTCTCTTTCTTTCTTCTCTCTTTCTTTCTTTTCTTCAAGTGACAGTGCCGATTATTTTTTCATTTGATTTTCTCTGGCAGGCTAAATGAAGAAAACTGCAAAAAGCTGCTACGCTTTTGGTGTTTTATTTTACCAAAGCACAACTCTGCATTTTAAGATCCAATTGAAACTTGATTATAGACTTCAGAAGAGAACAGATGTAGAAAAAAGTTTGTGGATAGGAAAGAAAACATACATGATGCTAACACAGATTTAAATACAGATGCAATTAAAGGAACAAGCATGCCCTATAAAACATTTCTAACTACCATAACTTTTGTGTTTTGATAACTGCTTATTCCCTATGTGAGATACAGATTTAGCTAATTAGAATTTTGCTTTGGCCAGACATCCATTTCAGAAATCATGCTATGAAAATATTCAATACAGTGATGTCCCTGATACATTGGAGCTTCTGTATGTTTCTTCTTAAAATGGAAAAATAAAAGGGTGTGGAGGGAGATTTCTTGCACTTACTACTTTTACAGCAAACAGTAAATCTTGAGAATGACATTTATCAGAATTTGACTTTATGGCCCTCATTCAGCTGAGCATAGATTTTACTCAAATGGAAATGAAAACAAGGGGTAATTTTTAGATATTACTCTTAGTGTTACAGAGCTACCAGTTGCAGTTTTGGTCACATTGCATTGTATTACATACATTATATTATATACTAGAGCACCTGGTTGGATCACGGGCTACAGCTAGCCACCATCTAGGGTCACTTGCTGTGTTTATGTACCAACTCATAAAGCTTCGCTTAGCATTTCACTATTTGGGTATCCACCTCAGCCTTGGTGAGTAACCTGCACCTATCTGGCCACACCCCACAGGACCTGCAGTCACAGCCAGGCTCAGGAGCTGAAGAACAGCTTCCCCAGGTCAGGCTGCAGCCTTATCTTGCCCACCTTCCTCTCATCCACCAGTGGTGGGTGCATAAGGAAGAGAACCAGGAGCAGAGGGGTCTGAGAGACAGCCTTGCCCCGGTGAGTCAGTAGATCTCAACAGCTGTATCTGACCCATCCTGTGTAAAAGCCTCCAGGATACCTACCCAGGCATAAACTTTCCAAAGCTTTTTTTCAATGAACTTACACCTTTGGTGCTGAGGTAGTGAACCCCACAGCCTCATCAGGCATTGCACTTCTTTCTCTTTGCTCTAAACTTATTAACCAATAGATTCAGAGGGGAACCGCTAGTTCTTGCATTGTGAGAAATAAAAGCAGCTCTTTCCTTACTCATAGTCTCTAGCCTATTTCTGGTTTTAAAGGCTTCAGCTGTCTCAAGACTGTATTCCTCCTGGTATGAAAATAATTTCTTACCTCTGATGATCCTGCCCCTCTCTGTGACTTTTGTAGTTTTCTTTGAGACAAAGTAAGAACTACATGCAGGACTCCAGGTGTTGGGCACACCATAAATTTACACAGTAGCTTAATGTTGGGGATTTTTTTCTTGTTTCTGTTGCTCTCTGCTCTTCTACCATTAACTCCAAGCTCTCAGTTGTAGCCACCACTGTGTATAAACAGGTAAAGCTGTCCTCCCCCCTGTTTTGAGTACTGTGTACTGGTTCCTCAAAGCATTTGGATAAAATTCTTGGAAGACTTTCTTTGCACAGGGATATCACTTGATCTCTCTTCCTTCATTTCCTTCAGAAACCTCCTTGTAAGGCTTGCTTTCTCTGTAAGTGTTAAGACATAACTCTTACCCAAATTACTATTACCTAAATGCCTTCTAATTTTATCACTGATTATAGCTGCTTTCAATTTCCCCATACAGGCTTATTGTAGCTCCTGAAGTTTTCAGAAGGGGAATTGCGTTTCTTACCTTCTCTATCTCTTGCATGGATGCTGGGTTAAGCAGTAGAATATGCTCAATAATTATTTCTTCAGCAACATCATAATTGCATTCCCCTAGAACTCAGTGGACAAATATCATCTGCTCTTAACAATTTGGCAATGTTTAATATATCACTTTGTTCTAGTGCTGATTCAGTTTAAGATAGTTCATCTGCAAATAATAAAATCTCCCTGACACTTCTTTAGTGAACACAGATATAAATAGTTCATTTTGCTTTTGCGGTCTACCTTCCTTGATGCTCCTTTTATGCTTTGATCATTTCTTCTGATGTATTTTGAAAGATCTTTTTATTAGTAGTTTTTATGCCTTTAACATGTTGCTCTTCAGGCTCCCCTTTGGCTTGCCTCATTGAGAGTTTACATTTAACTTGCCAGAGTTTATAGTTTATTTAATTTGCCTTATTTGGACATTACTTCCTCTTTTGAGAGTATACATGTAGTTACCTTATTCTGCTCTTAAACTATGATGGTTTTTACTTTTAGTTCCTTTTTCTTTGATCCATACAAAGCCCATTTTTACTAGGGTATACACTTACCCAGGATCTCTTATATGATGTCTTTAGACACTCTCCGAATCATCTCCATGGTGTAGAAATGTACCTCTTTTTCCCCAGCTCTCTGCTACCAGAGGATCACTTTTCAATTACAATGATCTTCCCTGAGACAGCTGAGTTAAATTAGGAACAGATTATGGCATAAAACAGCCATACCAAGCCAGAAAATCTGTCTTTTGTTTGGCAGTTTCTGTGACTTGGAAACATACCTTGAATTTTTATTTTTATGTGTGTGATGATGTACCTATGAGGAATCTCTATAATTCTGATTTAAAAAATAAGGTAAGAGAAACATTTACTTTTTTGAATGATGTACAGGGTTTATCTATATTCTTAAATATTAACTTTTTTTAAAGTGTAGATGTGAACTATTTTAAATAATATTCTCATAAATAATATGGATTCCATTTCTTCTCAACTGACACAGAACAATACTTAAGATGTCACATGTTTTGCCAGATTTTATCCATATGGTAGGATTTTTGCCTCATCTATTTCTTTGGGTTTAAGATTTAAACGGAATCATTTTGTTTAATGTTAACTGCAAAGAGACTACTTCATTCTGCTATAGTGTGAATTGCATATATAGAGAACTATAGGTGAGCACTCTTTCCAGCACACCAAAATAAACAGAGCAAATGCAAGAGGGCTCTGCTCCTAGGAACTTGCAGTTTGAACAAGCCACCATGAAGCCTTAATGAAAAATCACAGTTGTGGTTCTACAATCATTACAGTCCCAATCGGTGTCTTTCTGAATCTGCTGACTGCATGGGATCAGTCTGGGTCAGACCCGAGCTCAGAGCTGCACCTCTGAGGAACCAGTCAGAGCATACAATACGGGATGGGTTTTTTTGCCTGTTTTATGTTTTTATGCCAACTTCTTGTCAGCTACAGGAAGACTGACTGAACTGATGTAACTAACAGTGACATAACTGAAGTAACATAAATTTGGCCTGTCAGACTCTGCCCCCTCGATTCTTTTTTTGAGAACTTTTGATTTCAGCAGAATGGGTATATATTGATTCACCACTCAGTGTTATGGGACTACAGTGTTTTTCTCTCTGTACTAAGGGACCTAAAACTTTACTGGCTCCCACACAAAACTCCGGCCTAAGCCGTTATCCCATAAAAATGTATGGGTTTAATGATAAGCTGTTGGATAGATCCAGTGACTTCTCTGACACTAATAAAACGAAGTTAAAGCATACACATAAGTCTTCAGCAGGAGACTGGAGAAGGCTGTGAGAGTACCCACACTGAGAGACAACAGCTGGATTCGCCAGGGCACCTTAACCTCCTCTCCTTTTCCAAAAAGGACCTTGCATCTGGCACTTGCATATAAAAATTTCTATTGGTGCTTAGGCTCTGGCTGATGCAGAATATTGGTATATTGTTGGAAGATATTGGAATATATTAGAATATAGCACTCAAGGTCAGTCCTGGTACTCAGAAGCACCCTCGTCAGTGAAAAATTGCCCAGGACTAACACCCTGAATAAGATAATTTCTCAATTGTAATATGGTCATGAGAATGTCAGTCCCAGAAACCAAAGACATGGGAACAGACTGTTGCACGTACTGCTTCTCTAGATCCTTATAAATAAGCCAAACCCCCACTTTCACTTCCAGAGGTTTTCCAGAGCTCCACTCCTTCCTGCTCTGCCAATGTCCAGTTGAAATCTATTGACAACTATTTCTTCCCATTCGCTTACTCACAGCAGAACCTAAAAACTGAACTGTTAATCTGCTTCCAAATTATCCTCTTGCCAGACAGCCCCATAAGGTCCTGGATGTTTAACAAGGGCTTATTGCACTTTTGCGTTATGCCAGAGGACATGCAGGTCTTCCAAAAGTGGCTGGAGAAGGTGGAAGCATGCGGTCAGCACAACAGCAACATACACCACCAGTGTGAATTCCCCACACGGTGCATGATCCTTTATCACACCTGAGGACGGCAGCAGCAGGCTGGCCTCCATCCTACCCTGGTTGCCACTGTGCAATCTCTGCTGCAAGCCAGAGCAATGCAAGAGGGGAAAAAGAGGGAATGCAAGAGGGCTTCACCTCGCCTCTCAGCAATGAGGGAGCTGCAGTGGTTACTGTATGTAGGAAACATTCTCCACCATGTGGTGAGGAACAAAAGATTTAAGATTTATAGGTTAATAATCTTTTAGGGTCAATAATACTTTGGAAAGTGATTAGTCTGAAAAACATCTTCTTTTTCATATTTCATTCATCTGACATGTTTTTCAACATACTAGCTGTGATCATTCCAAATCATAAAGGAATAACCTGCATAAAATCATTTATAGACACGCTGCTGAATTTTTCATTGGGAAAGACTTTAATAAACTCCAGATTCATTTAAATTTCTCTGGCTTCCTTGCTGAATAAACTACCAAAGCCCATGCAAGCCCCCATTAATTACTTTTTTTTTTTCCATGGGACCTCATGAGTTTGTACTTTCTGAGGGCTGTTTTACTGAAGCCAGTTATTATACTGGCTTACAAGATTTAAATGGTAAATGTCTCATTTATTAATTTGCATTTACTTTTTGCTCTCCCCTCATTTCAAAATTGCTTGAAGTAACTATTTTTAAGGTCTTAAGCTCATTTGTCGTATGGTATTCTGCCAGACTGAGGTAAAAAATGGTTTATGTCCAAATTCTTATGCCCTTCAATGGTGAGGTCTCACTGTGATCTCAGAAGCTTGCCATCTTATAATTGCCAGCATAATCCTGAAGTGCGGTAGCTTGTCAGATACAAGGAATTATGGCACTTTATACCAGCCCAGCATATGTCCCAGCTGTTTTTTTACTGGATGTTTTAAGGAGCTCATCGTGTCTAAGCTGAATATTTCCCAGAGGCTTTCAAATAAAAAATATACATATAATCTGATTTGATGTTATTAATAGATACCTTCTCTATGACAGTGATCTGCTGATCGAGTTCAGAATTTTGTCTCAGAAGTTGCAGGCAGGCAGGCAGGCAATGCATTTGTGAAAGCACAGAATCAAAAATCAGAGGACTGAAGAACCCCAGAAGAAACACTGCTAACTACTTGGCTACTAGTGAACTATTCTGCTTTAATGGTATGGGCCTACTTGAAAAAATAAATGCATGTATTTTTAGTTGCAAAAGCTTGTAAAATGAAAGTATCACAGCTATTTTTTTCATGAAATTATTTGCCTCTGTTGACACAAAGCATGTACATTTCTGGACAAAAAGTTATAAAATATTCTGACATATTTTAATATAAACAGGAACATTTTCAGTGATTGCTTGGATCTAAAATGTTTTTCCACTTGACATTTGTTTATACTTCCTAGGAAAGAAACTCTATTTATGGATAAATGAATAACACAAATAAACATCAGAGAGAGCTGAAAAATCAGCTTTGATTATGCATGAAAATCTACAATGTCATTGTGTACTCTTGTGCCGTATTCTGATTGCCTGTTTATTTTTACAGAGCTGCTGGCGAGCCCATGGAAGAAGAGCCAGCCTTGTGAAGTGCCAAGTCCTCCCTGATATTTCCTGTGGGTGACATCATTGTGTATCCCCCCAAAGCACCCTCAGACATGTCTTGTCTGCTGCTTGGGTGGCACAGATCAGATGGAACATAAACACTGGGCACAAAACTCTGAATAGCAGCTTCACTTGTTCTTTGGATGGACTTGAAAGGGCCCTAAAGATTCCTTAAATGTAACCGCTACAATTCTAGAGTTACAGTAAAACAGGCTCGGAAGAAAGAGCCTAGAGCATGCTTTTTATATGCTGTTTGACCCACTCACCAACATAAATTGTGAAATAGAGTATTACAAAATTCTACATGATAGATTATAGATATGAGAATTGCAACAGCCAGCAAAATACTCGGTAAACTCCATGAATCACTTTCTGACAATTTTTACTGGGTAATTTTTTTCATACTGCGTTAAATTGTTAATAGAATTTGTTTTCCTTGCTCTGTGTAATGAAAAAAAGAAAAAAAAACCAACACCTTTATTTCACATGCCATTTTTTAACGCCCTGTAATGAGTTCTTAGCTGAATAAGTGAAAGGTGTGTAAATTACAATGAGGGATTTTAGCTAAAGGGAAAGCACTTCTTATTATACTATAAACCTCCCAAAGTACTGTGCTTGGTGGTGCTTTATTTTCTTTTCCTTTTTCCCGGCCATCCCTCCCCATTTCACATAATCTTTTCTATCATAAAAACACATTCACGATTCTCTAAAATGAGCGATCTTCTGCCTTTAAAAAAAAGTGCTGTACCCTCCGTAGTTGACAGTAGCTCTCACCATATGTGCAGCAGAGATCAAGTAGTCTCTGAAAAATGGATGGCTTTTCAAATGTGTTTTTAGTTTGTTCTGAAATGTTCCTGCGTCCTGACTGTAAGAACAGTGATCTTCAGTAACTGCGTGCAGCAAATTTGAAGCTCAGGTGTTTCTGTGGAGGTCGTGTTGGGGTGTTTTTTACAGGTCGTCATGTGAATACAGACTGATTCTTTTATGTAGTCCTGCACCAAGAGAACTGATGTTGCTTAAGAAGCTTCAAAGGGTTTAGGCTTTATTTTAGATCCCCAAAGTGCAGCAAGATCTCCCCGCAATGTGACTTTAGCTGTTTAATTCCATGTTTGAGAACGTAACATAGAGTTGTGCCTTTAGCTGATAACGAATGCTTAAACTGTTACACGTGTTGCCTTACCATCAGAGAAAGAGATAGGGCATGTATGTAAGACTACTTCAAATGAACAAAACTCTCCTACAGCAACTTTTATTTTGTTTACAACTTTCTCACCTAATGAACCCTGGGAGATACCTTGAAGTATTCAACTTGGAGTATTTGATAGCTCGCTCAGCTTTTAAAAGCAAGTGATGTTCATTTTTATATATTTTCCAAACTCAAAAGATATATTAAATCCATAAGTGAAGACTGTCATGCTTTTTATTCTGAAATCTGAAAGGAACCTTAATTAAAACAAGATTTTGGGGAAGGCCATGATATGAAAGATATGGAACAATATGGTTTCAGTTATAAGCAGACTCAAACCTGTAAATCAAAGATGAAAGATTTCACTCAAATAGAATTATATAATTCTCTTTTGTTATGCAGTCAGACTATATCTTTCATGCATTTGGGTTTGTTTATGATTAGCATTTTAATTTTAAAGACTTTTATTACTTATACAAAAGCTCTCTGCTACAAGTTAGAAATCTGAGGCATGCTTTGAAAAGGGAAATCTAAAAAAGGAATGTCATTTCCTATAATGTGAAGTAAACTTTTATTCTGAAAGGCTTACTCTAAAATGGATGCATGCCCCTCAGAAAGTGAAATAAAATTCTACCCCCCATTTACAAGCCAAAATCATGCTCATTTTAGTAATGCAAAGAGTCCCAGCAGGCTAAATTAACTCCTGGTGTAAGCCACCTTGCCTGACTTTGGGCTGTTCTGAAGGGGTTGTTCACATGACTAAAGCAATCAGGAGTTCATCCTGCATTTTCAGCAGACTTGTGATGGCAATCTTACTTGCCATTTACTGCAATTTTCTTGTGGTCATCAAAGAAATTTCCCTTCAAGGAAACCAAGTACCATAGCTGATGAGTTGGGTAATTTGTAGAGCTTTTCACATTTTGAAATAATGGCTGCAAATTTTTAATTGACTGCATAGTAAGATCATTTTAAAATCAACCCCACAAATGCACAATCATCTGCTGGTGTCCTTAGCTTGCATGAAATTGAATATGAATTGCAGCCTGAAATGTGAGTTACAAACTTTACCAATTAAAGTCTGTATTCTGGGGTGGAAATCAGCTAAAGCTGTCCTTTGTAGCTGGAAATGCTTTTAAAATGTCAGAATAATTTGAATTAAACCACATTATAAATTCACACTTACACATTTGAACAGGCATACTCCCAAACAGACATCTAGACACGCCATTGGTTAAAGTTAGGATGATTTGGATAAGCAAATGTGCAAATAAACTGCACACAGATTGTGTCCAGAGCTCTGTTCTCACTGAAGTCAATAGCAAAATCCTCTTTGATTTCAATGGGAGATGGATCAAGTCGTGCTTTTTTTTTTTTCCTTTAAGTCCAGAACACCATTACTTTTTGATTATGTCATTACAAGGCACCGTACAGCCCTCTGGGAAATGATTGAGGCTTATGGTGAATATCAACACTTCCTTCAAAGCAGACCTGGGCTCTCTGAGAGGGCAGTTTCACTTGCTGCTGTTTTCTTCTCACAGTATTTTTTATTACCATCAATAGCTCCCCATGGATTGCAGTTAAAATATCTCCCAGCAATTTTAGACATACTTCGAGGGAAATATTCACATAGACACTCTTAAAAATGCCCAGTTTTAGCTGGATTCAACAACAAATTCCAAGAATTTCAGAAAGATGCACGAATTGCATGTCTCCCTTTCTAATGTCCAAATTCAGAGGATTAGGAGCTGTTTTTGAAGAGATATCACAGTCTCATGTCTCCCACGGACCTCAGCTTAGGCTAGGGAGATTGACACCTCGGAAAATTAAGTCCCAGATATTTCAAGCTGGCTGCCAAAATATCTACATCTGAGCTTAGGTTACTTCTAACAATGAGCTGAAATGCTTAAATAAGATGGGGTAAATGGTGGCTTCTGTGTGTGATTCCACGGAGAAGGTGAAGCTAAGGGGGTGGTGGAGAGCCTTTGGAGCCAGGGTGACCCTCCACCTGGTGCTGGTGGCACGGGGGCTGCAGGCAGGCGGGAGAACGTCCTGCAGCACGGCCACCCCAGGCTGCCACCGCCATTAGCAGCAAATCTTTGCCTCACAAGGGAAGTGTGTAGGAACTTGCACTCTGCCTCTGGATCAAGGTGTCCTTAAGCCACCAACCTGCAGAATGAGAGATGCCTCAGCAGCAAGTACCACTAACATGCTTGCTCCAGTTCATATTCTTCCCTAGTGTTAAGGACTAAATATTAAGCTCAGTAGGGCTTTTGTTCTAGTCTTAGTTCATAAAATACTTTTCTTGTATTCTTAGGTCCTTAAATTCATAGTAGAAACTGAAAATTAAAAAGACATATAACTCAGGATGTCAAGAAAATAATTATTTTTATCCAGCTTAATGCTTTTACCTCAGCTGGAGTGGGAGCAATGATGAAGGGTAAATCTCAGAACTGCTAAAACTTAAGACTGTCTTGCACTTCATTTTTAGACTCTGTGTGAAGGAATTCTATATGTGCTCATTTGGCTTCAATATAATCTGCAGCAATTAAGTGCTTGATTATATGATACTTTTTCAGGCAAAATTCCTAGCGAGCAATCAAAGTTCATGGGAATTTTGCCAGTGTAAAGATGACAGAATTAGTCCCTTTTTTAATTATGTACCTTCCTAATTTTACTTTCAGTGAAAATGAAGTAACTAACTCCAGGCAAGTGAATCTGAGGAAAATAAAATCATTAAGCTATCTTAAATAAAGATCATAAAAGAAAAAGAAAATATAAACAGCTGTTATGCAAACAAAGATGGCTATTTCTTTACTTTGCAAAAAAGTCAACAACTTGCTGCCAGCTGAATGGAAGTGGCAAAATGAATCCCTCTCTAGAGTATGTGGTATTTGAGTTGGTGTTTTATCTAAGTGCAGCCTCCCTAAAAAGCCGAGAGTCATAACCGGAGATGAAATATTAGAAAGGTTTTGCTGCAGCCAACACCAGAGGTCCTGTAGAGAACAAGAATGTAGAGACTGACTAATTTGTGTAGACAGGCAGCAGGACACTTTTGGGGCAATGTGTCTGGGACGAAGAATTAGAGGGAACTTTTCCAAAGGCACTGATGGCTGTGAGGCAACTAACTTCTGGTAGCTTGCAGGGGCAAGGAGGTGCTCAGCGAGCATTTGTTCTTTGGGAAGTGCCCCCTCTGTCCCACAAGCATGCCCACATGCATGCAGACATGAACCTCGCTGTACAATTTTTTGTCCTAAGCAGCAGCAGCCAGGTGTGCTGCCCTGACCTGTATGCTGTGCATTTGCCTGAGAAGCTATCAGCCCGCAGCAGACACTTCATAACATGACTGATAGGGGAGATTTTTGTAAGGTTTTTTTCTTCCAATAGTGGCCTTTCCAGAAGTGTAGCAGTGCACGGTTGTTTTATTTTAAAAGGTCACAGTAGAGCTTTGTGAACCGTTGTTGTTGTTGGGTTTTTTTTTTACAGTCTCCATATGGAAGTAAAACAGAATATGTACATGGGGGGAAACCTGCTGGGAAAGAATTTCTCTTAAATCAAGCTTCTGCTACCCGCTTTTCATCCTGGATTTGGAGGAGTTTGGGTTCTTTAATTATCATTTAAGCTTTCACTTTGTCATGTCACTTGCTTTGGTTTTTTTACCTATAATTGAATTCACCCTCGTAGCACATAGAAAACTACCAAAAAAAGTCTGTCTTTTCTGACAGATGCCCCTGCCCTTGGTGTGGGAATGAGAAGAGCTTATCTTTGTCACTTCTAGCAGCAATTAAATGCTTCATTTTTGTGACAGATCCAAACTGGAGTGGTATTTTATGAGTACGATTTAGCTGGCTGTCTGCTGATTGTTAAAAAAAGAAATTGTGAAACTTGCATTCCTCTCTAACCTCAAAAGGGACCCATTTTGATTTTAACAATGTAATATTTTCACTTGATCCAAAAGGTTTTTGTCCCATGACATCTTGTTACTAGCTCAGTTCTAGTCTCTAGCAAATAACACACCCACAGAGGGCGAAGACCAAAAAGGACATTCCAGCAACTATTAATTATATCTCTTCTGCACAATCCTTCACCCTGCTCTAGTGCCATGCTCTGTGGTTCAGCATATTAGAATAGTTTATAGCAAAATATAAATTGTTCTGCACCATCAAAGATACTACTATTCGGATGTTAATTAGCACACTGTGAGTTGGGCTGTAATTTATAAGGCAGGCATGCTCCTGCATGGATGGTCTAAAGGCAAGGGACGCATGAAAACCAGTGGCACTGGTAATGACAATCACTGAGAGTGATTCTGTGCTAAGATCTCCACACATTATCCCCTTCCTGATGGTACTCCTGCCTGGCCAAAGGTATATTTGCAATAGCAGAGCTGTAGGGTGCCCTGATTGAAAGACCACTGAAATCTCTTCTCTAACAGGCTTTGGGTAAGATCTGGGAGGCAGCTAGAGAAGAAGCCTTAACTTTGCGCTCAGCCCCACACAAACTGTAAAAAAAGTGCAGATACAGATCTGAACTTGGCCACACATCCCTGTTTCTGATATGAAGTGCCAGTTCTGCTTCCAGAAAAGTCTGTCTGAAAGAGCATTGACAGTAGTGGATATATCCTATTAGCTTCAGGAGGGTGTATACATCATGTGTTATAAGAACAGGTTCATACTCATGTCTCTTGCTGCTTAGTTTACTGCTATTTAAAATTTCTTGATTGGCTTAATATTCCAAGTTAGGATGCAGTAGGAAAGCATAAAGCAATACCTGGTGAAGTCATAACTAAAGCTTTCAAAGCAAACTTATTGCCGTGGGTTTTTACAACACTGACTTTTTGGTCTAGGGATGCATAGCTGAAATGTCTATTTTTTTCTTGGGAAATTGATGTTGCTATCTGTTTCTATGATAAAAACCAGTCCTTTTGCTCAGAGCACTAAAAGTTTATCTGTAATTTCTTTCCAGGCAGATCAGATTCTAAGGGATAAAGCATCAGTGGGACTGACCCAAAGGGCAACATTTTTAAAGGTCAATAGTAATATTTCCATAAGAGTAAGAGGAACCATTGTTATTATTCCTGATACATTTTTGTATCTGAAAGCATCCAATGAGTAATGTTAAGTACTATTGTGCTCCAAAACTTTGTTGATTATAGATATATGAGCATAAGATTGGCGTGAAATAGCCTTCAACCAAGTTGTTAAAATCCCTTTTGTTTTGTGTTTTGTATAATTCTTTGGCTATAGTCTTGTCCTAGTGTTAATAAAAGCTATTTGAAGTAAGCTTGTTCGTTACACTGAGCTTTTTTTTTGCCTGTTTTTGTTGTTTTTGTTTTTTTTTAATCAGCGCTAAAAAGAAGTGGAGCTTTGAACATGCCACCCTGGTTGGATCATAGGAATCTGACTGTTAAAATATAAAGGGCGGAGCGTGGTGAAGCTGGAGTGCATAAAAAAGGAACCACAAATGTTAATGTAAAAGTAATGTTACATAGCAGGCTAAAACGCACACAAAGCAGAGCATTGCAGAGCTCCGGCTTTAACACCAAGCTCATATTCTACAGTTCCTTTGGCTCATTGTCCTGAGGCATTGCAGAACACATAATTCTCCTCCCAGAGAAACAATTTAAATAGTACATGCGCTGTTTTGAAAGCTATAAGGCCCCTACTTTGTGGGAGGTGGGGAATATCCAGCACACTGCAGCAATACTCTGGACCACGGTATCGCGCCAGCCCTGCTGCTGTAAAACTCGGAGTTGTTATGCTGATACAACAGACCTGTTTTGAGAAAGGCACTCCACAAAAGCTGGGGAGTGAGGAAGGAGTGTGTTTGCTGCGAGTGCACTTTGATCACTTGCACATCGTCAAAAGTAGCTCACAGATTCAGGCCTCTGAAATTGCTCCTGTGTGTGGAGCTTCATGCACCTAAACTTGAAAGCTGAGCCGGCAGAAGGGTAGCTGGGAAGTACAGGCGCTTGATTTGCACGTGCAAATCCCTGCCTCCTGGCATCTATCCAGAGCTGCTCCAGAGGTGGATTAAAACAAAAATGAAGCAAAACAGCATCCTATAATTTTAGCTTTATTTCATTCTTCAGAAGAACACATCTTTTTCCTTTCTGGGGAAAAGGACCCTAGCCCCAGAAAACCATAGCTCCATTCCAATCAATAAAATATTGTTTGAAAATTTGGACATGTAACATGTAATTTCCTTGGCATATTTCAAAGAAGTTCCATGCCCAGAGGAGCTTAATCTATCCAGTCTATCTATCTGCTTCTCTGCTTTGCTTGTTTCCTGTGATTCCATTGTGATAAATTGCAGAGCCCTGTGATAAATTGCATTCATCATGTCTTTCTGGCTGCCTCACCTGCATTTTGTACATTAGACCCTCTCTCCTGGGACTACTTCTAACATTCCAACCTTGTGAGAGGTTCCAGCTAGACACCATTGCTGCTTTAAAATCAACCTGCCACAGAAATGACCCTGCCTTTGAGAAGTGGAGTGGGTTTTTGGAAACCTTCAAGCTAACAATGCTTCTAGGAATCTCCTGTAGGTGGGTGGGAGTGAATTCTTCCAGATTCCTTCTCTCATGCTTTTTCATTGCTTCCCCTGGAGATCCTCCCTCCCAGGAAAAATCTTTCTTTCCACTGGCAGCTTTGAAAGGGGTAGCAAGAGTTGGATGGCTTCTTGTCAGAAAGAGTAAACAGTGAGATAAAAGCTGACCGAGTGCATGTTGAGCCATTGCTCTTCTTCCTTATTTCTGCCTATTTTCCCTGCCAAATGAGGGGGAAATTATGTTAAAATTATGGTTTCAGCATGCTATTGAGATACTTTTTTTTCTTTTTTTTTTTTTTTTTTTAACAGAGAAGGGTTTTATTTTTCCCTTTGCTATCACAGTGGCCTGGGTACAGTACTTCATTCATACAGGCCTCCTGGAGACTTGGAAAACAGAGTTTCAGGATTCTTGTTACATCCTTTTCTGGGCTTGCCTATAAAAGGGAGCAGGATCAGTGAAAACCCAAAATGAAGTTCCTACTTTACTAGAAGCTGAGTAAGGGCATGGGTCCAAGACTTTGTGCAAACTTTAGCTTATTTACTACTCTTAGCTTGTATGCTGCTTCAGGCTGAACTTCTCTGTCTACATATCACTGAAAAATACCCAGCCTGTTATGACTGCCACATTAATGTATTCATAGATTATAATAACTAAATAGACCATTGCTGGTAAGATCCCAAATTACCTCTTGTATATTTTACATACAAGCAACATCATTTGACATCATTCAGGTCATTATAGCATTTGAATGCATTGTTCTTTAACTGTCTAATCTAATTAAATATTAGTCTGTGCTAAAGTTGTTAAGTGTTACCAAAACAAAATAACCATCAATCAATCAATCAAGGTAAAAGCATGCATTACAAATATGTGTGTTCCCTCAAATCAGTAGTGTCACTTTCCATATTCACTGTACCTGATCCTAGCTGTGAGAGAGACCCAGCCTAACTACATGCACAGATTCTACACAGTAACAAAGAGTATGAACATAACCGGGGTCATTTGTAATAATTTCTTCTCAACTTCTCTTGCCTTTCATTGTCTAAATTCTGCTCTCCAACTTTGTCTATGTCGAGCAACTCAACCAGTAAAGGTCTAACAATTTTCTCAGTATTTTAGATTATCTAGTCTTGAGAATCTTATTAGAACATCTATAGTTAATCTAATATAGAGTCTATGGTTAATCTGGTCTTGTTATAATTAATTTGGTCTATGAGCAGGGATAAATTAGATGATTCCTTGTTCTAGCTACCAAACGCACAGGAAAAATAACAACTGATTCTTAGGAAACAAAACCAAAATTAATTCTGCAATTGATTTATCTTTTTCTCAGCCGCCTCCCCTCCTCGCTTCAAAATCATCATACATAAATACTTATGATGTAAGCCAAAATGCAAATGTGTATTGTCTGTCACTAGATCTGATGTGTAGCAGTTCTGCCTCTGCCACCTTAGCAGGAAGGAAGCAGTCCCTGTTCCTTCTGAGTTTCTGCCTGCAGCGGGTGTTTTGGTTCATACTGAAAGTTGATAGGTAGTTTAAGAACAGCTGCAACAAAATCTGTAAACAGCAAAAAGAACAGAAAACTTTGAAAACTAATATGTGGACTTCAGTTATCCTTTAAAATGTCCAGCAAATCATTTCATGAGAAACATTATCACAGTGTAGTATTGCCTTGCAATGAAATCTTCAGAATTTTTTGGAATATTGGATGCTGAAAAACCTCTCCATCTTTATTTACCTACAATAGCTCATGTTGCCTCCTTTAGAGCCTGTATCTGCACTGGGGATGTAAATCTAGAGTGGTATCAGATAGCTCCTCCTGAATCCTCTCTGTAATGTCAAAATTTGCATGTACTCATGGCTGCTGTCCTTTCCTCCTCTGTAGGTGTAAGTAACTCTTTCTTTGATTACTGGTTGATGGCACAATACGGAAGGAGTGGTCCTGGCCACAGGTCATGATTCCCCAGGCTCTTATGTAGATCTTGCTGCTTCTTGCTGTTGTTGAACATGTCTCCCATGGGAATGCAAGTAGTTTATTGATTGAGCTGGTAAGGTCTACTGAGAATTGATTGTGGCTAGCAAGTATCCGGCTGCACAGAATTTTATTTTTTTTTAGGTTAGGAGAAAAAAATGCCAGAAAAAAATGTATTAGTATTAATACTGAAGTGCTGACAAATGGTCAGTACTAGTGCACACCATGTCTCTCCTTCTCTTCCATTTTAGTAGGAAGTAGACTTACTCTGAATAGCAAGATGGCTTAAACTGAATTACTTTTTTAACACTTTTTAAAATTGAGTGGATTGAAGAAATAATTTTATTTCAGTGGCTTTCAACACTAAAATCAAAGATCCTTGTAAACACCTAGGGTTTCATCCTCACAACAGCCACAAAAGCAGGCCAGTTGTTGCCTCTTTTCACAGATAGGTTTAAAAGAGTTGTTTGAGGATCCACAAAGAGCTTGTAGCTGACGGAAGAATCTCCTGAGCTACAGTCCTAATACCAGCACCCAGACAGTCCATGTGACTATATTTCTTCCAGATGCCTTCACACTATAAAGTAAATGTGTGTGTATTTGTGACTAGATGCTGAATCTGCCTCTTCTAATTTTAGCTCATTGTTTTGAGCTTGCTTGTTCTCTGGCATGTGTATTACTTACTGGAACATTGCTAAAGAACAAAAACTTTTATTTATTTTTTCAAAGATGACTGTATGAGCATATAGAAGAGACATGGGATTTTTATGAATCATATCCTGTAGTTTCCTTGTGTGGTTTTTTTTTCTTACTTGCTCCGTGTTTTTCAATGACCTTCACAAAACAGAGAACTGTTTGGGTTGTGTAAAAAGCCATGCACAGGAACTAGACCTTTCCTTTACCCTGCTAGATGTGTTGGCTGTTGCAATTTGAATATAGATTTCAAAGAACACAAAAATATCAATAAATACTACACTTGTGTAAGGGATAACAACCGAACCATTTCAGATGAGGCTTCAGGGGATTTGGAAGGAAGTTATCTCAAGACTCTCACTGCTTATAAGCATAAGGTTGTGGTTCTTATTACCAAACAAAGGAACATCAGCCCAGTCCTTATGCCCCATATTAATCTTAGGGGTTCAATGAATGGACAGGTCAGAATGGGCATAGGCTGCATGCACCAAGCCCTCATAAATGAATGTCAAGCAAAACCCTAACTCACATTGCAAGTTGAGTCAGGAATTTCAGAAAAAACTGCTTCTTGCTGAACAGGTGATTTCTCAAATCTGCTTCTTAGACTTCCTTTGAGCAGTGTTAATGCCTTTTCAAGACACATTTTGTTTGATCCTCCCATATACTGTTGTCTAAGCATCTTCTTGAATGCATGAAGGAAGCAGGGTGGTACACATCATGGGATAACCCTTGTTAAGCTGTAACTTTGAAGTGCATCTTCCTGTAAGGGTCTCTTAGGAAGTCTGAGGTGTTATGCTCAAAATACATGCTCTATAAGCAACCAAGAAGCTGGAAACAAGTATGTGTATATTTCAAGCATAATGAGTAAGACCTGCGTGGGTACTGTGCACCACAGGATCCACAGTGATGGGACCTTCACAGTGTAGAGCACTAAGACATGATTCAAAAGGTCTGGGACATCCTTCATCCCCTTGCAGAATCAGAATAAGCTGCTGGAGAGAACCCTGTGAGAGCCTACAGAAGGTCTAAGCCCAGCCTCACACACTGTGAATCTCAGAGATGAGTGGGAAAGGATGAAAAAACTCCACAGTTGTACCTGAAAATTAATCATTAACTGTCATATGGACACCAACTGGTATGTGAGCAGCTCAGAGGAAAGTTTAAAACAAGATCACAACAAAAAGTGTCTGATGAGCTCCACTCTCATGTACCCATCTTTGGTTCAAAAAGAATGAAGCAGCAAGGCATGATATAGGAGGAATTATCCCAACTATGTAACATGTATCACCTCCTCATGGTATGCACATGTCTTTATAAAAGGAATTTTAAGGACAGTGTGAACTATGTCTAGAAATTGAAAGGAAAATATACTCCAGGGAGGCACTGCACTTTACATTGTGTAATTCCATGATTGAATTCACAAGTGGCACAACCTTTGCTAAAGGGGGTGTGCTATGTCACACGAACGTGTCAGAGGGGAACAGACACATAGATCACATTGGATCTCCCATTTCTTCTCCATGCAGTAATAACCATAGAAATTCTCCATAGCAGTGTGCTGATGCCGAGCTTCCTGGCAGCAGCCTGTGAGAGTTATTGTACCTTGAGTAAGGCAAACCTAACATGGCTGGGACCCTGGCAGGAGTGCTGGCAGCAGTACATCTGTTTGCTTTGCAGGCTTTTAGACCAAATTTAATGTGCACGTGAGGGATACTAGAATGACTGCCCAAGAAAGATGAGATTTGAGACACATGCAGTATGTTTTCTGATGCTACGATATATTTCCTCTGGCTTCTTCTTTTAATTGTGTCCATGCCTATAATATCTGTATCTAGTATCTATATCCCTGGCCTATAGCAGACAAACCAGTGTGAGATCTGGGATGTGCCTATATAATCACACAAATCCAAGATGCTTTTTTACAATAGATAGAATCATAGAATCATAGAATCATAGAATCATTTAGGTTGGAAAAGACCTTCAAGATCATCGAGTCCAACCATTAACCAAGCCCACTAAACCATGTCCTGAAGTACCCTGTCCACTCGCTTTTTTGAATATGATGTAATGTTATTAGGCTGACTGAATTCACAATCCTAAAAAGGTAACTAATGATGGTTATTGAGGAATGCTACCTGTAGAAACAGGTATAGAAACTATACTATAGGCATTTACAACATTATTTTTTTTAAGTTCATGCTTTTAGATGATGTTTTAGTTGGTCACAAAACATGCGTGCTAGGCTTTCAAAGGCCTGGCTTCTTCAATCCAGTAGTCAGTGTCCGCTGGCATTCCCAGAGATGCTGCTGGGCTGCTTCCTAGTGCTGTGAGCATCAACACTGCCTAGGGCCTGCTGGCTGCCAGCTCCTGGGCTCCTCTCATGCCCAAGCTCCGTTATGATCCTCATGGTAGGCATTTTCAGAGGATGTCACCTTGCTCATGCCCCACCAAGGGGTGCTTTTGTGACGAGGCACCTTCCCTCTCCTCTGTATCCACGGTTTAAGCATTCTACCATTTTCCCAGGAAGACGTGCCACTGGCAATTTTAGACATGTTTGTTCCTGGTCTGTGTGATTTGGTAGACATGTCCATTCTTCTCCGGCCCAGTCACTCCCATTCCTGCAGAGAACCCTAGTCTCTGGGACACTGAGCAGAGCTGGGCAGAGTTCAGGAGACAGGAGAAGCCAGCGTTTCAAATACTGCTTTCATTCTTCTTCAGAACAAATCATTTTATCTTTTCTTTTTCAATCCCATGAGATTAAAACCTTGGGGAAGGGGGACAAAGGGAAATATTTGGCCTTTTTTTGTTGTTACTGTTTTTTCACTTGGTTTTGGAAACATGGCCATGTGGTTATTCCCAGGATGAAATATACTCCCCAGTACCCTGTCAGCTGCTGATCGCATCCGATAGTCCTGTCAGCTTCACAGCTGCTGTTAATAGCCATACCCTGCTTGCTGTGGCACTGCACCCCAACCTCCTGGGGCATTGTCTAACTGCAGAGCTACACAGTCATGCCTGCTCTCTCTCTCACTCTCCCAATGGATATTTAACTAGCATGCATTTAACTAACATGTAAGTTGAAGCTGTTTTCAGTGCCCCCAGTTTCAGCTCCCTCATGGCTGCTTTGAGTTGTTATTCCCCTCCAGGCAAGGACCAAAGCTATGTCTTTCTCAAAGCCTTGCTGATCTAAACATGGGAGAAAAGGCAGAAGCATTTTGCTCCAGCTGGTGTTGTGCATGGCCTAATCCTGGAGGTGTGCTTGGAGAAAATCTGGCAGAATGGGCCCTGTGGATGGCTTAGATTTGGGTCAGTTGCCTGGGGCTGTGGGTCCTAAAACAGGGTGTCATCCTAGACTGGAATGGCAAAAGCCAAAGGCAGTTTTAACAAAATGGACTCAAGTTTTCCTCCTAAATTTCAGCACACTATCTCTAAAATGAGCCAAGCACAAATATTTATGTAAACTAGATTTTAGTCTGATTGGAATTCAGATCCAAATTCAGAGCTGCATTTAGCCTGTAATGTATGTCTAACATTGCTATATGCAAGGGGAGTGAACTGCCCCCAAGGACCAAACGATTACCACCATACCGGTTTACTCTTTCTTTTCTTTTCCGATGTATCTTCAAATATATTTTATAAAGCAGCCAGGCATGGAGCAGCCAGAGAGGAGCAGGAGAGTTATTTGTGAAGATGTGCATAACCACCTTCTGGGCAGGCTGCAACTCACAAAGCATGAGCAATAACAAGCTGGACAGGAGAGCCCTGGCTTCTGAGGTAAAAAGGCAACTACAGCTGGCATCTTCCATGAACTGCATGCCCAGGAGGGCCAGGGACAAATATATCCTTTGCTGTGTATTAAAATAGCAACAGGTGGGATTCCTGATGGTGTTTCAGTTAGGTTAGCTCTTAAAAGACTAAAGATAATCTTCTCTTTCCCTGGGCCAAATAATAAAACGTGAGGAAAAGTCCTCACTGCCTGTTGTAGAGTTGGAGTTTCTTGTCTGCAGAATTATTCTCTTTCCTACCCCCTGCTGCAACATCTGTTTCCCCGTTGTCTCACACATTTTCTGTGTATGTTATATCCCACTTGAATAAAGATACTAAAAATAAAGTTCTATTAGCTGTATATGCTCTGAGAGGGCAAGTATGCAAAGAGAAGTTCATACAGCCAACAGAAGATACAATTTAACAGTCGTGTTCCTCTTAACAATTAATTGAGGGTAAGAAAGAGAATAAAGTACACTGACTGAAACTTGTCCTTCTAGCTATAGCTTTTATTCCCATTTGATTTCATTTATTTTTCTACCATAACCTTTGCCTCATTTGAATTATTGTTTCCCACAATCAAATATGTTAGTGTAATGGTAAAGATTTCCAGAAGGACTTTTTTCGCTCTGCTACTTTGGGAAAGGCTCTGCATGTAAACTGCTATATCACTGCATGCAAAGTACACACACTAAACATGATACGTTTATTTTATCATTTGTAGCTAAAGAGATGTAATTATTTAAGTGGGTGTAATTTAATGTTATGGCATCCCTCAAATTGCAGTACTGAAATTACTTTAATCTATACTTTGGCTGGGGAAATGTATGAGAAATTTAAAAGCTCACAAAAAAAACCCCGAAACCCATAAAGGAGCTGTTTCTATGGGTTGCGTAGAAGTCCTCATGACATCTTTTCAGGAAGCAGTCCCACTTTTTCAAGAGCTTTACTATCTAGTGAACTTTTTATGGACTCTATGGACTCTTTATCATGTCATCACCGAGGGTGGTTTGCCACTAGGCTGCTTATGTGTCAAACTAGAAATGGGCACTCTAGGCAAGCTACAGCACATGCTGTGCTTTCTACTGCCTGTGCAAACAGAGAGGTACTAGGCTGTCCATCCTTTCAGGGACCCTGAATGCTGAAATTTGGCTGCTTTTAATCTTAATGAAAGTCTCTTAATTGGAAGTTGTGAATCTTTTCCCATTGTTTACATGCACCTTTCAAAGCCAGCAGCAACAAAGCAGCAACAGGGTTGTGTGAAAATAGCAACAACAAACTATTGTGTTCAGGTTCTTAAATATTACACATTTTTCAACAAAAACCTCTCTAGATTCATGCTTGTGCTTTCTGGCAACCGGTAGTCTCCATGAAAATCAGTCCGAGTTCCTTCAAGAGTGGCTTCATTAAGAATCTGTGCTTTAAAAACTGGGTGTGGTATCCTGTTTTTCTTAATGACTTAAGCACATTTTGAGCTAAGTAGACTAGCTGTCTAATACTCTTGCTAGAATGGAAATACCAAAGTCAGCTCTTCTATGAGAAGCTATCACAAACAGAAGTTTGTCATATCTGGATTTAAATAAATATAGCTCCTTAGCAATTCTCTAATGACTGTGGACTACCTCCTGTTCCCATTGAAGTCGGTAGGAATGTTGCCATTGACTTCAATGAGCTTGGGATTTGGTTTCCTTTCATCAAAGATTGTTCTAAATGTAGAGCCCTGCAGCTTCAGTTAGGTATATGCCTCCATCCCAGTTTAGCATGAAGTTAAAAGACTTCTTGCAATGAACTAAAGCATTTGACTTCCTTTTAGAGCCACCTCCTGCTACCACCCGTTGAGACTAGGAGAGCTGCCCTGGTTTTGGGGGTTTATGAGTATGTTTCTTTTTCCACTGTGGATGTCTATGTTAGCTGCTCCAAAGTTATTCCTCCAAAAACCCAGAACCTCTGTGGGAACAGAGGTGGAGTGGTTTGCTCCTAGTCTGTCATCCTGCCTCTATAATAATCATGAAGGGAAAGTTGCATTTTCTCTCTAGACGCCTGGCACCAATAATAGCTAATGCAAATTGGGGCTTAAAGCAATAACAAGACCTTGTGAATATAAGTTGAAGAGCTCATCTGTGCGTATTTTACCTACAAAAACAACCTGCTTATAGAAAAATCTTCTGTCAACTTAAACAGTGCTGGAACAGAAGTTATTTTTTCTTACTTCTATTCTGTTTTGATATACACCAGAAAAGAACAATCAAACATTCGCTTAGAAAGTGAAATAGCAGTTAAAAGAACCTGAGTCCAAAATCTCTGTTTCTATCAGGGCAGCTTTGTCCTTTGCTACCATTTCTGTAGTTGCAGAAGGTACTAATTATTCTGTCTCCCAACTCATAGCTTGTTCCAAGTTTGGATAGAGACATAGATCCTTAAAGAACTCTGTTTATTCAATTAATGCCAAGTAAGAGAGACTTGCCTCAAAGCTGATGAAAAATAGTGTGAACAATAGTAAGGAACAGGAAGAAAGCAGCTATGTAAACTGATCTTCAAAACGGTGTGTGGCAACACACAGGCAAGGTAAGCCAGTCAAGCAGAGCAGAATGAAAGCATCTGAAAAAGGACCTTATTCAAACTGCTGCCTTCTGCAGTACTGGTAGAGCACGTCATCCCATCCTCTCTGCATACATGCAGTTCTTGAGTGCTTTTACTATGATCAACAGAAATCCCTTAGATCTTGTATGAGGTTTGGGAGGTTCCTGCCCAAACAGCTCCATTACATTCCATGGGGTAGCTTGCCTGAAAATAGGTTTTAAAAGAGCAAAGTTTTAGTTAGAATTAATGTTCAAGAGTTTTAATTAGAATTATTGTTCATGTATGCAGTATGTCAGAAGCCTGACCAAAACCTACTGAAATAGAAATAATTCTCTAGTTATTACAGTAAGCTGTGAATAAGACCTCCAGAGGACTCAGACGTTAAATGACCACACTCTGAGGAAGCCTATCTCTCCCACAGGGATTTATTATTGAAACAAAAATGCACTACTGAAGACAGCTATCACTGACATATTAATATGCTTGACTTATTTCCAAAGGTGCTTGATTTGCTGTTTGTATGTGTGTCTGTAATAAGTGACTGTTTTTAATGTGTGTAGGAGAGGAGTGAGTAGTGGCTCTTAGCATGTGAAACACAAGTCTCCATGGGAATGTAACAAACCTGGCTGAACAACGGTGCTTCTTGCATTTCTATATATGCATCTGTCTCTTGGTCTATTTCTGTCATGCTGTCTCTTGGATTATACATTCAGTTGCACTATTAGCATAATTATTGGCCCACTTTTCCATCTGCTTTCTTCATCTGATCTAATTAGAGTGTGCCCTCCATGACAAAATATTCCCATATAAGCTCAATTTGTGCTTTTGCTTGTTTATATCTCTGTGCACCATTTTGCCCCCAAATATATTTAGGATGGCTTCAGTGTTTGAGTGCAGTAAAAGTGAAGAGCAGACTTCAGCCACTTTATATTTGGTCAAATGTTATTTCTCAATTGAAATTGTTTTGAAATAGTTTTGAAAATGTAAAATAAAGATGGGAATGTAAAGCATACTGTGAGGTCAGGGGAGAGTTGAGGGATAACAGAATGGTAACTCACAGAGGTGTTCTGGAAAATGTTCACTGCTTTAAAAGAAGACAGGTTATTGTCTTTGTCCTTTCTGATTACTGAACCAATTTCTTACTGTTCTGCAGGGATGGGGTGAATGCTCATTGGGTTTGAAGCACAGTTTTACTCAGAAGTTATTTACCATTGTCACTTGTGGCAAGCACACCTATGAGTTACAGAGCAGCATTCTCCACTCCTTTGAGCATTGTTTAAAATGTTGTTCATGGTGCAGAGCAGAATGCAGCCCTATAGGTGTTTTACCAAAGGCTAGATTGTGATCACTTCATTCCCGTCTGGGAGTAGTTTCTCAAATGAAAAATGCCATTGAAGAGGGCAAGAGTGTGAGCAATTTACTTGTGTGAGTAATTTATTACAGCAGTTTTTGTTCTGAATTGGCTTTTCTCCTACATACGATCCACATGCAAAAAAAACCACGCAAAAAAGCTGAACCTGCAGGTGTGTGGAGGGGTTTCCAATCACTTGTGAATTAACCTGGAAATTACTGAGCTGCAGAGATGTTCCCAGAATGCTACTTCTACAAAACCATTTCTTCCTCAGAGTGCAGGACTGTCAAAAGCATGATTGACAAAAATGAACTTCAGTTGTTAAAGTAAGCAGCTAAGTTTTTACAAATACCCATAGAAGATGAGCTTGTTGAGTCAGAAGATGCTACTTTAATGAAGTAATTTTAAAAAGCAGAATTATATTTTAGGATAAATTAGATTAAATGGATATCTGCCAAACTACCATGGCTGTATTTAGGTTAGCTACCCATCTAAACGCCAAATTATATGAGCATAGAGTACTATAATGCACCATATATGTCTATCTCTAGCTCTGTACATACCACAGCTATGAATCTATGTACCATCATGGAATTGAAACAATAGGGGAGCTGATTCTTAGCTGTATATAGTATTTTAGCTCCACTGAATGTAAAGTCTGATGATTTTCCTCCAGGGAAAATCCTGGCTTCCCTGAAGTTAGACTTCAGTAAATGCATGCACCAGCTCTAGGAGTGTCCAGCCACACTCTTGGGGTGTGCAGCTAGATGCAGCAAGCTTCAGCCGAGGGGTGACCGTGATGTGTCTAGACCATGAAGAGATCTCTTTGCTCAAGTGCTCCTGGCAGTTTAGCATGTCACCAAGTACACGTGAGGCCATTCAGAGGCAGGCAGGTGTGGAGAATGACAGTCTTATGGTCCCAATGGACCTTTCAGCAAATAGGCATCAGCACAGAGGCCATGACTTCACACTTCTACATTTCATTTTTTAATCCAGTCTCTAATCCATTTTTTCAATGAAGTGAAACATTCCAAAATTACAAAGGGATTTATGTTTCTTGAACATGTGTGAGCTGGCTGGAAAGACTTGTGAATTCTTCATACCTTTTCCTATAGCTAACTTTTGGTCCATCTTCATGGCACAGTTGACTAACCTGCATTTCACACACCTTTTTAAAACTTTCCATTTCAGGCTACTTTCTGATATAAGTGATACCCAATCAGAATAGGTTTTTTTAGAAGAAAACTGCAATGGAAGTGTCAAAACATGAGGATAACTACAGGGGGAAAACACTCTTAAATGTGTGCCAAACACTACCTCACAGAAGCTGACCAAGTTCTCATAAATGACTGTTGACCCTGGCAACAGGGTGGTGATTTTTCTCACTGCTGCCGTTAATGAAAAGTAGCATATAAGTAGCTTATATTGCCATAAAGTAGCAATAATAATTAAATAAATACAGGGGCAATTGTGCTAACCAGGTTAGGTAGTGGTAGTCATTGTGACCATGCTTATTGTGTTACACTGGTTTAGCCAAGAAAAATCTTATCTGATGAAAACAATAGTTCCAAAAATGCACTCCTTTTAGAGAAATTAATTATCTTCAACAAGGGTTTCCAAAATAAATATAACACAATATTTTAAATTTACTTATGCAAATCCATCAGGACACACTAGCCAAGCAATAACCCAAATCAAGATAACCTTGGTTAGTATGTTACCCCTTAGCTATGAAGCTGCTGTTAGTTCCACTTCTGGTATGGCTTCATCTATGTATGTTAGTACAACGTGGCTTAGCTCTCCCTCTTTGAGTTTTCTTTTTTATAATAGAGATGGAAAGAATGTTTTTCACCAAATGGAGTGCATTCCATAAGTGATGGTTTTCTTTTATGAAGTTATGGATTTGAAAAGGATCACTACCTCCCATTGAACAGGCCCCAGAATTTATGTACTTTTTTTGGCCAACATTTGAATCTGGCTTCAAAGCCAGATATGAGAAACAAAGCATGCTGGAAGATTTTCTTTCTTTTCTTGGTTTCTTAGGCTATGCACACACTGCATAGAGGAAAATACATGTAATCTGTTCATTTGACAGCTTCCATCCCTTTAGATGCCTTTCCTGACCTCTCTTCACTATCTGTACTCCCTTCACACACCTTCTAAGCAGCCTGGGATGTGTGCCACGCGGTAAAAGGAAGAAATAGATTTTATATTTTACAGCTAAATGGTCCAGGTTCTTTTTCATCTGAATCACATGAAAACCTAAGAGCCAAAACCACTTCTTTCCCCATCTGCCTCCAGCCTCCCCCAGCCCCTCTGAAAATACTAAAATATTGTTATTGTGAGGTTAAACATTGACAAAGACATCTCAAATTTTTGGACTACCTTTGTTACAGGAAAACAATGTTGATTAATTCTTTGATTTCTTCTCCAGTCAAAGTTTAGTTCTAAATGCAAGTTCCAGAGCTTTAGAGAAACTCTACCCTACACCTCACCAGACCCTTACTTATTGCAGAAGCTGGAACAATCTTTCCTGCTGATACTTTCACTTCACTGTAGTAGAAGTTGCCTTAATTTAGTGATTCTGATGCTCTCTGTATTTTTAGAAGAATCCCTGGAGGTCCCTCAACCCTTTCAAAAGAAAGAAAGAACAAACTGAAAGTAGCCTTCAATCTTTAAAAAGATTAAAGTTAAATTTAAAAAACATTAAATTAAAGTTTCAAAGTGAGCCACAATGTCTTGAGTCCATTTCATGAGTTATATTCCTTATATCAGACACCCTGAAACACAATGAATAGCTGATGAAGTTTGTAGTTTCCATACTGTATCTATCCCACTTTCACAAATCTGTTTTATGTATTTCTTCTATGTTTTCTTGTATGAAGACTACCTTTTTTTGCTACGACACTGTAGCTGACAACAGGTCAGAATTGGCATGAATACTTGTAGCAGTAGTTAAGGTATCTGTGAGATGGTCTCAGCACCCTACAAAGCCAACCCAGCAGAAGAGCTTCAAAACTGGTATTTAAAGTTTTTCCAGATTAAAAATACCCCAGGGGGCAATAGTATGATCAGCTCTTCCTCAAGGATACCTCATCTATTGAAGCTGCTCCATGGGTTAGTGAGCAGGGGTACAACCGCAGCTTTGGGACCTAAAAAGGTGATTGTTTTAAAAGTCAAAGTGCAGAAGGAAGTAAAATATACTAGGTTATTAGAGCTAGAGCTGGGGTGGTTCTGGTTCACATCAGAGAAAACCCCCTGGGAAGGAGCTATGCCCAGCAAACCTTTGGGCTGGTACAAGAAAACTTTATTACTACAAAGAGTTCAATGCATTCAAATTCTTTCCCACGCAAGCAGTGGATCAAAGCCTTTGCTGCTCCACCACACAACACAGAGTTGCCAGGCTCATGGCACAGGCCAAATGAAAGCAATTTTGGGTGGGATCTCGTGGAAGGTCACACCCCTTGGCTAGTTAAAAAAGCATTGGCTTCTTCAGCAGCACTATGGAAAGAAATCCTGTGAGAAGTTTGCAACGCTCTTAAACACACATATGCCTAGCTCACATTTAGGCGTTAGATGCTGGTGGCCACTTCGTCACACTGTTCCTTATGATCAAACACAGCTTGTCTGTTTGTGCCATCTTTTTGTGCTTCAGGCTATACTCCCTCACATCAGTTACATGATGCAGAGATGGAGGGGGATCAGCAGTAGTAATGATGCTCCTATCCAACTTCTCCATCAGGACTCATCTTGGTTTTCCCTGTATTCCCAGCTCAGTGCCTGGACTCCTCACATGCTGGGGTGAGAGCTGTTCAGTTGCTCAGAAGCATACTTGTCCTTCATTGCTGGATACCCTACTGGATACCCTCACAGGGTGAGACCATGATCTCTCCTTAGCTGGTCTGCCTTAGAGCCACTAAACTTCTTTTGGTAAACAGCTGGAGTGTGACTTTAAAGTCAAAGGAAATTGCAACCTTCTACTCTGGGTATGTATTTACAGTACTGAGAGATTAAAGCATTGGCAGCAGCCCTGAGCAGACCAAGGAGATGGGCTTTTGAGAAAGGTCAGAGATGGAGTGAAGAGATGAGAACTTTAAAGAAAGGAACAGCGTTTTAATCAGGATTTCCACTGTCTAAAAATAAACAGAAAATGTTTTCTCACAACATCCTCATTTGATAGGGAAACATTAGGATTTGCTAACTAATAATCCTACAAGACTGATCAATAAAATAATATGATAAAAAGAATGTAAAATTTTATTATTCTTCAGTTGGATACAGCTTTTCCAGTCAGGGCTATAGGGATATAAGCTGTCAAGTAAAATGATTCATCTTCAACACCTGTTTCATTTGAGGGATTCCTTTGCTTAAAGTGAGTCTCCAGAATGTTTCTAGCATCTCTAGTATCAAGGGGGAAAGGAAGGTTATTGAAACCTCCAAATTTAGCCAGATGCACGAGCAAGGTTGCTGCAGTAACCTCCAATAAAAGTGGACCCCAGAGTCAGAGACGTACTTTTGTTAGCTGGCAAAGAGCTGGGGAAAATATAAATCTGCCTTGCTGTATAAGCTTGCATTTCCCTCTCTTTCTGTTTATTGCATTCATAATGTTTTCTGTCACCACTTTAGCTGAAAATAATATTGAAAAGGCTTTTCTCAGTTTCATCCACAGTAGATTTATGTATAATATCACAGCTGACCACCAGTGATACCCTAGATTTGGAAGATAAATGTTTCAAGTGAACTCTTCAGTGCATGCTTGGCTTTTTCCTCTCCAAGAAATTTTCCATACCACAAAGAAAACAATGCAGAACATTGACTAGGGATATTACAGCACTGCTCCAGAGTTAGGAAATTATTTCTGTTTCTGTTAGAGTTTTAACATCCATCTCTGATCACCGGTGTGAACCGAAAGAGTTGTGAGATGGGGTCTGCAGACATTTAAAGAAAGGAATTAGTAACAGGAAGCTCGTACACCACATCACCTCTCAATTTCTTCTCAGGCTAAGGGAAGTGAGAGAAGAGGCATGCTGACTACCCTGAAAACATTTGAGGTCACCCACTGCTTATGTTATTTAGTGTCTTGGTCCTGCAGGTTTCTTGGGGAAAGAAATAGAAAATGGTATTCCAGAAAAATTGGGTCTTGCTATGGAGTTGAGAGGCTTGCCTTGTCCCTATATAAACTGAGTAGGCAACAACCTGTGGTCTGTTTGCATCCACGGGTCCTCTGCATCTCAGAGGGATAGTTAATACACAGTGCTTACTGTTGCTACCTGTTCAGGGTCTGTTTGAATGGTTGAGTATTGTGAGAAATCTGAACAATAGAAGGCATTAGTTACAACAGTAAAATAATCTAAACCCAGCAAAAACTCAGAGGATGAAAGGAAAATAAATTATGCACATGACTGCTCTTCAGCAAGTTAAAAGCTGAAAGGAGAAGGACTGGCAGCACAGAGCGAGCAGGATAAACGGGACATGAAGAGAACTTGTGGCAAACCAGGCCACGGCAGGGAGGATTAAGGCTGAAGGGCACATGAGAGAAAACTTGGACGATGCCAGGGTTCAGCAGTTAACGAAGAGGGGATTTATGAGGGCTGATAGCTGTCAGCCCTACATTCTTGCCTTCCTAAGGGCACTGCCTTGCTCCGGGGAGGTTTTAATCTCTTTCACTCTCTGCTCCATCTGGTTATGCAAAGTGTGAAAGGTCCATGCTCCACTTCTTACTGAGGCACACATCCATATTCCTCTCCTCTTTAGGGGAGGGAAGGGAAGGGAAGGGAAGGGAAGGGAAGGGAAGGGAAGGGAAGGGAAGGGAAGGGAAGGGAAGGGAAGGGAAGGGAAGGGAAGGGAAGGGAAGGGAAGGGAAGGGAAGGGAAGGGAAGGGAAGGGAAGACCCCCCATTCCAGTGTCTATTTAGGATTCTCCGTGTACTCCATCTCATATGAATTCTGGGGCCCTGCTCAGCAAAGTGCTGTTTGTTTCTGCTATCTCATGTAGTCTCTTAGACCTGAAGAGGGATTTAGTCATTCTTTCTATGCCTCCATCTGCCTCTGAAGCTAGGACTGAGACCGCAGAGAGAAAGGGACTGCAGGGAGAAACTATTCATGGTCCTTAACTACTCACCAGAACTACATTATAACATATTCCTTCTATGTGAGGAATTGAGGAAAAGTATCCGCAGTGCATGGTAGACACTCTAAAGTAATGGTGCTAGTGCCAAGCAATTCAAACACCCACTAGGATGAATAGTCTCTTTCATGTCAGTGTAAGCTGTTCTATTTATTGAAATGGTGATTCTTCTATATGTTCTAAATTAAGTATATTTGGGCAGGTTTCTTTGATATTCAAGATGCTTACAGAGGTTCAGAATAGGGTTAATGATCAAAATGTGGCTGCATTTAAGCCACAGTAATGCAAATACAACTCTTCAGGAAAACATTCCCAAAACCAAGTGAAACCAAACCAAGCAGAAGCAAGGAAAGTTAAGAAATCTCATGCATTTCTTGAAGTTTCTTTTGTATAGATCCAGGCAACTAAATTCTGGCTCTGCAGAGAATCCAAGGCTTTACCCTAGCTAGTGCTACCCTTTGGGGAAACACCACTGAACCCGGGATCCTTGAAAAAGTAAGTTTTAAGAAAGACAGAAGTCTAATACTTGACATCTGGGATACTGAACCCTTTCCCAGGCAGGCTGGAGAAAGAGAGGTAGCAGATCTTTCTAGTATTTTCAGCAGCTCATTCTACCACTTTAAAATGCACCTAGTCATCTACTCTGGCCCTAGCATATCCAGAATTTTTTTCCCCTTCTATAGACAGTCAAAAGCCGATGCTGGTGTCACAGATCAGCCGCCAATACAAAGGATGCCCATTGTGTACCTAAAGAGCATCTGCATGCAAGAGGTTGCATCCAAAACACCTTTTGCAAAGTGGGGACAAAGCTGCACCATCTTGTCTCCAGATAGGTGTCTCAAGCACTGCACTGAGCTGTGTTTGGCTTCTTTCTTTACCACAGATTTTGTACTGTCTTTAGACAGGTATCTTATGGTTAAATCTTTAAAGCCAGGTCACTGCTCTTACCTGCAGGTGACAGACTCTGAATGTGCTAGACATGTACTGAGTTCAGGTGTTTTACAGATCTTCCTAGGTATCTCTTTTGATACCTAATAGCTTTTATGATTCATTTTCCTCATAAGGAAAAGCAGGCAGCAAAACCACAAAGCATTTGGGATGCTCACCAATAACAGGAGCAGGATAAATAGACTATTCATAACTGATATGCTTTAGGTGACATTCAGTTCAGAAGAAATAAATAAGCTTTTTCATCACAACAGAAAGACAGGGATAGAGTTCAAGTTTAAAAAATTAAGTAGCAGTTAAAAAGAAAATGGCGTTGCTTTTGGAAAGAAGGAACAAAATGTTTAACTAAAAATTGGTAAAAACTTCCAAGAACAATCAAGGAAAGGTGCATAAAATTTCAAACGTATCCAATCTCAGAATTAAATGTAAGCATGAAGGGTGGGAGACAAGCATACATCAGGGGTGTCAACATTTAAAATTGCCAGAAAATAAGGTAACAGAACAACAAAAATCTTTTTCTCTGTCTCCATCAGACAATAGGAAGCACAATTAAGTCCCCTTTTCCTTAAGCTGTCATATATACATACACACACACATCCACACTTCAGTTCTGATGTGAAACATGCCATTCTGTTGGTTCACAAGTTCTTATCACTGACCAATCTTGAAATCTCAGATAAATTCACATTTGCATTTATTTCCAAGAAAACAGTTGGTTTGCCCTAGCTTTCAAGAACAGGGCTTAATCTGAAGTCAGCATCATTCACAGATCAGCTCCTCCTCCCCCTGATGTCAACAGGAATATATCCACTGTCAGTGTGTAGATGTGATGTGCCTGCTATAAACTGCTGAACCAGAGGCTGGAAATGAAGCTGTAGTCAAGCGTGCTACTACAGGTGTTCCTGAGCCTATGCCCAGCTTCTCTTCCTTGCCTTCCCCAGAGGTTATTGCTCCCTAAAATCTACCTGCACAGCTGTGTATATAGTCTGTCTGATGTAGCTGAAAAAAAAATAGTGATTCACTTGGACATTTTTGATCCATTAATTTTTTTAACCCCAGTCTTTTTTTGCCTCCTCCAAGCACAGGGAGAGAGTAAAGAAGCAAAGGTGAATAGCATAAGGACTGAGGGAAGTGGACAAAGATGAACAGAAAGAGGTAGTGTGTGACCAAGCACAGCTGCAACCAGAACTGCCTATCTGACTGCAGCCTGAATACAGTCCTCTTCATTCCTTGCCTGCCCCAAAATGCCCATATCAAACATAATAAAGTAAAGCCAAGAAGAACCCCAAGCTGAGCTAGAGATTTAAACTACTGGAAAACTGGAAAATCTTTCCACACCATGCTTCTCATTCCTAAATGGTAAAGAGATGTACAGTCATCCTAAAAAATGATTATTTACGGGTTCTGCAAAAGCGGAGTCATTGCTATCCCCACAGCAAGAGCTAATTATGCATTGCTAGGAAGGAGTCCTGGAACCACTTTTCAGAAGTTGTCCCCTTTATACCCAGACTTAGTGTGGCCAATCTCATTTAGGGATGGAAAACAAGAGCCAGGCTAGCAGGGGAGGTTCACTCCACCTCAGTTTCTCCTTCTCTCAACAAGAGGGGGAAGTGGCAAATCAAGTTTGTGGTGTTTTTCATGTCCCCCTTTTCATGTGGTGTTTTACTTGTCCCTCTAGGCATATTCCACTGTAACAAGTTTTAAACAGAACAAGTACACCAACAAGCAAAGAACTGGTGAGGAAACCAATGGTGGATATGTGTCTGTTTCAGGTAACTCACCAAATCACAGCAACTGGCTGTTCCAGCAGATTTCAGGGGATGATGCACTTCAGCCCAGGCTTCTTAGATGGACAGTTTCCTTTACAAACTTTATTTCACTGCCTAGTGGAAGGAAGAGTACTTTATGAAATATATCCCTCATTTCTGTTCCTTTTCAGGTATGATTCAGGATGGTAGAAGCTGCCTTCACATCCCCTGAAGGATGGAACTCAAAGCACATATTCCCAAACTGGCACAAACAGTATCCAAGATTAAGGAAAAGATGGGAGAATAGACCCCAGCAATAATATTTCCTTGCACTAGAATATTTATCAATGCTTCATGCTGTCCAAACTCTACCAGCTGTGGGAGTTGATGGGAGTCCTACTAGTGACTCTCATTAGTTCAGGATTTCATCTATAGCCTGCACAACAGAAGATGCAGCATTAGTGGCTATTTCCAGTAACTAAACTCGAAAAAGGCAAGTTGGAGATTGGGTTTTGAAGAAAGAAGAGAAATACCTTCCAGGATTGTTCAGAGAAAGCACTTGAAGAAGGGACTTCATAGAGGAGTGTACAAAGCTATTTGTCAATGAGTGGCACTAACAGTGGTCAAGTTTTAACCTCAGGCTGTTCCTATGTCTGTGTGAATTCAGGATGAATATTTTCTCTGAGAAATATTTATTTTCCAATGTGCACATTTTTTTTCAACCAAGGGATATTTTCAGACAGCTTCATTTCTCACCTCCTTGCCATATTGCTGTTCCACTTGTAATTTAAACAGGGGCAGAGACAGTGCCCTGCCAGTGCCATGTGTTCCTTCAGAGGTTCCACCTCCACATCTGTTGCCCTGCTTAAATCTATGAGCTAAATTATTGGCTGAGGTTCTATAGAGTCTCTATGTTTCCCCAATTAACCCATCAGTTAGCAATTCCCAATTGCTGACTTTAATGTGCCTTGTGGATAAAAAGCTCCAAAACTTTTTCTGATCTGAGAAAAATGGAAGGGGGGGGGTGTGCTGTACCCACATGAAACAATGTTCATAATCTTTCAGCTGTGAATAACCATACATTTGCAGAGCACTGTGAACATGAGCCGTTTACAATTATATAGTTATTACATATACCTAGTGCAAGTTTCTATATGCTAATGCATCAGCCAATTAGTTGACATCCAAAATTAATCCTCCTTTCTCTCTCACCTAGCTAGCATTGAATGAGGCCGGTGTGTACTTGAATTCTCATGTGATTCTTGATTGCATTGTAGAATATGATCAAAAGGCTCTGTCTGAATGTGAATGATTGTGTTGCTCGCTGTACTTGATGGCAATTTACTTAAATATGATACTCTGCAGGAGAACTTGTTCAAAGTAAAGTCACAACAAGCAGTTTATCGTTTCCATGCACAGTATTTAGGATTATTGCTTCTTGAAAGCCTTTAAAAAAAACCAGCAAAAGATAATGCCAAGAGGAAGAGTTAAAGCACTGGTATGACTATAGTCTCCATTATGGTGTGTGGCAAAATGTGTAAGCCTCAAATAATGTGAATATCTTTACCCTAATAATAAGCAGCCTCCTCATCTGAGAGAGCACAGAGGTAATGTCATTGGTGGCATAAGGTATTACAAATTCTTCCAGTATGACTACATTCCATGCACCAATCTCATCTGGTCTCAGCAACTAAATCCTCTCAGACCTAGTAACTTCCATGAAGACTTGCAGTCTGCCGGCACAAGGCTAGGAATTATTGTCAAACATCTGGCAAATTTACACCATTATGATGAAAAAGCTTCATGCAACTTGATTGTCACAGATAAGCTGTTGAAGCATAATGACAAATATACTCTAGAAGATAAATGCTGTAAAATACTGGAATTTGTTATGAATTGTCAGCTCTCTACTAATTCTCCCACACTTCTCACTTCATTAATAAAATTATCCTTCACTGCAAATTAGGCCATGGGTAGAATATTAGAGTTATAATATTCCACTGGTCTAGGCTGTGTTCACAGCATAACTTTTGCCCCTGCCTTAACTGTTTATAGGCCTAAATTGATACATATGTCATTTATCAGCTTTTGTTGATACTAAAAAAAAAAGTCAGTGTGTCTCAGTCAGTTTCACAGTGACATTTCCTTTCCTATGTATGTATTTCTTAGGAAAAGCTTTCTATCTAGTTGAGACTTTACTGTCAGTTAGTAACACAGAAAGGGAAAGGTGGCTACAGTTCAGTACCTGTTTAAGACTCCCAAAACCATCTCATCATCTTTGGATGAACCTACCCAATTCAACTGAATCATCCAGTGAACTGGTGGTTTTAGTCTTGAAAAAAGGAATAGGAGCAACACTGTCTTATTATCAGGTCCAGACAAGCTGCTTTTCTGAAACAGCTGTCTCAAGTACTCCACGGTGGTTCTCAAATTGGTTCAGTTTTCCTCTGGCTGACTGGCAAAGAAAGAGAAGCAAAGCTCTACTTTCTCGCTGCCTCTCCCCTCTCCTTATCTGCTTGCTGGTAGAGAAGAAAACCTGGTGTATGTAGCAGGACAGGACTGTGCTGTACCTAGATCTAAATACAAAGTAGACAATCGAGTAAGGTAGAGTTTCTTCAGCAGAAGAAGCGAAGCAAAGGCCATTTGCTCTTTTCCTCGTGGCACAGCTCCTGAGGCAGAACAAGACTATGACAGCTCTCACTCAAAAGTTTTGCCTAAGGTTTGATCTATCAAAAAGAAAAAGTCTTTCACAAGGGAAATCAGAAGAATAAATAAGAATTAAGGATGAAACTGTCATTTGTTACCATTTTGGACAGTTAAATAATAAGAACATGAGTAAAGTCCTGTTGGGTCAGAGCAGTGGTCCATCCAGCCCACTTTCAATGTTGGAGACAACAGAATTGTGAGTCTGGCACACATATGCTTTGTACATCTTCAGAATCTACAGGTGTTATTAGAGATCTTAGAGGTACACCACTCACTAGGCTTCTGTTTACTGACATATTGTCCATGAACTTGTCAAATCCTTTTGAACTTACTGATATTGCCTGCTTCCACAGCCTCCTGTGCCAGCAAAGTCCAGAAGGCAAGTTAGGCTGTAGTGACAAAAAATCCTTTGTGAAGCTGAAAATTTCTAAAGTGAGAAGTGACCTTGAGCTTTTTCTCTCCTTTTTAACAATAATCATCTGTCCCGTTTGAAAGTTAAGGTTGTGCCTAAAGGTACCACCTGGTCAGGTGCCTGTTGACTGATAGTGGTGATCAGTCCTGGTGAGAAAAGACAAGGGCAATACCCATGAGCACCCAGACAACCAAGACTTGCTTCTCATTGCCCTGCATTAATTTCCATGGTTTCATCACATGTCACTCCAACAGTTCCCTAGACCCTCATCGTATGGTTTACAGCTCTATGCTATGATTATTGCTATTAACTCTGCATATACCAGTGTGCATAGGTGTTCTGAGTGTTTTCAGCATCCTTTTCTTTCTAATCTTTTCTGGTTGGTCCAGAAGATTGTGTTGCATTTATTGATGGAACAGTGTTTCAGGTAGGTAAAGGCTTGTGAAGCACGTGAAAGTACAGTGGAACCAGTATAGGAGAGAAGTGTAAGAGCAAACCCAACCGAGTGATTGCTGAGATCTTCTTGCAAGCAACAAAGCAAACCTTAGGAGTAGCTCATCATTTGCCCAGTGGAACATGTCTAAAGTTAGGAGAATGCCCTGACCAAAAGCTGTTTTGGGCAGGCTAAAGGAGGAAATTTAGCCAATGAACTATGGAGATAAAGTTAGCAGCGGCTGTGGAAAGGTTCCATGTGGCCATTCATCTTACTAAATTAACCTGAGTATAAAAAGGGGTTGCCGTTAGCAAATTCGCCCTTAGCATATTTGTATTATTTCACTTAGGCTGTTGCATCTAGGTGCTACAGAAAATGCTTAGTGCTCCACCCAGCAACGTTCACTCCCTCAGTGGAGCCACCAGCTGTACCCATACCCTATGAGGTAAATTAAGGCTGGAGTATCAGATCAGAGTTTCAGCTTTAACTCTCAATTTCCTGGCTTTTTGTGGGTTTTAGGCAGACCCTTAATGTTACTTTAATGTAGGGGGTTTCTTGTGGTTTAATATTTCTAAGGGCAGTAAATTATTTCCAGCATATGTAAAAAAGACAAATTTCTCCTGTGGTTAGTGACCACAAAGCAAAACAAGAAACAGAAATACTCAAGAGTAGGGTTCTTGAGAAAAGGTTATAGAGCTTTAAACCTCCCTTTTGATGTTACACGCAGAAAAAGAAAGTTCGGTACGAGGCTGATGATTAATACCTTTACAAAGCGTAGTAGCAAATAAACACAACCTGTGTCCATCATCTCTGCATATCAGTACAAAAAGCTTTTTGTCTGCTCTATGAGCAAACACTTTGAAACAATGCCCCCACTCCCTTTTACACATCCCGTAAAAGTGAACTGCTGAGTAATAAATGTATCACAACTTGTGAGGAGAGGTCCCAAACTGGCAAGCAATGAAGAAAATCCTGCATCAAAAAATGGTTTTTTTCCACTAGTGAATGATTATTCTTCCTTACCCTTTCCCATGGAGGGGAAAGGGAGGTGCGCTGATGCTTGAAATTGCAGTAGAATTGTTACTACAGCTAAGTAGAGAGAAGTTGTGAGGAGCTGACTGATATTGTCAGATGAAACTTAGGAAGTCACAATCTGTGTGGCTGGACAATAGCTAGCTTCATTATCCCAGACCAGCCTCCTCCGGTAACTGTTGTAACTGCAGGGCTTGAAAGCACTGGTTACAGCCCTTGTGGGACAGATGACCACGCAGGCATTAGGACTATGGGACTTGTGGAGTCCCTGCTACAGCAGTGGTGTGCCCACTGATGCCTTCTGTGCACCCCACACAAAGCCAGCGGGTCATTTCTCTGCAGGTCCCCAAGGCTTGGCTAGCTGACTTGGGGCAGGTGACCTTGGCAAACCTCCTGCCCATGTCTCTAAGCCAGGCTTGTGCAATGAAAAGAAACTATCATTGGTCCATCATAGCCCCAGGGAAGAGCTTATTTTGCTGGGAACAACAAAAATCTCTGTTTCCTTAGTTGTGAACTTTTGGGTAAAAAGAGTAAGTATTGAGAAACCAAGACTTTTTTCAGGAGGCAAGATCTTTCTGGCAGTACTGACAGTCAGATATATTGAGGATTGTTCATACCAGCTTTGTTCTCAGCACCATTTAAAAACTCTGGTTGCATCACTCACAGAGCAGATTTCCAGAAGCAATTGTTTGCTTCCAGCTTGGGAAAGAGAGGCTTTCTGTTGGCACAATTTACCTTGTCTGATGTGCAGAGGGACCAAATGCACCAGCATTAAACTGCAGGAGTGAAAATGAATTTGCTTGGTTTTCTCATAACATTTTCAAGGGAGCTCCTGGGATAGCACAGGAGGGAATGTTACTAGTTCAATGACATCTTCAGGAGCAACTCTATAGGCTTCTCACCAGAAATGTTACCGTAAATTAAAAGACAGGTGAGAATGGAGGAAGAGATTGTTTGCACTCTTCTCCCATGCATTCTGTTGGACCTAAATGAAATAAAGATGTGCTGTGTATAAGAAGTTAAGAAAACTGCACATTGCCTTGAGATTGTGATCCTTCCCTTCACAATACAGTTATTCTTGGCCCTAACAGTGGCAATGGGAAGAATAGGTTTAAAACAGAAAAAAGGTGGATGGAGTCTCAAATAAACACCAGCCCATATCTCTCAGCTACAGCTTTTGAGAGGGATGTTCTTCTGTTAATACAGCTGTGAGATCTGTAGTCTGCATCGGAAAAGGCAAACTCACTATATTTGATGAGGCTGCAAAATGTCCAGTCTAGAAAGTTACATAAATGTCACTTCATTGAATTATTGAAGATTTCCCAAGAGAAATTACTAAATTAATTAAAAATTTACAGTTATTTTAAAATTCATTTCATGGACAATTAGCTCCAATCTTGCTAACCAACTGGCCATATTTTTCTTTTGCTGGAAAGAAGTTAAAAAGGTCACAGTTTTCCTTGCTACATCACAGTTTGCAAAAATTATTCACTTCATGCTATGACTGGAAGACATATTATTACTGGCAGCATGTGGTACAGAATTCACTCAGCGAATCACATTCTACTTTGTGAATCCTTTTTCCTCAGTGACATCAGAATTCCATTCTTCCTTGTCAAAAGCCTACCATTGCTTGCAGATATTAATACCTTTTTTTAAAACAAGAATTACTACAGGCAGTTCTGGGATCCCAGCTCACAGAGAGTAACTCCTTACTTCATTAATGGCTCCACTGGCTTTGGTGGGACTATTTATAGAGTGAAATGCTACTCAATGTGAGTAAAAGGGTCAGTGCTTGACCCAGTAAGTGTAGCATGCAGCTTGACTGTTCCCATAAAAAATCTAGGCATAATAGTCCATACTTTCTTGGGAGCATTAGGTTATATTTAGTTTACAAGCAATACAGATAAAGGTAACCTTAACAGAGTCTACTTGGTTCAGACTGAACGAGCTTTCATTTTGTTTTGAGAGAAAAGAAAGAATTAAATATTACAGATTTTAAGGGGGCAACGTTTACTATTGCTAATGTAATATTAATATAGAGGTATCTAATTTACCCAAATTCTATAATGATGGGGAATTAAAAGCAAATATTCAGAATGGCAGTCACACTCTGCTCCAGGGTCTGCTATGAACATCTATTAAGACTGCCTGGTTTAAATCATCTTCATATATTACACCAGTGGGAATATAACCAATAGTATAGGTGTATATGTATTCTATAGAGATGTAATTATATGCAGTTAAACTATATGGTATTTATAATGCTATACATTGAAATAAAGGATTAAATACATTGTACTTAGGTAACATCTTCCATCTGATATACTCAGAATATTTAGATGTTAATGAAGTAAGCCTCCCACAATCCTGTAAAGTGGGCAAGTATTATTAATCTATAAGAATTTGCTTGTATTCTGCAGGAAGTATAGGACACAACTTTGAAAAAACTTGGACTGCCTCATTTTCCTGGCTGATATTAACTGTTTTCTCTGCCATTATAGGGCAAAAAACATTTATAACCTTATGGTATAGTAATGGTACTGGCATTCATCTGGGATGCCTGCATTACTCAGCAATGGAGAAGCTGTGTATGAATAAGGTAAAAGGTCACAAATTAATACCAATAAATCCTTTAAACTGCATTCTACCACCAAGCAAATTTGGGGTGGAGGAAAGGAAGAGATTAACAGTGCATGAGGGGTGGGGGGGGGTGGGGGTGGTAGAAAAACAAAAGACTCTATTTTTTAAACCTGAAAGACTAACAAAGCCCCTATAAAGCCAAAATGTTCTAGTTGCCCTACCTCCAACTGCACGAGTAACCATGGAATAAAAAGTTGATAACCAGTTAGTAACCAGGCAGTAGCCAATGTCCTTTCCAGATAGACAGCAAGTTCAAACACCTGCTATTAAGGACCTGTGAATACTAGAAGCAGGTGGCATATTCGGACAAAAAATGGAAAACTACATTTTTTACCCTCATATGACCTAAATCTAGCTCTGCTCCAGAATTATTTTGCTTCATGTGCTGTTCTGTATTGAGATAGAAGAAAAAGGGAAGGCAGAAGATGACATTTATTTCACATATAAAGGCAGGAATAAGTCATCCTAAAAAAACAGATTGGTAACCGAAGAGTTGGTGACACCAACAAAGGAAATAAACAAAGGCTGAGTGCTTGGATATATGAATGTGTTTAGGTTAGATAGACAAATACGGTGTAATTTAAATATATATTGGTTTAGATACCTTATAGAGTTATAGGTACCTTATATAGTTATTCTTCTTAATTAAAATAATGAAAGCGATGGCATGGATGTGTGGTTTTATTTCAGCAGATTCTGGTATGTATCACCTTAAACAGTGGTTCTCATGTTTAAAACTGTCACTGCTTAGATCTGGATTGATGGCAAGTCTTGCTAAAGGATTCATATGTGAAAATAACAGAAACGCCTTCTCAGGCTGTTCCATGTCAGTCCCCTACCTCTGTCAGATTGAATTTCCCTTTATCTAACACTTAGTTTGGGATATGCTAAAATAACTCAATAGTAGCCTGCTCCATTGCCCCAAGAAATTAATTGAAAGACTCCCACAGAGTTGATCCCATTAGATCAGTCCCTACAAGGAGCATTCCTCTGCCTGACATTGCTAATGATTGATATATTGAAGCTATTTTTAACTTTAGAATTGGGGATTTCCCTTCTGTTTCTTCACAAAAGTGTTTGGGATTTTTTTGTTCTCTTCCCATACCCACATATACAAGAGAGAACTCATTTCAGACAGCAAGAATCTTATCAGTACAAATATTCCTTTTCCTGTTGACCACACAAAGAAATGATAAACACATGTTTTCCCTGCATATAGATGTTCAGCACCACTCTATCATTAAGTGGGTTGCAGGTAATCACTTCCTTGATCACTGACCTGTTCTATGCTAGTTTTAGAAACTGTCATGATTAATTGCAGTTTCAGGGGCTTATGTTGCCTTTTGGTGGGGACACTGTCTTGACCAGCAAATATGAAAGTATATCGTTGAGTTTCTTCCCAATACCAATACACAGTATCGCATTTTTGGTCTTGTAACTGCTCCCATATGCTACAGAAATAATTAAATTTTTATTGACTTTTTGGCCTGCCTCCTAAAGATGAATATCCTTCAGATGCTAAACATTTGATAGGTTTGAAGTTTGGGGAAGTTTCTTTTCATTCCATGGAAAATATGCATGCAGCAGCACAAAGGCAATCTTAAGTCTTTCGATATGGTTGGCCAACAGAGGATAGGTGAGAGGAGCAAGGTTGCCTTTCGTTAAAGGAGCAGGTTGTCAAACTGCCAGTCTTACCTATATTAACTTTTCTGTTGGGGTTCTGATTAGGGTTCAAAGCAACAGGATCAGTTCTGCACAACAAAATAAAAAAATGGGTTTGACCCTTTTATCATCCACAGGAAGCAGATACACTTGTAAATTGAAATAATGTGGATGCAAGCAGAGGGGTCTATTTTCCCCTTCCCATTAACCTTACACACAGGCAACAAGTATTATCTGGGACTTTTCAGATAAATGCTGACAACCATGCACCAGACACTGCTAATTCTGTATTCAGGAAAATCTCTTAAAAGCTTTTCTTTCTTTCTCTCTTTCTTTCTTTCTTTCTCTCTTTCTCTCTTTCTTTCTCTCTTTCTTTCTCTCATTTCTCTTTCTTTCTCTTTCTTTCTTTACTTCTTTCCTTCCTCCCTTCATTCTTCCTTCCTCCCTTTCTTTTCTTTCTTTCTTCCTTTCTTTCTTTCTTTCTTCTTTTGTCTCTTCTTCTTTCTCTTTCTTCCTCTTTTGGTATTTTTATTCAATATGGCATAATTTGATCACAGCAATGAATAATCTTAGAAAATCAGACTTACTGGTTCATATTGACATTCCACAGAGGAAGTGATCAGATGACAGTTAGCTGCTGTTGCAATGCTAACTCTAATGTGGTGATAGTCCTTTCCCCACCCAGCACTAGCCAAGCTCAATGTTAATTGGTTTTGCTGATGTATTCAGTTTGGCAGGAGGGGCTATTTCAATTTCAGATGGAAAACTATGTCTCTCAGTAAGATCAAACATCTGAGTCCACCTGCCAAGAAATGCAAAGAAGAAGTTACCACATAGTGAATTTTGATCTATTTTTGTTTTTATTTCCTGCTGTTCATGAGAACCAGGAATGCAGATCAAGCTCCACCATCCATCGAGAGGCATGTGTTAGCAAGGCTTCCGCTACTTCTTGGAGAACACCCGTCCCCTTGCAGTTTTTGGCCAAACCTTTTGTTCTCTGTGGGCCATTGGTAATTTATCTGTGACTCATCTCTGGCAAGGGAATCCCAAGCCTGTTGGAGTAGCCTGGGAGAGTTCATAGTGATTGATGTGCTCTGAAGATGAATGCCCCCTGTTTTCCTTTCTCAAATTCTCACTCCATAGTTGCCCTCTGTCCAGAGCAATCTCTGAAAAGCCTTGTATTAAAAGGATCTCCAGAGACTCCTGATGGCCAAAGACTCCTCCAGAGACTCCTCAACTGGCCAGACGACAAACAGAGCAGAGAAAGGTTGACAGGCTGACTGAAGTGTAACTTTAGAAGTCCGCCTGAAGGAAGGATTTGGAGGGAGAAAGGGTGTCCTGCATTCCTCTGGATGGGTCAGACAGGTTCAGTGTTGCATGTCAGTGAATAGCCTGGATGCTGGAAGGAGGTAGAAACCATTGTAGAAAACAGTTGAACCATTGGCAAATCTCATAAAAATGTTCCTTACTGGGCTTGCATGCCATCTTATTACCCCAGAGCAGCTGTTTTAAAGAGCAGGCATAAACTCACCCTGGCTATTGCAGCACGTTTTCTGCAAGGTGAAAGGTTTGGCATATGGAGGTGTCAGAAAGGAGCCTTTTGCCATAAATCACACCAAAAAGCACTCAAATTTGACAAGCGCCTTGAGACCACTTATAGGTTCACCCCTAAATTCCAATATCAAAGAGCAGCCCCTCAAGCTGTAAACTCCTATAATACACCAAATCTGACATGAGAAGACGCATTAGTGAGGAGTTGAACAGCGGGACTATCCCTGACACCCCAGGACTCACAGACAGGGACTGGCACACACAAAACTGCATGAACTCCCTGGCTCCAGTGCCCTGCTCCAAGGATGAAGGGGCTTTGCATTCACTGAGCTGCAAAACCCTTTTCCCTTCTCCCCTGTCCCCTCCACCTCTCCCTTTCACTGCCCAGGTCCTAGCAGTGGAGCCAGATGAGGGCAAAGCCAGGAGCTCCTGGGCATGACTCCCCTGCTCTATGGTCAGGGCTGTCCTGGGGCTGAGCCCAGCACAAAGAATCAGACATCTCATGCTTCATTCTTAAGGATAAGGGAAATATTTTTTGTCACTATTTCCTCAGCATCCAGCATTTTTTCTCTGATCAGAAAAGAAAACACTGTGGCACCTCTGGTCTCGGGATAGTCACCAGTGGTCATGAACTCCCTCCATATATTTTTTTCCTGCTGAAATGCCTCCATAAATAAAACAAGCCTCCATAAAACAGCAGGAAAAATCCACTCCCAGCGAGACTCCTCAGAGGCAGTGGGAGTGGATGACAGTGTCCGAAAGGTGGGGATAGGCAGCTGCCCCCCCGCTTGCTCACACAGACAGCTGTCTCTGACCAGTTCACTTCTCCTGGTGATTTATGAAGGCCTTTGATCAGAAGCGAGTTTTAATTGCCTGAACTACAGAATCTGACACGTGCTTCATCAAGTCAAAAGCTGAACCTCTTGCCCACACCCTGCTCTTCTCTTCTCTTCTCTTCTCTTCTCTTCTCTTCTCTTCTCTTCTTCTCTTCTCTTCTCTTCTCTTCCTTGGATTCAAGCCCTGTAGGATTTTAGGAATCCACCTAATACACCCTAACCCCATCTTTCAATCTAACTGGCCGTCCTCTCAGTATTTGACAGAGGAAGGAAAGAAAAAGAAAGAAAAAAAAACCCCAACACTTCTCTGCCTGAAGCACCGTGGGGTTCCCCAGCCCATCCACCCCGAGGTCTCAAGAAAAGGCCCCGGGAAGGGGGAGGGCGGGGGAACCCGCCTGGTGGGGCCCTCCCGGCGGGGACGGACCCCGGGGGAGCCCTGCCGGGGGGGACGGACCCCGGGGGAGCTCTCCCGGCGGCGCCCGGCGGAGCCCTCCCGCCGGCGGAGCGCCCCTTCGGCCGGAGCCGGGTCCCCCGCGGGGAGCGGGGCTGCCCGCACCGGGCCTGGCCATCACTGGGGGGAGCGGGTATCATGTTACTGCTGGGCAGGCAGAAGAAAGGCGAGTGTCAGGCACTGTCAGGTATTAACAGGACTATTTCTCCCCATTAAAGCCATGCCTTTGAGCAAAGGGGTTTCTTTCATCTTCTCCCCCACCAATACTCTGACAGAACTCCTAAAACTCAGGAATTTTCCAAATCAAAGACATAATCGTTGTCCTTCTGTCCGTTTCCCCCCTCTCTGCCACACACTATACCCCAAACTGCTTTAACTGTCATTATCCCCAGCACAGATGCCTGTTTAAATTCTTGATTCAAGCCGGAGGACATTTAATAGCTGACTGGATTAAATATTGCAGACTCCAGCCCAGAATCTCTTTGAAAATACAGGTCGAGGACTATGCCTAAATTCGCTGGATGAAAACTGATCTATGATATATGTTTTAAGTTCAGATCTGAGGACCGAGGGGAAGGGGGAAGGGAGCCTGTTCTGGATCTGGTTTATATTGGTGTAAAAACCTTGAAGTTGAAAGGTGTTCCAGGATGCTTCGAGAGGGAGAAAGAGAGAGAAAGTGAGAGGAAAGAAAGAAAGAAAGAAAGAAAGAAAGAAAGAGAAAGAAAGAAAGAAAGAAAGAAAGAAAGAGGGACCTCATTAATTAAATAATCTTTCTACGTGGGAAATGGATCTATTTTCCTTTGCAAGTAATTAAATATGAAGTCCAGCAAAGGACATTGAAAGTGCTGAGGTTCCGTGGAGGAATTAGCCGCCTGTTTGAAATTAACACTAATTTGGCTCCTACATCAACAACCCCTCCGTAGACAGCATCTCACTCAGTCACTAAACATGTTTGATAGCTCCAGGGTTCACAAGCGAGTGTGTGTGTGTGTGTGTGTGTGTGTGTGTGTGTGTGTGTGTGTTTGTGCCTGCGTGTCCGGAACATGTACACTTTCACACGCGAAGAAAAGCCTTACTCCTTTTCAAATTCTGAGATAAATGTAAAAACCATTCTCCCGTCGTTTTCTAAATTACATTAAAGAATACGAGACAAATCTGTTTTTGCTGAAAATTGTGATATCTGCTGAATATCCCGAGTCCGTCATTTATAGCATCGATGGCTAAGAAAGGAAAAAAGGACTCCACAGTTAGTCTTTTATTTTAAAAAACTTCCATTTGCGTTCACTTTAAACGTTTTTACAAGATCATGTGATTGGGACTCAAAGGCAATAAATCTAGATTAAGAAACCCCAGGGATTTTTAGACTGATGCTATAGATTACGGGTAGCACCTCAGTCTATTTATCTGCATTACGTACGCCTGCATTGTCATTCTCAAAACTAATGTGCTTAAAGTCAGTATTTTTACCTTTGAAAACGTTGGCATAAAAAGAAAAATAAAGACTGAATTCATTTCTGTCTGGCGAAGTCCAGTGAGAACTCTTCTATTATTTAATACAGGTACCTATTATAACAGCCTCCACCACAGCTCAAAACGGATATATCAAACCCACTTGCATAAATAGATTTGCAGAAATAAGCAATAAGCTCATCGAAATGGTTTGTGAATGAAACGTCCAGAACACAGGCAGGTGTTTGCACAAGTCCGAGCCCCCCCGGCCCCAGCCTGCCCCCGGCTCCAGCCCGGGTCTTTTCCTTGGCAATGGCTGCGTCCCACTGCCCTGCGTTGTGCCTCGGGGCTGGTGGGCTTGCAGGGGGGCTACCTGCCGCCCCCCTACCTGCCAGCCTGTCGCGACAGTGATAACCACGGGCACCGTGGGGTGTAACACGAGCCACAGTTTTTCAACTAAAATACCAGAGGACCTCGCGGAAAATAGCAATAATCGTACAAAAAGAATAAAACCCACCCACAGTAATCGTACAAAAAAAGAACGCAGGGCTTGCAGCTAGCGCAGGACTGACTGCGCCCTTCTGAAAACGTCAAACCGCGGACAGCTTTTAATTTCCTGGAGAGTCGCGGCGCTGCCGCTCTCCCCGCCGCCGGGGCCGGGCAGAGCCGGGCAGAGCCGGGCAGGGGGTCCCGCCGCCCGCGGCCCCCGCTCCCCGGCGGCGGGAGCGGGGCGGGAGCGCCGGGCAGAGCCGGGCAGAGCCGGGCAGAGCCGCCCGCCTTCGCCGCGCCCGGAGGGCTCGGGGCTGCCAGCCCAGGCTCTCCTCCGCTCCTCTTAGCAGTCTCTACCCACCTTCAAACAGAAGGCAATTGATTAGTCTCAGTTTCTCCTCCCAGCAGAGATCCGATACTTTCCTTGGGATCAAACGGACCCGAGACTAAAGGAGGGGGTCGACGGACAGGAAAGAAAGGAAGAAAAGGAAGAAAAGGAAAGAGAAAGAAAAGAAAAGAAAAGAAAAGAAAAGAAAAGAAAAGAAAAGAAAAGAAAAGAAAAGAAAAGAAAAGAAAAGAAAAGAAAAGAAAAGAAAAGAAAAGAAAAGAAGAAAAGAAAAGAAAAGAAAAGAAAAGAAAAGAAAAGAAAAGAAAAGAAAAGAAAAGAAAAGAAAAGAAAAGAAAAGAAAAGAAAAGAATGAGGCAGCGTGAAAGAGAGAGCGCAAGAGAAAGTGAGAGAGAGAGAGCAAGAACAAGAGAGCAAGAGAAGGGAGGAGAGAGGGAGAAAGAAAGGGAGAGATAAAAAGAAAGTAAGAAAAAAGAAAGAAAGGGGAGAAAAAAGGAAGGAAGGAAGAAAGAAGGAAGGAAGGAAGAGAGAAAAGGGAGGAAGGAAGAAAAGGGAGGAAGGGAGAAAGTGACTTTGGCTCGGCACACTGGAAGAGGGTAGCAAGTTTGGACCGAACAGCTGCGTTTTCTTTTTCGCAAACAAACAAACAAACAAATAAAAAGCAATATTTAAGTAGAACCTACATACTGTGTATCTATGTACAAATACACACATATAGAAAAGCAGCAGGAATGATTTACGCTTGATTTTCTGTGAGCCTTTCTCTTCCCAGTATTTACAAGGCGGGGCTCCATTTGCAAGTTGTACATCTGTTCGCTTCACGTGACATTTTCATAAAAGCTCTAACATCTGGTCAAAATAAACCTCCTTCAGGTACCTGCTTAACTTTTCACATGTCAAAATCCCTTCCCCTCTGAAGCTCCCCTTTCGTCCACGGCTGCAGCCGTGTGCATTGCTCCTTTCTTGACTGCTTGTTTAATGACTCTGCCTCGTCCCAAACAGAACAAAGCAACCCTAAACATGAGGGGGTGACCCCGACCCTTCCCAAGAGCATCCTTCCCCCCCCCGGCCCCCTCCCATTTCCAGATTTCCCCGCATGAGGAGGGCAGAGCGGGTCCCCATCCCGCCGCAATACTGCGCGGCGGGATTTCTGCGTCGCAGCAAGCAGGGTCTGCTGCACCCCCCCAAGCAAACCCGCAGTCCTGCTCGGGCTGGTATTTTGCACGAACACCGGTAAAGCCCCCAAAGACAAATGATGAGGACTTAATTGTCCCAAACCGATTCCGTTATTATTTCTTCTATTATTAATTGTTGCTCTTATCATTCTAGCCGTTTTGATTTCAGTGTGGTTCGTCGGGATTATTTTGGAGTGAAACGCGTCCTTTTTCGCCCGTGTCCATGCAGTGAACAAGGGAATTTTCGTAAAGCTCCCGCAAATTTAATGCCACCTCCTTATGAAAAGAGCGGGGAAGTGTCGGCTACCCAAGACAAGAAGAATACCTAAATAAGAGGGGTGCAAGCGCTCCTGAGAGGGCAGAGGAGACAGGGAATTACTGGGAGAACGGACAGCTTTTCCCCCGATCTGAATACTTGGTTTTGTTTTGCGTTTCATTTCGGATTTTTAGGCGGGTGTTATCATCATCATTATGTTTCCGGAGCTTTATTGTTTCTGCTCTGTAAAACCGCTCTAAGCCTCCCGCAATCTCGATCACTTGGTCCTTATAAATGGCCGGCTGTTTGCTTTTAAAAAAGAAAAGGGGGACTTTTGTACAAGTCATTTTAACCTGCTCCACCTTCAAGTGACCTGCCAAATGCTCCTTCTTACTTTATAGACATCTGGGAATTCCATACATGCCTTAAACTCCAATTACACACCTTCTTCAAAGGACACGTGCTTTGATTTGCCAAGAACATTAAGTGGACTGAAGTCGAAAGAAGCTGGTGCAGAAGTTAATGTAAAATACATCCTGTGCCATGTTTACTGCGGGCAGGTTATGTGTGCAGCAAATAAAGCAAGTCCCGGTGGGATGTGGCTGTGTGCGCCTCTCTTTTTTTCGCCTTAGCCTCCCGGATCCCTCCACGGGGTGGACTGGACTTTCCGTCACCACCGCCACCACCCTCTTCCCAAAGATGCTAATTTACGGCAGAGCGCTCCCGCTCTGCCCGGCGGGCCTGCTGCCTGCCCCAGCGGGGCAGGTGAAGGGAGCGCCGTGCGAACCGGGCGGGCACAGCCACCGGGGGCGGCTGGCAGCAGCGCCGGGCGAGGCGGGGGGGACACCGGCGCCGGGAGCTGAGCCCCTTCCCGGGAGTCGCTCCCGCAGGCGCCGAGCCCCGCGGTGGCTCGCCCCGGGCGGCAGGTGCCGGCGCCGCAGGTGAGCCCCTCTCCCCCCGCGCTTTTCCGTGACTTTTGTGTGTCCCCCCCCGTTCTCCCCCGCCCCCATCCCCCGCCCCCCCCACCGCGCGTTTGTTTGTTTTGCTTAAAATTACAGATGCAGGGAAAACCGCCTGACATCATGGGAGCGGGACAAGCGCGCACTTTGAAGGGCTCCTGGGCAGGACTTCAAGTGAAATCATACGCCTGGGAGGAATCCGATACCGGCCTGGAGAAAGCAGCGGGGCGGCCCCTGCCAAACCCAGGAATGTGCGAGGGCCCGCGGCCGGCGCCCCCCGCCCGCCGCCCCCCGGGAGGTGCAGCGCCGGGCACCCGCGGCGGGCGGGCAGTGCCGGCAGCCGCCGCCTCCGCGCTCTGCCAGCTCCGCGCTCCGCGGGGCCCGGCCGGGGCCGGGGCCGGGGCCGGGGCCAGGGCGATGAGACGGGGCAGCTGCTTGGACCCGGACCTCTTCTCCGCTCGGCTTTGCTTGTCTGCGAATAAACGGGACGTATTGATGCCTCGGGGAAAGAAGCAAAATCAGTCAGGACTTCGAAAGGCAGAGTTCATTTTCTGATTGCAAGAGTGTTTAAAATTCCCAAAAGACAAATTAATATACTTTTTTTTTTTTTAACTTCAGTAAGCCTGACTCTGACTTAATCGCTTTTGGCTCTAGCCCTAGGAGCACCAGACCTCTGCAGTCCCCAATTCCAACCCAGGAAAGGGCACGTTTGTGTTTTTAAATCAGGATTATCTCCTCTTTAGGATTTTTTTTTTTTTTTTAAATGAAGCAAAGGTAGGGGTTCGCAGCCGGGAAAGCGCACCGGCTGAGCACCCAGGTGCTCGGGGAGGGCTGCGGCGCCGGCAGGGACCCAGGGGTGAGGTGGGGAGACCTGACGGTGGTATGAGCCCCAGGGACAGGGAATCGGGGATTTTTCTCACTCGGGTGCTTCAGCTTGCTGGGAAGGGCTAGCACAGGCTGTGCCAGAGGCCTGTCGCTGGTTGTGACGGAGTCAATCAGGTTTAAGTCCATCCAGCGGAGTTGCTCCGCATTTCTAAGGGCGAGCACAGCGTGGCCCGTGGTTTTTAAAATGCACTTGATTCCTCATTCATATTTCGCAGGTATCCCCGTCCACGAAACGCGCCTTCCCCTCAGCACCGAGCAGCTCCTCTCGTTTTTTCCCGAACCTGTTTTCTTCCTAAACGTGGGGCGGTTTTCCCCCTTTCCCCTGTGTGATTTTTCCCCCCAAAGGAAGAACCGAAACCACCTCCAACGCCTCAAATCCGCCCAGCCCCACGGCCAAAGCTCCCCGTCGGCTCCCCCTGCCCCTCGCTTTTGCTTCAGCCGAAGTAACGCGGACGGACATTACCTCCTCCTCGGTAGCCGGGTGGCATGGGAGCGGGCTTTTTCGAGAGGTGCGAGTCGCTGAGCTGGGTGCTGGGGGTGCCAGGGCTCCGGGGGGAGGCAGGCCCCCCCCCCGGGAGCTCGCAGCGGCTCCCCCTCCTCTCTGTCACGGAGGGCCGCGACCACCAGAGCCCCCATCCCGTTTCCCAGTCCCCGCTAATCCGGCAGTGCAAACAAGCGCTGCCGGCTCTCTACTCTAAACATTGCACACTGGCCTAAAATATGCACGATATTAAATTTATAATACTGTTATGTCAGCAACAGACGGTAATATGTGGATATGGAAACAAAAACATTCAGGCAATAAAGTCAACTCAACCTGGGCTATGCAAACAGGCTCTGTTTTGAAAAAACACCCCATCCTATTTACCCTAGGCACTGGCTGAATCCCGGCGGCAGGGTCCCTGTCTCCGCGGGGGACCCTGCTCGGCTCCCAGGGCCGGGGCGGGCGCTCCGCGGCGGACGCCCCTGCGCACCCGCGGACTCTTCGCAGCCGCGGAGGGGCAGGAGGCGCCGCTCCCCGGGAATGGGCCGGCTGCGAAGCGCTGGGAGATGAGCGAGTGACAGCAGAGGCGGAATCAGCTGTCCGGTTATAAAGGTTTGGGTTGGGTTGGGTTGTTGGGGTTTTTTTTTTTTGTTGTCGAGCAACTTCCCTTTCCACCTTCCTTCCGAGCCCTCAGAGCTGGAGGTTTCCTCTCTCTTACAACTGGGGTGTCGCCGCACACTGGGACCCCGCGGAGGGTATGGTGAAGAGAAACAGAGGCAACATGCGCCCTACACGTAGAAAAGGAGAAGAGGGCGGGTTAGCGTATCCCTCCGTGCTTTGTACAACGAAAATGTGATCGCTAGTCTATATATTATATAAAACCCTAGAGAGCAGAGCAGTCAAACATCACTTCCACCGGAAAACCCCACTCGCTAGACACTTCCCTGTTTCAACCTCGCTTTCTCTCGCTTGGCCTGTGGGTGGACGAATCCCTGTGTAAAACCTATGCCTCGTCCTCAGGGAGATCAGCAAAAATACCTGCGCCGGGGGCTGGGGAATGGGCCCTGCTCCTGCCTTACATCTGGGGGGCAAAGCACAGCGGCAGCGCCGGAGCTCTGCGGCGAAAAGTCCGCTCCCCGCAGAACTCTGCGGCGCTTGGCGTTAAGATTGAAGGGGGAGAGGGAGAGAAAGAGAGCAGAGAGAATATCTTCCTCCCCCAAATGCAGTGAGCTGCAGCGCAGAATAATAAAGCTGTCTCAATAAATAACGTGCCTGTGTCTGTCAGTAGCTAGTTTATTTGCGTTTTTCGCCTGGTTTGTTTATACTAGTGCCCCCTCTCTCTTGGGTGTCTTTACAGCTCAACAAGCAGGTATTTATCTCCAGTTCCAACCCTGAGTTCTCAGAGAGACCAAACTTTAAGGTTATTAAAATTTCATTCATATTTATTTATTGCAGAAAAATAATATACAATGATATTTACAAAACAATCATAAAAATAGGAATGCATTTAGACACCGGATCTATTTGCATTTTAACATGGGTCATCAATAAATAAATAAAATGTTTATTTTTTTCTCAGAGGAAAAATAATAATAATAAAAAAGTTAGGAACCGGGTATATAACAGCTTGAGCCCAGCTTATTCCCCCCTAAAAAAAAAAAAAAAAAAAAAAAAAAAAAAAAAGTTTTCATCTCTACAGGGATATTTTTTGGTTGGTTGGTTGGTTTCATTCAAGAATGAAGAAAGTCCACAATAATGTATTTCCTTTCATCAGTGGCTCACAGGCAAGACCTCTTGGGAATGCATGCAAAAAAAAAGGCAAATAAAAAAAAAGTTAAATTCCAACATTCTTCGTCAAAATTAAAAAAAAAAAAATCGAACGATTCAGACTTCTATCAGAATGCAGAGATGTGTGGATTGTACCGACGCCCAAAGGGTAGTCACTGTCCAAAGCCCTTGTCTCTTTCTCTTTCCTTAAGTGCTCCCCACGCCCTGCTTTGAATTTGGATATTGCTCTTCTAATTTCCAAGAAATCCTTGGTACATTTTTTTTAGACAAGACCAAAAAAATCGTATCCAACTTCAGAGTCTCTAGATTGTCCATTTTCTCCATCTGTGGGAACAATGTCATCTGCAAAAACCCAGAGAGGGCGGAAAACTCGTTACTGAAATGAAAGACACACGTAACATCTACCTACACCTCTCCGTCTGTGGAAATACACACATCGGGCATGAACAGAGGAGGGAGAAACGCGTGCCTCTGCCGGGCAGGCGGTGCGGTGACCGTGTGACACCCCAGCCAGGCAGCCAGCGGTGTCAGAGCCGAGGGAAGGGGGCTGCTGGGGCGGTAGGAAACGCTCATCGGGAAGCAAGCAGGCGGACATGGATTCACTTCAAAATACTAGCAGCGGCAGCAGCAGCGGCAGCGGCAGCGGCAGCGGCAGCAGCAGCAGCAGGAACCATCCCAGCAGCCCCGCTGGCTCCGCAGCGTTTGGTGAAAAAGTGATCTCAGGCCGGCCCCATCTGGCTGGGGCACACCCGCACCGCCGCCGCCTCCCCGCCCGCAGCCCACCCCCTCCGGCCGCCGGCAGCGCCCCGCCACGCGTGGGCCCCGCGGGGCCGGGGGCGCACCTCGGGCCGCGCAGGGGGAGGGACGCGCCGGGGCAGCGGCCGGGGCGGGGGGGGGGGCTGTGGGGGGCACCTCCAGCCGTCCTGTTCTCCGGCCGGCCCTGGAAGCAGGGCCCCGCCGGACGGGGAGGGCCCCTCTCCCCCCCCCCCCACGGCCACGCGTGCCCGGCCCACGGCGCGGTCGGCGGCCCCTCGCCTCCCCCCCCGCCTCCACTTCTCCCCGCCGGTTTCGGGGTCCCTGCCTTACCTAGGGCTCCTGCCGGGGGGGATGCGGGTGGGGGACGCCGCCTGCTAGTGGGATGCGGACATGGACCAGGCGCCCTCCATTCTCCACACCGAGAAGGCGTAGCTGAGCCGCTCGTGGGCCACATAGCTGCAGCTTGCCATCTTGGAGTCCAGCTCGTCGCTCTGTAAGACCTGGTAGAGGAAGTCGATGTACCTGGCCGCCAGCTTGAGGGTCTGGATCTTGCTCAGCTTGTCCGAGGGCAGCGTGGGGATGATCTTCCGCAGGGCGGCGAAGGCTTCGTTCAGCGACTGCGTGCGCTGCCGCTCCCGCACGTTGGCCATGACCCGCTGGGTCTGCAGCTCCTCGTAAGACTGGGGGCTGCCGCCGCCGCTGCTGCTGCCGCCGCCCCCGCCGCCCCCGCCCGCCCCGCACTTCTTGCCCCGCTTGCCTTGGGCCGGGCTGCAGGGCTCGTCCGCGGCCCCGACGGCGCCGCCGGCGCTGCGGCGGCTGGAGCGCCGCTTGCGCCCCCCTCTCTTGTTGTTGGGCAGCTGCTGCCGGTCCGGCTCCTCTTCGCTGTTGCTCAAGCTGTCGTCGGCGGGGGAGACTGGCGAGTTTGACTCGTCCTGCTGCATCATCTCTGGGGGGAGACGCGAGAAGCGGGCCGGGAGGGGGGGGAGGGCAGGGAGAAGAGGGGGGCACCTAACCCGCCAGCTCCCCCTTGGTCGGCTGCTTCGCTGGCCTGCGAGGAGAAGGAGGAGGAGGAGGGAGGGAGGGAGGGAGGACCTCACTTTGGGGGGAGGGGGGATGGCATCAGGATCCAAGAGGAAAAAAAAAAAAAAAAAAGCCAACCCCAAAAAAAAAAATCCCTCCCGATCCCTCCTTGGAGCCCCTTCGAGGTGTCTGGGATTGGGAGAAAGTTGAAGACTTGGAGGTTCTTATAGCTCCTGCTGGCGGAAAGTTTGGGGGCAGCAGTGTCATTGGCCTGACGTGGAGAGGAGGGACTTTTGCTGAGTTTTATAGGAAAGTTTCCGCTTCCCCCCCTCCACGCCCTCCCTCAATTATTTTTTTCGAGCCATTCACAAGTGATCTGGCCTCCCCCCCTCCACACACACGCATACATCCTTACCCCAACCCTTTTCTCAGCTTCCCTCTCCGCGGTTTCTCCCTCAGGCTCCTCCGGTTCGCAGTCGGCTTTGGGGTGGTGCTGGGGGGCCCGGGCGGGAGGTTAGGAGGGTGCCCGTGCACCCCCTGCGCTGCTGCGGAGGGGACAGCGGGCCGCTTCGTGCCTGCGCTGGGGGGCGGCTTCCCCGGGGCAGCCGGGGGGCAGCCCGCACCTCTCGGGCTTTCCCCGCCGCAGCGGGCACGGCTTGCGGCGAAAGGGAGGAAGGGGAAATTACCCGCGGGGCAGCATCCAGGCACATCCTAATTCCGTCCCTCTCTCGCACGCACCGCGCTCCCGTCACCGAGCACCCCCGGGGTCTGGCTTTCCGAGGGACCCGCACGTTTCTGGGCTGGGGAAGGGGGATGGCACAGCCGTGTCCTGTCAGGCTGGAGGACTGCGCTAGGAGAAAGCCATCTTCAGAGGTGGAAGCAGCGGGGAAACTAAGAGCTGGCTTTGCACATACGCACCAGTCCTTGAGCTCGTCTTAAGGGAAACCCGGGAGGATCCGCGCCCCTGCAGCCCCCAACCTGGCATACCGGGAGACGGGAGGGTGCGCGGACCCTCTCTGCCCACACTCTCTGCCTGCTGACGGCTCACTTCAGTTCGCCCGCCCTGAAGGCTCCCGAGTCCGGCACTTCCTGGGAACCGAGCTTATTTATTTTGAATTCTTTTTTATGTGTGCAGCCAAAGCTACTTCTCCCCATCCCCCGCCTTTGTGCCTCCTTCCCCGCTCGCTGGCAGCACAGAGCAGGTGGTGTGTCTTTTTAACAACAGCTCAGATTCAAACGGGGAACGCCTGGGAGGGAAAGCCAGAAATCGCCATCCACTAATAAATGGGGCGATGCACTTTTGCTGCTCCCTGAGAGGGGACCGCACGCCTCTGTTGCCGGCCTGGCAGCGACCGCTTAGACGGGGCACCTCCGGGCGCGGGGCAGGGCGGGCAGCGCCGGGGCAGCGCCGCGGCTCCCCGGCGGTATTTGAGGCGGGAGGGCGGAGAGGGCGAACGAAATAGCAGAGAAGCGATAAATCCCAGGGACGAAAAAGACGAGGCTTCTGGAGGAGCCCCGTCATCCGCTCCGGGGAAAAAAGCCGTCTCTCCCCTTTGCCTAGGGGCTCCGTGTCCTCCGGGCAGAGGCCTCCCGTCCCGGGCGCTACGAGGGGCCAGGACCCCGGCGCAGCCGCCGCCGAGGGGCAGCCGGCCCGGCCCGGCGTGGCCGACTGCCCAGCTCCCAGCCGCAGCGCCCGTGGGGCAGCAGCCGCGGGCAGAGCTGCCCCGCCGCTCCTCCGCTGCCCCCCCGGGTGAGCTTTCGTCCTCGGGTCTTCCATCCCACCATGCGAGCAAATAGCAGTCTGCCCTAAACCTTCTCTTTCGGGCAACAGCCAGAAGCACGACCAGGGGAAGAAAGAGGGACTGACTGACCAGGCGAGGGAAGGCACGCTGGCACTCCAACCCACAGTGAGCAAGCACAGCTTCCCCAGCTTTTGTCTTGTCCCTTCTGTGTGTGCTGCAACGTGTAGGCCCCTCCACTCACCTTGACACCACTGCTCGTCCGGGGAGCTTCAGGGGTTCCCCTGTGTTGGCAGCAGCTGCTGCCCCCAAGATAAGAAGAGCTGGCTCTCCTACCACCTCCCTCTCGCCAATAATTTTGGCTGTGCCCAGAGCCTCGGTGCTCCCCTGGGGTGTTGAGGAGTGTCATTACAGAGCAAAGGTTGGCAAGAGCAGTGGTGAGCATCTCTAGGCAGCTCTGGGGGCTTGCCTGTCTTCCTTCCTTCCTTCCTTCCTTCTGTCCTTCCTTCTGTCTTTCCTTCTTCCGTCTCTCTCCCATTCTTATGGAAAAGACATCAAAGTGCAAAACCAAACCTGGTTACCTTGCTGGGAACAGGATGCTGTGGCCATGCCTGGATGGTGGAGGCCCACATCAGCAAAATCAATGGAAGCGATCCACTGCCTGAAAGGAGGGAGGGACAGGGTCTCCTGAGGTGCTTCAGCAGGAGGCATGGCTTGTCTATGTCAGCTGAACTTTGAGTGGGATGCAGGACATCACTTGCTTGCCATGGGGCGGGAGGAGGGTGTGCAGAGGAGGGTGTGCCGGAGAGGCAAGGACAGGTGGTGAGGGAGTGTTACATGGTTTGGATAACCAGAAAACACAGAGAGATGTAGGGAGGGGGTGACCTTGAGGAGAGGGGCTGACCACGGTAGATGGTTGGGTTTAGGGTCAGTTACTCTTCATGGAAACTGCAGTAAAAGCAACCAGCAGTAATTAGCAGAACATGTGTGGTGCTACCCGGGACCTGCGCGCTGCTGTATGAGCCCAGATTACACAGAAAATCCCATCATTTTTATTTTGGTTTTTGCTTTGTCTTTGACTCACAAATCATGTGCTCGGGAGCGAAGGAAACTAAGCCCATGCTGTTACTGTCAAGACCCACTGCAGGAGTGCAGGGGCCAGGCGAGCTGTGGTGGGAGCGGTCTGGCCCAGGGTCCTGCTGCTGGGCTGGCTGGGGCAGCCCTCCTGGATCCCCCAGGCCTGCTGGTGGGCAGCAACCCTGGCTAGTGCTGGAGTGTGCTGGACCTGTGTCTGGAGGAGGGTGGATGTGTCAGAGAGTCATGTCTGGGGGTCTGTGTGAGATAGGAAGACATACTGGTGTGTTTACGTGTGAGTCTGTGTGTGCGTGTATAGTTGATCTTGCAGTGTGCATACTTCTGTGTGTTGGGAGGGAAGGGGAGAGAGGACTGTGCAGAGTTCAAAAAAATCAATTTAACTCTGGTTTATTTTAAAATATACAGTTCTGGTGAGGATGGAGGCGGAGGCTTTGTATTCCACACTAAAACAGTAATCATTGTGTAATTCATACGGTGTTAAACCATCTGTTTTGAAACTCCAAAAGCCACTAAGGCAGACCTGCAGACCACTCTGGAGCATGGGATGAAGGATGGCATGTCCTGTTCTCTGTTATGCATAGGCATGACTTGGATGAGAATTGCCCTGGCTCCTTGGGCAGGCTCTCAACCCTGCTTTGCTCTTTGGAGGTGGTAAGCAAAGCTGCAAGCAGCTCCAGGGCCTTTCTAGGGATGTTTCCAGGTTTGTTCCTGCAGGCTTCCTTGCGCTTCAGCTTGGGAAAATGCATGCTGTGGGATCAGCCCTTTCATGGGGCACTGTCAGGACATAGAGAGAACTCCAGAATTTTGCCATCTGTGCAGTAACACGTAACACTGGTGAAGTAACCACCTAGATTACAGGTGTGGGTGTGACCATGGAGCTAAATAAATGACAAGCTCCTAGGAAGATGAAATGAGTAATAAGCTTAGCAGAACGACAGAACAAGTCAGGCTGTGATGATCATTGTGGTCATGGCTGATCACAGCTGCAAAGGATCCCCCCAACTATATGCTGGTCCTTGTGTAGGTACCCATTAGCTGCTGAGACACTCTCGGGCTGGGACAAGCAGGGTCTGCCTTAGCCAGGCAGAAACATCGCAGATTTTGCATGGAGTAGGCCGACAGTTTGATTCTTTCTTTGATTTTTGTTTAAGAAGGAATGAAAGGTCTGATTCTGTCTGCCTGTTTATAAATCAGTGCAGTAGTTTAAGAACTAATGCACACAAGATCTGGTGGTTACAACTACAACGTTGCCCACCAATGTGTTATGTGCATACACACAAATTACAACTGGGTTGCGATGGGCTGTTCAGTATTCCCCATATGGCGTGTACATACACACATTGTAATTTAGCTCTCAAAGGCTGTTCACTGTGGTAAAAGACCAAACTCTCTCACTGGTGGGGGTTTCTTGGGATATTCAGCAATGTAACTATTACATACGTGCACGCTTAGAGACAGGCTGCCTGAGTATTTTTAGTGGGGAAGCCTTCAGTCCGGTGTTTCCGCAGAAGCCGGACCTTTAAGACCTGATTCAAAGGCCACTGAAATCAGTTGAAGTTTCCCCACTGATTTCCATGGCCAGGTATTTCAATTCCCACAGATGCTAGGTGAAAGCCTGGTCAAGACCCAATCCCTTCAAAAGGGACAAGAGAGCAGCCAGCAACTTTTCACACCGACATTTACGCTGTAATTTGCTCCGTGTTCAAAGCACACCAGGAAACGAGCCGAGAACTCTCGCCGTGCCCTGGCACAAACCTGTGCAGAGCAACCGCGAGCGGGCGGAAAGACTATATAAAGGGTCTGAGAGCGAGACCCATTTTTCGGCTTCCTTCTCCTCCTTTCTTCCTATTCACGGCGGCAGCGCATACAACCAAGGGCGCGGAAGAGCCGCCAAGCACCTCGGGCGACGCAGCCTCGCTACCTGGGCCGGCGGGGGCGGGCGCGGTGCCGCTCGGCCCCGCCGGCGGGGCTCGGGCCGCGGGGGAGCGCGGCCGCCGGGCTGTGCGGCCGGCGGCCACCGGAGGGCACGATTCCCCGCCGCTCCCCGCTCCGGCCGGCGGCGGCGGGCAGGGCTCCCAGGTGAGCCGCTCCCTCCTCGGGCAGAGGCGTCCGCCGTGCTCCTGCGGCAGCCCGGGGCCCTTCGCGCTGGCTCGCCCGAGTTTCAGGGGCGTGAGAGGCTGCCCGCCCGCCCCCGGCTCTGTTTGCACAGATTCCTTCAGAGCCGCCGTGCTTCGGCGAGCCCCGAGTGTTTTTTTCTCGCTCCGGGGCAGCGGGAGCGGGGCGGGGGGACGGCACACGGGTCCTCCGCGGACACACGGACACTTCTCATTGGTGTGCTTCTAGCCCACGGCGCTTTGCCACTCGCTTCGTTTGGAAGCTCCGGAAAACAGAAGGATGACACGGGAACCCTTCAAGGAATCAGCTTCATTGTCAGAACGACTACAGTGATTTTTTTTTTTTTTTTAAGCTCGTTGTGATGTAGTCGTTCATCTCAAAGTCCTAACGGCTTGCTGGCACAGGAGGATGTGACGGTGGCTTTTTTTTTTTTTTTTTTTTAACTTCCCGAGGCCTCGTTGCTTCCAGTGCTCCCAGCCTCTGCAGTGCGCGGCCAGCCCGGCGCCCCGACCCCCCCCCCGCCCCCGCCCGGCCGGCCGCGGGGCTGCGCCGGCGGCAGGGAGCGCTGCGCCGCTCCCCGCACGGGGCTTCGCTTTGTTCTGCATCGCTCTTCCCAATTTTCGCCTCAGGTCAAGGCCAAGGAGTACCTGTGTCCCGTTACCGAACAAGCCGTCCCACAGAGGAGACAAGCGTCCTAATAAATTAAGATCTGAAATGAGTTGCAACACGGGTTTTAATATGAAATCTTTTATTTATGTGTGGTTTATTCAGCTCCAGAAATAATTCCTGGCAGTGGATGGGGCTTTCTAAGCAGAGCATGACTACCTCGGTGGAAGCTGGAGTGGTATCCTCTCCTCTACCCCAGAGAAGACCAGTCCTTCCCATTGCAAGAGATCAACGTGTCTAATGCTGTGGTGGAGCTCTGCCCCTAATTATGGCTCTGGGTCTTGTTTATGTGGTTGCATGTCTAAATCTGAAAAGACTGCTTAGTAAAACAAGCTTATCTACACTCCAGGGGATAATAGTTATTTATATTAATAATGGAGCTTATTTGCTATTTCAGGTCCTTTGATTTTTTTTTTTTTTTTTGCTTTTCCATCTCTTCCATCTTTCCTGAACTATGTAAATATATCTTTTTTGTATTCTTCCTGCTCCCACACATTACTCAAATCTATATATTCAATCTTTCAGTACACTTGGCCCATGGAAACTCCATAAAACTTCAGGCCTTTTTAGCCACAAATTCTGCTTTTTCTTCCAAGGTGGGGGAGGGAGCACCTTGGGCACAGATGATGGATAAAACATTCCAGAAAGCCTTCTTCTTAGGGGTGAACTCAAACTCTCCCTGCAGCTCATGCAATTCAAGTCAGAGTCCTAGAGCCAGAATTTCAGCATGGAAGTGGGCTTTTCCCCCATTAGCCATGTCTGCACGCTGGGGAAGAACCCCCTGTGCTTCCTACTCAGTGTGGTCTGCTTTAGACTTACAGTTGCTCTTGGGATCTCACAGATGAAGGTGAAAAAAAGGGCCATGTAAGAAACAACCATGACTCACAAGAGTCCCATAGGAGTTCATTAGACAGGGTAATAGGCTCTCCTTTACCTCTGAGGCAGGCAGCAAAGCCTGGTGTGAGGGAAAGGGCCTGGAAGGTCGTCCTAACATACACATATGCTCTCCTAGGCAAATGGAAATGTTTTTTTGATTGGTAGCCTGATTGAATGCCAGGTCTGCAAGTTGGACCCCATCCACCTCCTCCTCCTCCTGCCTGGAGACCACACAGGGGCTGACTAGCCATGCAGAGGAGGGGAGCCTGGAGGAGAATGGTTCACAGAAATGAACACCCATCTCATTCTTTCCACAGTTACCTTACTTCTAAGGACACCTACTTAGAGCTAGAAGATCTTTTGAGGGAGCAGGGGTTTATTTCCATCTCTGCCAGGTTGTCTTTCCTTTCAGAAAACGCAGTCAGAGTGGAATTAAGGTTTATGTATTTCTTCCTAAGTGGGGAGGTTATAATTATTTTGTGCTATGGGCTATCAGCTATGATGCCTAAAGATCTACTGTACACCATTACCGCTCATTTTGCAGCCCCAATCCCATTTGCCTGCCTCTAGAATATAGGATGGTGATTAGTCAAGGCACCTTGCTCACTAGAGATTGATCTGTCCATAGGTCCACAACCTGGTTTTAATTTCTGACCAAAGGTCATATAGCAGGTCACACTGTGAAGCTGATCTAGAGCACAAATTTTGGTTACCAAACTCCAAAGGCAATTTTCCAGAAGAGGCAATAGTTTATTAATATGTTAAAGTAAATTAACACACATTCACTGTTCATGTATGTATGTGACTGTCTATGTACTCTGACCTCCAGACAAGCATCTGTATTTGTATCTACGCTGTATTGTAAAATACCATACTGCTTCTGCTTCTGCCTTGAAAAGGATCTATAGCAAACATATTCTCATGCCAAAATCTACTATCTGACCTTGCAGCATAGTTCATGTCAGAAGCAGAGAAATATTCGTTTCTCCTTTTAGAACATTTGTGCTTGCATTCATTAAGGACTTGGTCCAAAATCCTTTGATGTCAAGGGGAGTGTTTCAGTGGGCTTTGGATCAAGCCCTAAAATGGGTCAATTAAATTTTAAATAAAATGAAAATGAAAACAGGTCCAGTCTGAGAGTACTGTTGAATAAAAAGAAATATTTAAGAGAGGCTGCCTTTGGAGTAAAGGGTCAGTAATTGTTCCTTAATATTTAGCTGAATTTGTGGAATATTCCATGATTAAAAAATAATCCTTTGCATGAAAGTTGTAATTTGTTTTCAGTCTTCAAAACATCCATATTTTGCTACACAGTAGAAATGTTGTTGTTGACCTAATAAGTGCAAAGATGACTTGAGCTCAGTGGTATGTATATGGGCTGGACCCTAAGCAGTAAGATATGGTCCAGATTTTCAAATTCAGAGCAGACACTTCATTCCAAAATACTCTCCTGACTCTAGAATATGTTCAGGTTTATGTCTCAATTCATATTCGAGCAGTTTATGAAATTTTCTAATGTCTGATCTAATGTTATTCTTTGCTGTTACACACTTCACAATAGGGCTAATGCAGCTCTTGGTGACAGCAGATGTTGCAATTTAATGTTAATTTAACATAAATATAAATGTTAATTTAAAGGCAGAGGATGTGCGGTGGATTATAGCATGGGCTTTATTACAAAACAGTGAAGTTTACACCTTCAGTTGGTAATCCTTTCCTCTACAACAGTACATAGTATGTAAGAGCATACCTTTTACTAAAAAAGAAGGCAATATAAACACAAACTACAGCCTCACAGAGTTTACTGCACTGCTTCCTCGTAGTCATTGTATCAGAGGTTTGGGTAATTTGAATGACGTATGTCTGCAGGAATTTTTGCTGAATGGGGATGATTTGACAGTAAAATGGTCATCATTCCTTTCAAAGAGATAGAAGTTTGATCAATTATATTGCAATGGCTTACAGCCATGTGCTATCTACAGTGACATTTATGATCTATTTTGGTTATCCCCAAATGGCCTTCAACCTAGCTATTATCTGCCAACATGTTAAACTTCGGTCAGTGGAAATCCTTTAGTGTCTTGGAAAGACTCATGATGTTGTCTTCTGGCCAGATTCCATTATGGGTAACTACAACTTTATCTACATTCAGCGTATGTAATTGAGTGGCTGTGGTATGGCACACTGTCATTTGGCTTAATTTCAATCAACTAAGATAATTTTCTGTATTTTCTTTCCTATAACACTGTGTCATGTTGCTGTACAAAGCAAAACAGCTGCCACATTCTCTTTCTCGAAGACGCATCCCAGAATAGGCTGTCTCTTCTAAGAGGACAACGTAGCCTCCAATTTGGCAGGTAAAATTTTGCAACACCAAATCCTTCCATCTGTGGTTTCATGTTGTCAGTTCATTGCAGAAACTAATAGTCTGGTCTAGATGTCAAACTATCTGATTTGTTAGTGTAGTTGGCAGGTTAACTGTCTAAGTCTTACCATTTCCGCACAGAATTCACTGTGGGTAGTATATTTCATCCAAAAAAAGAAGAAAAATAACCATGTTTAAAGATTAGACGCACTGTTGGGAAATTAAGTTCTTCATGCTAAATCAGATGTATAATAGGAGGTACTTCATAATTGCTCACATCAAGGGTAAGGGGCCAACCCAAAGGCTATAGACAGGAGGGAAAAAGGTGATACAGTCACTCAGCTATCACTACAAGAAACAGCCCTTCACATTCTCACAGACCTAGTGTAGATCTGAAGCAAGCTAAACTGCTATAAAGAGATAGAAGATGCTTTTTCACTCCTTGTGGTTATGGAAGCCATTGTATTTCTTTACACATCCCCCTCCCAAACTGTTCATTGAGGCAAAAAAAGGATTTCCACTGCTCCTTAAGTCATAGAGGTTAGCAAAATACTACATGACAAAAAGTTGGCATTAAACTTTGCTCAAGAGCATTTGAAAATGGTATCTGAAATCCACACACACTGGAGTAGGTGCTACTGCAAGGGCACCAAAACTGAAGGGAATGGATAGTGGCTCCCCAATAATAGCTGTGGCACCACAAATGATGCAGATAACTTCACCCCATTTGCAATACAGATGCAATACAGATGCAGGTGCAGGACAGCAGTGCCATACAGGTAGTAGAAGCATTATACATAGAGTGGAAAGAAACCACAGCAAACATAGCTTGTGTTTTCCCTAGATTTGCACTGACTAGGAAACCTCCACGGTGCTGCCAGCATTTCCACCATGCCGCTGCAAGGCAAACATTACCAGTCTCCATGTAGACTTCCTGTCATTTGAAAATGTGTCATTGGATGTTTTCAGCAAAAGAAAAGACTTTGGTCATAAAGCCTTCTCTTCGCATCTCTGAGGTGACACTGCATCTTTGGGGTGATATTGGGTGTTTCTCTGGTATGGAAGTGATTCAGAAACCTTCCCAATAAATAATGCTAATGACCCATAGCTTCACAAGAACTGTGTTTTGGGAGGGGAAGCAGGGTTGAAGAAGGTGTCATTAGAACTTTTCACTTTCTGTGCCATTCTCGGCTACCTAATATGCCTTTTCAGCTTGGACCTTATACGCCAAACCACTGACCTTATACGCCAAAACCCTCTCCAGTCAAAGACTTGGCTTATGCACTTGATCATTCTAAAGGATTTGGCCAATGGGACACTGAAGATTCATGCTTTTACTGCTCTCAAAGAGAATATGAGAAATCTCTGGGGTTTTTTTCAGGAAATATGCTTGTATATTTTAAATATGACAAGTACCATATGTTCTCATCATAGCTTTGGTAGAACTCATTTCTCTCCAAGGGCAAACCCCATGCTATTAACATCACAGAACTTCCTCAGTATAATGTGGTTCAGTCTTAGGTATGGCAGTTGTGATCTGAGAGGGGATACTGTAATCATTCAGTTCCTGGATATGTGGAACATGTAACTGAGAATTGACTTATACTGTTGTCAACCCACATATGGTTGACAGAATAAAGTAATGGACATGTGCACGTCTCCAAATTTAATACCTTGGGGCTGCCAAAGGTGTTTTCAGCAATAGGACTTGAACTCCATCTTACCAAGGCTTGGTTTAGTAGTTCAAGCACAGTTATCAGTACTTCGGTGAAAGTTTCATTTGCTCATGATTAAAATTTGGGTTCTATATGTCAAGGAGGTGGCACCTGATGAGGACCTAAACTATCAGTTTAATCATATTTGGCAACATTCAAGATATCTGCAAAGAAAATTTAAACTGGCTCAGATGTAATATGAAATGAATTCCACACGTCTTCAAGTAAGGCAGGGAAAGATCTGAGATAGCCCTTCATTTCACAGTCTCTCAATCATCTTTTCCCTTTTTCTTTTTCTTTTTCTTTTTCTTTTTCTCCTTGACTATTATTTGTCATCCTACAACATCTCTTGCATCTGGTAGTTTGCAGAGTTATGAGAGTCAAGGATGCTGCAGAGTTACTGCAGTGTTCTGGCATATCATTAAAATATGATTAAAGATAGATTAAAACACCTTTCTGCATATTCACTTAATGCTCTTCACTTTTTTTTTTATATGTGATAATATTAGCAACAAAAATGTGAACTTCTTAAAAGTGTAAGCACTCCCAAATGTCCCAGATGATATTGCTGAGTCCTAAATCTCTGATTCGACTCAAAGTTATTTAAGAATAATTTTTAAATTATTCCTGTACTCCAAAAATTTCCTGCCAACTCAATGGCTTAGTTATGTACATTATTCTAAAAGACTTCATAGGAGCTTAGATGGCCAAGATCAGGTCCAAGAGCACCTTGAAACATCTGAAACACTTCAGCATTTGGATAATTACATACTTTTGGGGCCAACCCACATTTCTCTTTGGAAAATGTTTCCCCTGCATGGCTGCAGACAACAGATGGATCATATGATCTCTGCATTTGGAAAGATGGCATAATTCTGGCAGACTGTCAGTTAAGTGAAGGGGACTGATTTCAGATCCTCATTAAGAAAATGTACAACCACACAGAGTGGACTGAATGGCAGAATGTGATCACTGGCGCCAGCTTTAATAGAAAATGTAGCACACTGTTGCAACATGAAATCTGATGTGCTGTGGCTGGATCTAGCTCTACCGGGTTTTGTGTTCATTTTGCACACAAATGTGTTTTAAAGGAGACATTCTTTGTATTGCAAGGGCCCTCTGTTCGCCAGGAGAAAGAGAAGCAGAGCAGTGGAGGGGTAAAAGGCAAATTCAAAGAGCCACCGGCTTTAGGGTCGGAGCTTTGTTGGGTCTTCCCTTAAACTTGCAAAAGTTTCTGTGTATTGTCTGCGTATTGAAACTTTTCTTTATCTTTCTAATCTCTCGTCGTATTTATTAGGGTGGGTGTTTTTTGCAACTGGCATTTTACCCAGAAACACCCCGTGGAGACAGCATGGCCCCTTCCCGCTGCAGGGCTCTGGGGGCAAGGCCCAGTGCCCTTTCTGCAACCAAATTTCCACAGAGAGGCAGCCCTGCCAAGTACCAAAGAGCTTGAGTAGGAATCCCAGGGCACTGTAAAACACAGTATAGTTTTCCAGCAATACTGGATATGAGCAGTAAAGGCACTGTAATCACTCCTCACAGCTGAAAAGGGCTAGTGCAGCTGCACAACTTCATTTCACCACCAAGGACCAAAATAATGGCTATGGCTTCAGGTCACAACTTTTACCTGCAGTGACCTCCAGAAAGTCAGGATCTTTATATGATATCTCATCTTGGCCACACAAAAAATGAATGACCCTGAATCACTGGTTGTTTTGAAAGTCTTTGTTAAGCTACCCTTTATCTGGATCAGAGATATCATCTATCCCTCATGAACCTGAAATGTTCAAGCAGTGATGGTATTTGCTGTGGTATATTTATTCCTGTATCTCTTGTGCTATAGTCACCACTCTTTCCTCTGATAACTGCAAGTTTCAAAGGTCAGAATTCATTAACAAAGTTAAAGACCGTACAGTAAGTAAACAATGCTAGAAAAAAAAAAGAAGTATCAACATGTGAATTAACTTCTCCTCCCTCTCTCCATTCATTTATTTATGGTGAAGACCCTCCATGCACAGATTTCCTCTTTGTTGTGTAGAAAATCATAAAATGCACTACCTTCCCTTGAACCCCTGTAAGGCTTGGAGCAAGACAAGATGGGACTGGAAGTAACATGGGCAATTATTATCTTTCTTCTGCTGTCAGAGCTAAAGAGAAACAATTAAACCAACAGGAGGCTGTTTCTCTTTTTGAAATTATGGCAGAAGTATGACAAAAGCATAAACAGGCCTAGCATCTCAGGGTGCCTGATTACTTTGGTTTGAAATAAAGCTCCGTGTGACAACAGTGAAGCCTGTCCTTCTGCACTACAATAGCTCTGTGCAGGAACCATACAAAATCCTTGAGTGGAGGAGATGGTCTGAGTCACAGTTACAGCCCTGAAGCCTTTGAGAGCAATATAAGGCACACTAAGATAATATAATGCACACAACAATTTGAACACATTACAGCCCTTACAAGTATACATTCATGTGAAAATTGACAATACAAAAGTAAAGATTACAGGATTGCTCCCCTACTTTGACTTCTTTGAAGGAATAGGAATTTCAGGTGTGTAAGGACCACTGAACTGGACTGCGGCTGGTGATCAGCAGAGTGGTGGTTGTGAAAAATTTCAGGGGCTTAAAATTTAGTGCCAACCAGACCAAAGGTTACCCCTGAAACTAGAATAGAGACAGGAAAAAGTAAAATCTGGATGAAATACAGGCAAATTTTAAAATAATACCTGAGCTGCAGTTTTTAAAAAGCTAGATTTTTAAGACAATTGCAGTTGAATATTTTTATTCAGGCAATTCTTTTATTCTGGATACAATTCTGTGATGAATGTTCGTTTCAATACCTGAAACAAGCATGCTTTTTGAAGTAAAGTTTAAGAGAAAATAATCTGAACTAATTATATTTAGCAACTTTTTAGAAAAGACAACAATTTTTACTGTACTACAAAAAGACTATAACCAGCATACCTAGCTGTCCTTGTAACTGTTCTGTTGTATAAGTAGTAGGAAAAGCTTGGCTGTCATTGTTGCAGATTGTTAGTATTCAAGCCTGGTAAAAGCAACAAATTCTTATGAAAAATGGGACTCAGCATACACAGCAGTTACATTTTCAGCCTCAGTATTTTGGCTATTTTTAATTAAAAAAAAACCCCAAAGGTCCATGTTCATTGAAAGGACCAAAAGGGATACATAGAAAATCTCTTTGAGAAGCACCACTGATCTGAAGGAGAACAAAAATAAATCAAAACCTCTTTTCCATTGGTTTTGCTTAGTACCCCCATGACTTCAAAAATGAATTTATTTTAAAGTTTGTAAGAGAAAAAAAAAAAGTGTTGTTGGACTAAGACTTCACTTATCAAGTTTCATCCTGGAGGGAATTTTTATAGCTGAGTTATAAACCCTCCACACTAGACTGTTTATAATGGAAACGCTGACAAATGCGATAATAAACACCAATTGTGTGGCCATAGTAGCTGGTCAGAATGTGGATGCAGGAGTTTGCAGTGCTATCATAATATTTTGTTCTTGTTTCCAGCTCTAATTTGCTTAAACCTGCTTTCAGGTTGAGCAGCTGTAAAACAAGATCAGTCTGACTAGGTTGCAAAATCATTTGATTATTTATACGTCTCTTAGAAAGCTAGCAAATGTCTCTCAAATATGATTTCATTTAGACTTATTTTTTGGTTTACATGTCTGAATACTAATTGTAACGTGATAGCTTCAAGGGAAGTCAACTTTCTACCAAAAGGCAGCCTTCAGTGGGCAAAAAGAATATAAACAAACCCGCCTCAGACCAGGATCTAAAAATGGGCTATGATCAAACAGCTCTAAGGCTTTAAAAAACCCCTTATTATCTCTTCCCAGAAGAAATTGACACTGTCAGTTTTTGTTCTTAATGCAGTGATAATAGCATGGTGCTTTGGGGAGACCAAGGACGGCAGCTGGCCTCAGCCTTGGTGGCAGCAGGGTTTCTGAGCAGGGGAAAGGCCTTTCCCTACAGTGGGTGAAATCCTAGCCTTCCTGAAGTTAGGAGCATTTTTGCACTCACTTCATTAGGGCCAGGGTTTCGCTGGCTTCCCAAGCCTGACATGCTGTTTTATTGCACTGTGACTCCACAGACTAGGATGCAGCTATCTTGGAGTGAGATGAGGGTGAGGGAGGAAGGGACCCCACAGCCTTGTTATTTCAGGGGGATGGGATTGCACGCCAGCAAGAAGCTTGTCTGCGATGTTTCCATAATGTGTCTATATTCTTAGCAGACTGAGCTTCCAGGACTTCGACACATCCACATGGGCCAAGTGATGGGTCAGTATGGTATCTTGCTGTGTCACTGAGCTCTTCATGGGCATAAGGGCATGCTTTAGTTTTAACACAGGTGTCTAAGAAAAAATTGCATCTAGACTACTGTTCTGGTAAATCTTTGCCAGTTTTGGAAAAGCATGAAACATAAAAAATTAAAGTCCCCTTCATCAGGCTCATCTATAAATCAAGGTGTGGCTGAGACACTCCTCCAAAGTCTGACGAAACACAAAATGCATCTGGATACTTTATCTCTGCTGTTTGCGTATTATGTTCGTTGTCTTATACCATAACTGCATTTTTAATTTCTAATGCTATTTTTAGAATCAGTGGCTCATATAAGAATGTTACTACTGTTCTGTATTGCTGCTGCAAAATTTCCAGTGATCCGTTAAAAATTAGGATCCATAATGCAAGATCCAGATTTTGATTTGTATTTAAAAATAAAATGTAACATTTTCTTTCTGCTTTTCTCTAGTCTTTAACACAAGTATGGAAAAACCTTGGATCTTGAGCAAATTCCTATGTTTTGTTATTAAACCAAGAAGAGAAAACCAATAATTTCTGAACTATCTGTTACAGACGTGTTTACATTATGAATCTCTTAACTTAAGACTCTGTGTGCTATAGAGTTCTAATTTTATCCAGTGACATGAGCAAAAAAAATATGAGAAGATACATAAGCATGCTTTAGAAAGCACAGTTGTACAGAAATCATAAAGAAATAGTGCTAAGAAGTGAATATTGAATTGAAAATTTCATTGTCCTTAAAGAATTTGTCTTCATCGTTTTGCTTGAGACAGTGGTAACAACAAAATGCATCTGGGTCATGTGAACAGTTGTTGATTTTGGAACATTGTTCATTCTTAGTTCCTTTTCTCATTTTATTTTTAGCAAAAAAAAAAATCAACACAAAACCATCTGAAGAGGTGAAACACCCCAGTTTCTAGAGAGGATCCAGCTGCATTAACTATCCAACTGCCTCTTGGAAAGAAAACATTCTGACAACTGGAGAGCAGATGCAATGTGTGGAGTCAGGGAGGTCAACAAAAACAAGTGGAAAAAGAAACCAAGGAAACAAGTGAAAAGAGAAAGAGTATTAGAGTATTAATACGGGATATTATTAGATCACTCATGATAATATTAAAGTGAATGGAATGAGAAAAGGAAGAAGAATCACTACAGGAGCTGACAAAACATGAGAGAAGAAATCAAAGAGGTATTAGGTTGGGATTTGGATCTCGGCCATACTAGCCCGAATCCGGGGTAAATCTTGATTTCACTAGCATCACGACAATTTTATATAGTGGAGATGAAAGCTGTCCTGCCAACTCCTGCAGAACCACTGCCCTGGACGGGACCTTTGCCCCCGAGTTGAAGGCAGCCCGGGCTGGGCCCCCAACAGGCTGGCTGCTGCCCGTCTGCGGCAAACACGGGGAGAAGCCCAGGTTTTTCCCGGGCGGCGGCGGGGGAAGGTGCCAGCGGCAGGGAGAGTCGGGGGGGGTGTGTGTGTGGGGGGGTGTGGAGCGGGAGCCCAAAGACACATCAGGAAGGGCCGAAGAAGCTTCTAAGGGAGACCCCCGGGCCCCCTGCCCCACTCCCAGCCCAGCCACGGCCTCCCCCTCCGCTGCTGCTCTCCCTGGCTCTCGCCCCTGTTAACGAGGGGCTGCGAGGCATTGGTAGGTAACGCTAAAAGAACGATCCCTGCGGTGGACCCTGTCCCCATCACCATCCCCAGGCTTCGGCCGGCCCCGGCTTCCCCCTTCCCTCCCGCTCGGGCTTTTCAGAATTTATTTGTTTATTTTCTCTCCTGGCAGCAATGAAACATATAGGAGGGGAGGAAAAAAACCCCAAAATTCCGGCGAGGGGGAAAAGGGCTTTTTTCCATGACCTCCCCGAAATCAAAGCCCACAAGCTTTCTCTCTCAGGAGGGCGCAGACGGCTTCCCAGCCTTGCCTCGCCCGTGCCGGGGAGGCCGGCTCGACCCCGCCGTGCCGCGCCGCGCCGCGCCGGGCAGGGCCGGGCCGGGCCGGGCCGGGGAGCGCCGGGCCCTCCTCCGCCAGCTCCTGCTCGGTGCGAGCGACGGCGCTGACGGCCCACACGCCAGGACAGAGCTGGTCCCGGGAAGAGAATGGTGACAACAAACGGTCGTGTCCAGATGTTCCGCTTCACTGGCCATGTGACACGCGGCATGGACTTGGCAGGCTGGATTTCAAAGAAAAGGGAGTTGTTGTTTATTTTTTAAGAAAGCAGAAAGCGCTGGTTTAGAATGCACGCGCCGAGATTTTCCTAGTCCCTGGCAGGCGGCTGGGCAGGCAACTGAATCCGCTGGAAGCCCATTCCGCAAAGTGGAGCGGCTCTGCTGCCCCGGCCGAGCCTTCCTCGAAAGCGACAAATGGCAAAAATTATGAAGCAAGCAGGCGACGCGGCACAAACCGACGGGCCTCAGCCCTTCATTTTTCCCCTTCCCCTTACAAAAATTATATATATTAGCAAATCTACACATACTGAGCCTCTCCACCCCTCCTCCTGCCCACTCCTCCCCCCGCCCGCAACGCACGCACGCTTCCCCAAACACTCCTCGTTTCGCATCCCACGCCTCCGTGGTCCCGGCCGCGGTGAGAGCAGCCGAGGCAGGAGCCACGGCTCTGCGTCCCGAGGCAGGAGGCGCCCGGGGCCACCTGCCCGGGGCCGTGGGTGGTGCCCGGCCCCCAGCGCCCTCCCGCCGGGCCCCGGCGCTCCCTAGCTCGCCTCCCGCCTGCCGCAGCCGTCCAGGAGCTCAGTCATGAAGGAGATGTACACTATGGCCAGGCGCAAGGTCTCTATCCGGGAGAGCCTCTTCTCGTAGGCGAAGGTGGGCACCTTCTTCCTCAGCTGATCAAACGCCTCGTTGAGGTTGAACATCCTCTTCCTCTCCCGTATGTTGGCAGCCTGGCGCTGGGCGTAGGTGATAACCCGCTTTCTCCTGGGCCTGTCCAGGAGGGAAGTGCCGCGCATCCTCTCCTCTTCTTCCTCCTCTTCCTCGTCTTCGGGACCTCCATCTCCGAAGGCAGCCAGGGACAGCCCCCGGGCCATGCCCTCCCGGAGCGAAAGGGCTCTGTCCCCGAAGGGAGGCCCGGAGGTGACCTCGCGGAGCCCCAGGCCCGGCCCTGCCCCGGGGGGGCCCTGGGGGGCGCCCAGGGAGAGGTCGGCCACGAAATCCAGCACCGAGGCGCCCAGCAGCCGCTCTGGGCAGGGCGCTTGCGGGGCTCTGCCGCGCAGCTCAGCCAGCAGCCCCTGGCGCTGGTGGGCTGGGAAGAGGCTGGCTGACATCTTACTTCAGAGGGGGCTTAATCTGGTCCCCCATCCCCAGCCCCAGCGGCGTTAATATTTATAACCCCCCGGATAACAGGATTAGCAGGACTAGAAAGAGCGGCTGTAAAACTTCTCGCCGTGATGCTGATGAGAGGAGACAGGCAGCCCCCTCGGGGACGCGTGGATGCTCCCGAGAGAGGAGTCCCCAGCGAGTCAATCCTGTCACAGCGATCAAGGACAGTTCCTTCTTGGCAAAACCCGCCGCTCTTACCTGCTGAGCACTTTTGTCTCTTCTTACACACCCGCAACCAAACGATTTTCAGCCTCTTTAAAGCCCGCGGCCGCAGAGCCGGGTGTCCGCTGGGCTTGTTTTCCTGCTTTCTGTCGGGATCTCTGAACCCTGAGAGCCAGCCTGACAATTGATGTCAGGCAAGTGCGTGTATGCTTTTAATGATGTCCTGAAGAGGGGACCTGCACGCAGAGGGTCACCGGGGAATGTTTACCCTGTATCCCAGCGCAATGGGAGCTGAATGACAGGACCTCCATTAGCCTAAGTAAGCATTGCAGGGGACCCGATATTGCATTCCCAGTAGTAACTGTTGGAATCGTCTCTCCATTCCCCCTAAATCCCCTTCAACTAGAGTTCAAACATCTTTCCAGTAAAAGGCTGCTTCGTAAAGCTCTTTTCGGTTCAGGCAATCTCAAAGCACTTGCTTTGAAACTCCTTCCTCCCGCCCATGAGACGAGGATAAGCCGGTCCCAGTCCAGGGCAGCGGTTGCTCTTACACCTTTGGTAGAGCCGTCCCGGTCACCGGCGGTGCACAGAGGAATCGACCTGACTGCACGCACTGATAACGCTGGACACGTAGCGCAAAATACCGTGAAATGCATATAAACACACCCGTACACCCGACACCGCTGAATACCTTTCTTTGATCAAGGTTTCCTTGGGGACGGACGCTGGGGCTTGTTTTGCTTTTGTCTTGGGAGGCTGGAAGAGGTTAGGGGTTGTGTCTTCACCCTCCCACCCCATAGACCATCACCTCTAAATAAACAGCCTGGCCCTGGCAATCCCGGGAAGTGTTAGACACACTCGGGCTGAACCGGATCGATTTTCTTTGGCACACGATTTGTGCACGCAGCTCGCTTCGGAGTGGCTGGCCGTTGCTCTTGCACTGCCTTCTTAAAGCCTAATCTGCGCCTTTGTCATGCATTGTCGCCACTCTCGCTTTGGGGCTAATTAGTCTCTAATTTCTAAGGCGATTTCAAAGCCCATCAGATCAAAGGAGGCGGGTGTCTCGCTCCGCGAAAATCCTTCCTGTTTGCCTAGGGGAGCGCAAACGTTTCCCCCCCGCGGACCGGGATCTGCCGTCATTTACAACACAGTGAGCGAACCACGCGTCCCCTTTTCCTGGGAGAGATGCCGCGGGAAAGACACTTCCCCTCCCAGCTCCCCCGGCCCGGGGCGGGGGGGCTCCGAGGGCTGTCAGAGGCGGGGGGCGGGCAGGGCGCGGAGCGGCGCGGAGGGGGTGCGGAAGGTGAGCGGGAGCGGAGCTACGTTGGACAGCTCCGGAGCGGGGCGCAGCCGGTCCCGGCGGCCGCGGCGGCACTGCAGGTACCCGGCGGCCCTGCAGAAGGGGGGCCCTTCCCTCCCAGCCTTCCTCCGGGCCGAGAACCGACCTCTCCCCGGCCCCTCGCACCACCACCACCACGGCCGCTGCTGCGGCAGGTGCTGGGCGGCGTGGTGTCTGCCTTAAGGATTCCATGGCACGCCTAAGGCTAAATAAAGAGCAAATAGCCGGGAGGTTGCTTTTGTTCGTACTAGCGCTAAGAGGTTTCTCAGCGAACAGGGAGAAGGTGGCTCAGAGACGGGCTTATTTATGACAAATGTCGTTCATTAAAACACCTGGTGAACCAACTCAGGAGGCAAAGAGGAGCTGTAAAACTTCTGTTGGGAGAAGCGTTGACTAGAGAGCATCCAAAAGTAACAGCAAGTTGAAGAGCTCTAAATGTTAAGTGTTATATAAAAACGCTCGGCGGGCGAAAGATCAGGTGAATATTTATGATCGATCCGCAAAGGAATGTAACTTATTTGAGCTCTTTCTAGGTGAGGTGGCAAGTATTTCGTTTAAAGACGTGGAGGTATAAATTAAGGACAAATGCCAGCAAAGATGCGTCACGACAGGGTGCAAAATTGTCGGGGAAATACAAATACTTCAGATAAAGAAAGAAATGAATGGAGAAATGTGAATTCGTCAACTCTGTGCCAATCTTCACCCGAATTTACCGTCGTGTGGGAAACCAGCGTTTAGAAGAGGATAGAGCAGCCCTTCACCACGGTCTCTTCACATCTCTAGTTTCAGATTTTTGCAGGACACAAACTACAAAGACAACCGGAACCAGAAGCGTTTTATATTTTGCAAGAAGGTAAAGGGAGAAGGTTGTTGAAGCACTATTGCACCACAAAGTGATATAACATAAAACATAAAAGATTAATGCAGGGTGTTCCTGTCACTGAATCCTTAAAGGAAGCACTAAAGCCAGGACTAAGGCAGGACTGGGAGGTCCTAGCAGCAAATGAAGACTTGTAGCCAAGATGAATCCTCCTGTCAAACTGATTTAATTGCTGCTTTGTTTCTTGGTCCCCCCCCCCCCCTTCTTATTTTTGCTAAAATTTTGTCTTTTCTCTTCTATTAACTATTTTAAATCATGCATAATGAGCTCAATGAACTGTGATTTGAGGTATGTTTTTGAACATTTTTTCATATTTGGTGATTTTTATCACATCGGGGAAAGTGTGGAGCTGAGGAAGTGCATAATGAATATCCAGTGCTGCAGGGGACAGGTTTTCAGTGCATAGACAATGCAACGATATAGGGGAAGTGGGACAAACTCTCATGAGAGGCTGTTTTATACTCTGAAATCTTCTCAGACCAGATTAGGTGCTCAAACGGGTGTTCAAGATTTGTTTTAACTAAGAATACACTTTGTTCTATGATTGTTTACCTTCCTTTACCCACCTCTTATCCTACCTTTTCATTTCACTTGTTTACCATAAAAAAATTTGCTCACAAGATGCTTACAGATACTGAGCACCAATGGCTACACCTTTGAGCCACTCTGCAGCTATTTCCATAATTTTTTTTTTTTCAAAAATATCTATGATATGATTCTTGATGTTCATGTAGGGTTTGGCTTTAAAACCCAAACCACAACAGCTTTTCTGATCTATTAGCCCTAACAGAAAAGCATATATATCCTCTTCTGCCCATACCCTGATTATGTCGTGGTTGTTAACAATTTTGAAAATCAATGTCTCTTAACAAGCTTCCCTATATAACAAATCCAATATCCTTTGTACTAACAGAAACAAGGACAATGTGCATTTTAATTCAGCGTACTTCTATGGAAATAGTTTTACTCCCCTTATAACCTTGTGTACTGAGTCCCTGTGCTGATAATTTTCCACATTATCACACAGGCAAAGGCAGCCATTCTGATGACTTAGCATTACTGATTGAGATGTTATAGATTTAATGTCTCAACGCATTATGAGATTATCTAGGCAGGGAATATTGGACTGTGATAGAGTTTATGTTCAAAGAGTTTATGTCTGAGTCAGTTGTGAAGCTGAAGGAGACCAAATAAAAAGTTTCAGATAAATTGGTCAGTACTGTTTCGAGTGGCTTGCAATGAAACCAGAAACGAGGAGAGTCCTGAAGTCAAAGTCAAAGCTAATGTACACCAGAGCAAGCAGTGCCTTGCTGGTTGAAACAGCTGGGAAAGACTTTGGTACACTACAGTTAGATGAAGTGTACGGACATGAGGACAAGGTAACCTCACTTTGACTTCTTCAGGTCTCATGTGCATAAAGAATTGATTGACTCCATCAGTTAAGAAAAATAAAATGGATACTAGAAATGGGCTCATATTATCTAACTCCTGGCTCTTATCCAAGTATCAAGTTATCATGGAGACACTCTGAGTCCTGCAGAGATCTGAGCATCTGTAGTGGACTCTTCAGTCCACCTGAAGTCTATCTGCCCTGACAGACTGTCTAAGGAGCTTGGGGATACTGGCTTCTAACTCAGATTAACTTCAGTCCTATGGGATGAACTTGGCTCTAGAATTAGCAGTTTATGAATAAAAGCTAAAAAAAAAATAAAAAAAATCCAGTAAGGTATATATCCCGAGTATGTGGGCAAACACAACTGGATATATTCGGGTGCAGTGACTAGAATTTCAGTCTGGAAGTATTCTCTGCCACCTTTTTTTTTCGCAAGTACTTTACGTGTATAGGCAATATAAGGATTAACTTTATTCCTTATGTTGATGGTATATGTGAGTAACCTCTACTTACAAAGCAGGTGAAGTCCAGCATAAGGATCAGTTCTGTTCTTAAAACCAGAATATATCCAGTGAAGCCAGAGCATCACGGTCTGGTCCCAGAAGTAATGTCAGGCACTGATCCTATGTGTATCTGACTGTATGAATGCATTCCTGTGTCACAGCCTGTCTTTAATAGGACTCCAATTTGAATACAAGCACCTACTTACAAAGATCAGGTTTCACAACTTGGCTCTCCCTGACAAAAATGTGACATTCAGTAACATCATTGTTCCCTGACACAGGAAATCATTAGCAAAACTCAATATTTTGGGCAAAACCTAATAAAACTAGGTACATTCTGCCAGTAAAGTGCAATTCATTTCTATTTACAGCTGTATTACACACCATTTGAAAAGTTTAAAGAAGTAACTGTTGATATTTCCCCTTACGGGACCAAATGATGAAGGAAAAGTTTGAAAGTGCAATTTTGGGTAAATCATAGACAAATGAAATGAATAGTTGTGGTTAGGGTGTGATGTGATTCATCATGCTTGCAAAGTTTTATGAGTGATACTTTTTTCCTTAATCACAACCTTAGGGGTGGGAGGAATTGAGAACAGGACATGTATTAAGGTTGGAATGTCAACCTTAACTGAATTTCCTGGCTTTTTATCAGCATGCATGAAAAAATGTAATGTTATTTAAACATAGCTTCTTTCACCTTGATTTTGTTATATAAATATTGTTTGTGGAAAATGGAATGCAATGAAAGCATGTATTGTTTATCTAGGAATCTAGATTTTTTTTTTTTCTAAATCTTTATTACAATTAATTAATTTTATTAGTATGTAATTAAGTACTAGAACCATTAATTAATGCTTTTTTCTCTGCCACTTCTCACAATTTGTAAAATGCAGGGAAAAGTCAGGCTGAAAACTATAGTTACTTAAAGATTTTGCTTATATATCAACAGAATAAATGCATGTATGATGGTGGACCAAGACTCATTACCAGAATCCTCTTTGTAGCCTCCATTTTTTATTTGGTGGGATCAACTTGGATCAAATGAGCCCTTTTGTCTTTTGACCTACTCAGCTTTGGATTTTCTGATACTGACAGTACACATGCCAGGCAGGATCTTCTACCTCTTATTTTGTTTTCATTTTTTAGAATCTGGATATTACCTGCTTCATTTTATAGAATCTGGAAGTACCAGATGATTTTTCGTAGTTCACAGGTGTATCTCCTACACCAGCAAGGAGGCCTACACTGAAACTCTTCTCTAAAGAACAGGTCTCCTTTGCCAAGCTTCTCAGCCATCCACTGACTCGCTAGCTTCTGGCATTGTTATTCTCCTAAGGATATGGAATTTCTTTCCTTGCTAGTCCTGAATATCCTCTTAACAGCTTTCAGCTTCGTGCATATTTATGACAATAGTCACCAATTACAGTGTCACATAGGATCTTTCCCACTGAATTTCAATTTAATTCTGATTCAACACATTAGAAGCTGCTAATATAACAAATAGTGTTTTCTTTCCTTCTTGTTGCTCAGTGTTTCACCTTCATTTTTTTCCCTGTGCTATATAAGCCATGATTTAAAGATAGGATTAATAATTTCATATGAGCTTTTAAAAAACATTTCTCATGCTGTATCAGCTGCCATATCAATGTGCTTGATAGATATGGTTCTGTTTGCAGAAGGGAAGCAGAAATAGAACAATATGGCAAATAGATATAGAACAATTATGGCAAATAGAACAAAACGGCAAATTGGAATTGGGGGTTCCAATTTGAGTTACCTAGAATTTAATTTTGGGGACCACTTGTGTTATACAGCCTTTTTAGCTTAAGAAGACCCCATTAAGCTACTAGGCCCTTCTATAGATAATATACAATTTTAATATGAATTAAAAGTAATATACATTAATCAAGTGGTTTATTAACACATATCTGGAACATGTTTTTTATTAGCAACATGGAGACAGCTTTGGTTGCTTACTAACCTAAAGGGTTTGATTCTGCAAATGTAATTTTTAAAATACATGCCAGTTTTACTGTTATTTGCTAGATTTTTTTAAAGTAAACTGCAAAATGAAAGCTTCCATCCTATGTTCCATCACGTTATCCTCACATGTGTTTGTGGCAGGGCTGAAATCTTTAGATCCATCATGTTACTTGCTGCCTTTAAACCTGTAAAGCCAAATGTTATCCCCCACTCTGCCATCAGGACCTGAGGGAAGATGGCATACTTTGCCAGAAGATTTCACAGATATTTGCTGGCAGAAAAAGTGTACTGAGAACAGAACGATTTGTTCCCGTCTACAAAGGGAATGTGACGTACTGGCACTTCTCATTTCTGACAAATTAGGTCCAACCTGATTTATCCTCTCCGGTCTGCCCTTATCAGTGTCCTGTCTCTTTCTGTGTTATGATTCACTGTTATGTCCCACCTCTTCTCCCTTAAACTGTCCTTGCTCCAGTCACCACTTCTTCAGCTTGTTACCTCAGTTTCCAAGTGGAACATGGTTTAGTCTTACCTCCTTGGGCTTCAGTCTTCTATTCAGCTCCTTAGGTTGAGCTGTCTCTACCCCAAAATCCCACTTCTCATGGTTTGATTATTTTCTGTCTCTCTGCCTCTTTAATCATTTTCCTTTGCAGTTAGTGCTACCCATCCCCAGGCCTTGCTCTGGCACAACAGCTCAGAGCTGCATGAACTTTGCCTGGCACTGAGCTCGAGCATGGGTAGAATCCTTAATGATTTTGGCTACTTTAATCCAAATGTATAAGCAATCTAGAATTTTTAAAGTCTTGTAATTTGTAGTCTGCTGTAGCAGGGCAAGTCTTCAATAAAGTATCTAAAAGTACACTCCTCTCAAAAACATTTAATTTTCAGAATTTTGAAGAATGAGGAAAACAATGCATTTCCTAGTAGCTTTGCTCTACACACAGTCATTTTGACTGGATTACAGAATAAAAAGATGTCATTAATGTCAGCGTAACTGCTTTTAACAATTCATGGTGTTATTAGGAATAATCATGTTAACATCAACATTAAAGTTACTTAAACTGGTGTTAGTTATATAGATCCTTTTTATAGGCTCAACAGCTAGAAAGTAAACACATTTTCTTAAATCACATGTTTTTAAACCCATTTACTTGATTCATATGTGTCTGTATGCAGGAAAGGAGACTAACCTGAGAATTTTTATAATACCTTTCATGCTAAACTCCCAGTAGAAACTGCTAGTCTAATACATCTATAATCATCTGTGCCATACAAAATAGTCATGTCTTGTTTTTCCTTTTCATATTTTTGGTAAGTAAGAGATTGAATGTTTTGAATGCTCCTGAATCTACATTTTCTGTAGAAAATGTTTCAAAGGTGGTGGAAGGTGTTGCTTGTTGCCAATTTAGATGACAGAATCTATCTTTCTGATAGAAAAAACTTGGGCAAGACAAGCATTTGGCTATTTCAAAATCTTGTGTAAGCTTGTCTTTTTCAATTACAGGATTCACTACATACTGGAGAATTTACATATGGGCTTTTAAATATTATTTGAGCTCCATTTGTTTATTCCCCTTAGAATTAAAGAAAATATCTAATTTTCATGTACCTGGTCATGTTGTTCATCCAACAAAGTAAGTCACATGTAATTGTGTCATAGAAGCTAACTTGTACAACATAGCTAATTCAACACTGCAATTTTATTTGTTTTGGGGAAAAATGAAATAACATATTCATCTTTCTGGGTTATTAGAAACAAACAATGATTTAGGATGCTTGATTATTTTTTGGAACAGCCACACTAAAGCAGTCTCTCCCCCTCACTGTAGGTGGGTCATTGCATCGCATGTTATCCTTCCTCCTATTTTCTATGTATTTTAGGTTGTGACAAAACTCAAATCTTGGTATACTACAGAGTTTGGTGCTTATCAGTAGTTATAAAGTAGGAATTATCATGAATGAGTAGAAGGTTTTTAGAACTAAAAAGGGAGCAGTTGAGTATGTTAATACCTGGGAAAGTGCTGGCCTGGCCCTGACTATCAAGGAAGAAAGCCAGACACTACTTCTGTGGAGGTGAAGTGGTTCTCCTATTCCCTCCCCAACATGAAGAAGAAGGGGAGACTTTCCTGTGTTATGCCTTTTGATTTATTACAGACACATTGCTTCCCATCCCAGATTAGAAGGTCTTCCAGGCCAGGACTGAATCTTCCTTTGTATTTCTGCTGTGACTAGTAAGAGGGGGAAACCCAGACATTACTGGGGTCTTTATGCATTACCAGAAAATAAGGCAAAGATTATCTTTCATGCAGCTTGTGACAAAAAAGTATATTCTAAAGGGAGGAAGAGTTAAATAGTCATAGCCTCGGTGGAGAAGGGGCAGGAGGACACACTGCCTTGATGGTGGTGGCATGAAGGGAAGGTGAGCCCTTTCCTACGCACCAGTAGGGCTGGAGATTTAGAAGGGAGCTAGAGCTAGTTCTGGGAAGGTTATCACACACAGATGAAGCCCAGAGCTCTTGGGATTGAAAATGATTTTAATTTTTCAAATTCCAAATTCTGTCCAGTGGAGGGAAAATACAACATAGGCTGAACCTAAAAGCCATAGCAGCTATTGTAGTCTTATTCATTGATGCAGTGGTTTGATGGCACAATAGTAAATAAAACCATATATAGGCACTGAATTTTAAAAGCAAATAGTAAATAAAAAATGCACCCAAGTGAAGTTCAAGGCTAGAGAGTGAGGAATGAGGACTCATACTCCACCTATTCTGTAAACTTACTGATCTTAACACAGTTTCTTCATGTCCTCTTCCCCAGGTCATCTTTGCTCCAGATTTGCCCAATTTCAGAGAATTCCTGAATAATGCAGACTCACCCCTCTTTAGGGATTTTCCCCAGGCTAGTGGTGAGGAACAACAGTTTGAATTCATTTGCACAAAGGACGTGGTGAATCACAGACAACTTCATCCTTGCATTTAAAATCATGCTCAGCATATAAAGCTGAGGGAAGAAGAAGGAAGAGGGGGATGTTTGGGGTGATGGCGTTTGTCTTCCCAAGGAACCATCACGCGTGATGGAGCCCTGCTTTCCTGGAGGTAGCTGAACACCTGCTTGCTGATGAGAAGTAGTGAATGAATTCCTTGTTTTGCTTTGCTTGTGTGCACAGCTTTTGCTTTACTTATTAAATTGTCTTTAACTCAGCCCATGAGTTTTCTCACTTTTACTCTTCTGCTTCTCTTCCCCATCCCACTGTGAGGGAGGTGAGTGAGTGGCTGTGTGATGCTTAGTTGCTGGCTGGGGTTAAACCACGAAAGGCATGTACATAATACACCTGCAAAATGTGTAAGTATATCAACTTGTGAAGGGGTAAACTGAAGACAAGTAGGTTCAGTTATTTGCATTGGATTACCAAAATACATTAGTTGCAAAGCTAAGAACAAACCCACTATCTCTGGTCTACTAGATTAATTCTTTAATTGCTAGGTAATCCTGGGTCACAAGCTCAGGAAAAGTCAAATCACTCACTTTTGCTTTCAAAGCTAAACCTCTCTGGGATTATCTCATTTGTGAGACCAGATCCAGAGAAAATAAGTTAGGAATGGAACAATCCCTTTTAACTTTAGCTCCAGAAAGATTGAATAATTGGGCAAATCTATTTTCTTTTCTACTTTTCAGAAAGAAAAAAGGACACATAAATCTCATTTTACTTAGGTAGAAAATCAGCACTGTGAATTAAAAACTCGATATACAGTAGTACACAGTATTCATTCAGAAGGAGTGTCCTAGGATGTTAAAGATTAGCCATGGTGGTTTTGGTTTAGTCTTTATTGCTATGAGAGATTTTTTCCAGGATTTCTTGACTCATTCCTCTAAGCCTGTGTTGAAAGGGAGTTTCTTAATGCATTCTGAAGCAATCACATCATTTGTAATTTTTTTTCACTTACTGTTTAGTACTAGAGTTAATTTCTTCAGAATATTTTAAAACACATCTGTTTTAATTGCATTGTGTATTTTTGAAAGTATTGATATTATTTGATTTATTATTCAAAGACCAACAGCAAGGATGTTTTAAAGAAGTTGGGAGAACAAGGAGTTCTAGTTAATAGCCTTTTAATATTAAAAACCATTATCTTATCAATAATTAAACTAAAATTAAACATTGGATAAACACAACTGCAGATCTAGGTGGTTGCATAAAGTTACTAACAGACATGTTTAACCCAATGATCTTTGCAGTGACAATGGATTCAGGAAATTTTCCCACTGGATGTATTTTATGGGTATTAGGCCTTTTACAAACCAGTTCTGTTCAGAGGGATGAAAATGAAGGAAAAACTTGTGATACCGTTCTGCATCTAAAACCACAGGTGCTATGTTTTCAGTTGATCGAACTTATTGCTATATGGCCAATCTTAAGCCTGACAGCAAAATCTAGGAAAAATAAAGTAACTTAAGAGGGCAAGAATAAAAAAATTTAAAATAAACATTCTTTTTTCCCACTAGAGAAAATTTCTCTAACACTGACTCAGAAAAGAAGACAAGAAGGTCTAGCTGGTCCCTTCCAGAACTTGGACTTTTCAGATTTTATCTGCCACTGTTTCCCATTTTACTTTTCATGTTTGTTAAGCAGACCGCTTACAGAAAAACACCATGAAGCAGCAGGAACCTTTTTTGCTCATCAGCCTGTGGAAATCCTTCCTCATTTCACCTTCACAAGCCAGAAAGTGATGATTCGAACATCAAGTAGCAGTGTACCCTTATGCATCCACTTGACCAGTCTAAGACCCCTCACTAGCTGTCCTTTTGGCTAAACAGGAACCTTCCTGATGAATTAAAACACAAAGGGAACTTGCAAGAAATAGAAAGAAAACAGCTGAAAAAGCACAATTATAGTGTTTTTCTTTGGTATTTAGGGACAAGAATTTGAAGACCAATATCTAGTCAGAGCTAAAAGTAGTCAGGGACATAAAAGGTGATGAGAGAAGACTCTGCAGATATCTTAGCTGCAAAATAAAGTTCAGGAAAAATGTGAGTTTGATGAGGTAGACAACCTAGTGACTGATGATGCAGAAAAGGTTGAAGTAGACTTCATCTTTTTTGTCTCAGTTTTCACTGGCAAAACCTGATCTCACACCTCTGTGTGGATCAGTGCAGTTTGGTAAAGAGGGAAAGCCAATAATGCGGTAGAAACAGGGTAAGCATTACTGAGAGAGGTTTGAAAATGATGGAGCTGGGTGGGATTCACCCAAGGTCACTGAAAGAGCTGGCTGCAGTGACTGCAAGGTTGCTGTCTCTGAAGAAAACTGTGGTTATCAGGGAAGATCCCTTGCAACCAAAAAAGGCTCACACTATGCCCATCTTTAAGAAAAGTCATAGGATGACTTGGGGAATTATAGGCCATATTAATCCCTATAAAGATCATAAAGCATATCCCCTTGGAATCCATCTCCAAACACATGAAAGCAATCAGGAATAACCAGGACAGACTTCTCAATGACAAATCATACTTGACTAGCTTGATTGCCTGCTATGATGAGATGGCATGACAACTAGGCAGGAGGAAAGCAATGGATACCTGGTCTTCAGGATGACTTTTGGCACTGTGTCCAAAAAGATTCCCTGTGGAAGCTGAGGAGATATGGACTGGAATAATAGTTTCTCAGATGCATTGAAAATCGGCTTTACCAAAACAGTAAAAGAGGGGTAAAATCAGTCATTTGTGTTCCGGCTGGTAATGAGCAAAGTACCCTATGATTTGGTCCTGGGACTCACATTGTTCAGTATTTCAAGCAACAACTTAGATTGTGACACAGAATACGTGTTCAGGCAAAGCTGCGGATAATACTAATTAAGAGGAATGATTGACATGAAGAACGGGAAAACTTTAATTCAGAGAGTTCTTGAGCACTGAACCAACATAAACCTCATGAGGAACCTGAGTGTGTGTCAGAACAACATCATGTATCTGTGCAGCCTGGGAAATAAGTAAAAAGTCCCCTGAAAAGGACAAGGGTGTAATTGACTACAGGTAGAATATAAACCAGTAGCACAAAATGCAAATAAGGTAAATCATGTATTGGACTGTGTTAGGGGGAGCATGGGAGCAGACCAAATGAAGTTATTCTTGTCCTCTGCTTGGCATTGATGAAGCTGTATAAGGAAAACAAACTCTAATTTGGACCCCCCCAAACATCTGAGGGATACTGAGAAATAAGAGATTGCAGTGATGGACTTTGAAGATGATAATGAAGAGAGGTTGAAAGAGCTGGACTTGTTTAGTCTGACAAAGAGGAGGCTAAGGAATGATCTATTAGCAACCCAGCAACCTGCAAGTACTAGAAGGGGAGGTGCAAAGATGACAAAAACAACTTAATTGTGGCAGACAGGTAGTACAACACTGGACCAGGTTGCCCAGAGAGCATGGGAAATCTTCATCCTTGAAAGTTTTCTAGACAGGACAGTACTAAGATATGTCTGACCTGATTTAGTGCTAGCAAGAGTAAACTTTGTGTGGGAGACACCTCCAAAGGTCCCCTGCAAAGAGCATTTCTATGTTCCTGCAATTCTTGGAATCCAGAGTTCTGAAGCCTGACATCTTTTTTCCTTTGAAAGAGCATGCTTCCTCCCAACAGGAGGGGATGGCATGTCCCCTTGCCCTCAAGTTTCCACAGAGAATTTATTTGGGATAGATGGCCAATAAAAGCTCTTGACTGTATTTGCGGTCATGGCATCTGAGAAAATATACATGAAATACAGCAGAATATTTTGATACAGTAGGTCTGAGATTTTTAGCCAATGATTAGGTCCCAAAAAGGCAAAACACTTATTTGTGTTTATAGATATCCATACAAAAGTAGTGTCATTCACTTCAAGTGTGATGAGAACTTTGAAGTTACCAAGTGCTTAAGTGATACGCTGGCTTGTGGCTTCAGTTCTTCTTTAGAATAAAGTAAAAGGTAGGGGATGATTAGAATGCTCAATACTCACAAGCAACCAAACAAAACAAAACAAAAAAAGTAATCAATCAGCCAAACTATTAACTATCTAAAAAACTAACCTGGAAGATAGTACCTCTTTTAATGGCTTATTTACAAAACTATTCAGCCAACCAGAACATAATTTCAGTGTTCAGATTCTCACCTTGGAATTTGTTCCTATTCAGTGACTTGTAGAGAACAGGCAACAAACACCTGGAATGCTACTTTAAAAGAAAACATCAGCATAGAATTGTCTTAATGATTAGATGATATGTTACCTAAACATGGAGTGGAAACTCACTAATTTGTAGTCTACAGGCAAAGATATTACGTGTCATATATTTTCCTCTCTGCTTCTATTGTACAGAATTCCAGACTGAGCTGCAGTTTTTACAACATAAGAGTACTCCACATGCATGCAGTTTGGATTTCACAGGACTGTAAATAATTTTAAGTGTTTGCATTGGTTGTTGGTTTTAATCTTTTAGATGTATGAACTCTTGAGTTTTTATCGGGTTTTCACGAAACTTTGATACAGGATTATGCATCTTAAAAAATTGCATGCTTTTACTGTAAGTCTGAGAAGAATTTATATCCTTAAGGCTTTCCTCTAAGATATCCTTTGACATCAAAAAGGTAAAATTTTAAATCAATTCTATTTCTTTCAGATGTCTATTTAATTTTTTTCTTCCAAACACTGTAATTTAATTTTGAAGTTCACTTTGAAAATAAACAATAAATGAATGTGTTTTTAGAGATAATGGTTTATTTTTGCTCAAAATAAAAGGAGACATCTGGTTTCTAAATTATTATCTTTTAATTGTCTACCTAATCACTAGTTTTGTGGAATTTCAAAATGGCATATATTTACCAATCATAAAAATATGTTGCCGATAGAAATCTCTCTTTTTGCACATGTATATGCATACAACTTGTTCTTTTTTATGTTTCATGTGTATCGTTTGCGTCCACTTACAAACAATGCTATACATTCAAAGTGTTGTAAATACAACAAACATTCTTATTGTATAGTGCTTGCTATTTTATTTAATAGCAAAACCAGTTTATTCCATCACTGGGCCTATGTTCAAATGAATACTACTACTATTATGTTCATAGACATGAATATATATATAATCTTCATTTGAACTCTACTGTTTCTGCTCCTTGCTATCATTCACAGTCTATTGATATAAACCAAGTTCTATCTCTCCTTCCACCCAGATGGTTGACGTTACATGTGATTGCATGAAAGCTCTGATATGAAATGCCTATGGCTTACTGGATTACCCTCTCCCCACATGTTTCAAATTAATAATAAAAAAGAAAGAAAAAAAGAACCAGTGCAATCTTGCTACAAAAGAACAAGAGTTTATTGTATAACACGATTGCAGATGTGGAAAGGTGCTCATAATAAGGCTACACTATTTTTGTTTCATCGTGCATCTGGAATGCCAAAGGATCTTTAAGGCACTAGGAGCTCATACTAGACAATCTTGGCTTTTTGATTAACTTAATATTCAGAGAAACAATTCATTTTTGTAAACTCTGTGCCATTCATCATCATATTGTCGTTTATGTAATCACAAAATGATTTACAAAGTCAAGATTTTTTTCTAATTTCTGAAACAATTGTAAGACATCAAAGACTTTCAGATATAAACATCAAAGAGCAGCCCAAATCAGAGATTGCTGGCTAAGACAGTTTAGTTCATTTAATATCCTCTGGTTTTCTAAGGATTAAATTACAGCATATAAAATTCTTGGAATCTGTCTAAGGAAGCTGTACTGTATATTTATTATTTATTACAGTATGGCTTTTTTGTGGGGCAAAGAACTTTGCGGTAGAGAAGATGCCATCTTTTCAATTTATCAAACCAGCAGCAAATTCTTGTGAAATATTAGAGTTACAATGATCTAATCCTACTGGGAATGGAGAGATGTGTTAACTGAGGAAATATTTGCACATGAGCTCAGGACAAAATGCAGTTCTTCCCTTGTAATCAACCTGTTACAGAGGGATGCTTATAGGAATTTAATAAGAATATTCTGGGGAAAAGTAAGAAAAATCAAGAATGAAATGACTTCTTTACAGGAGGAGTAATTTCAGTTGATGGAAAACAGTAGGCAACTTTTCTACTATTGGCTAAGGATGTAATTCAGAAATGCTTTCTATTATTTCCATGATTTACAGCAGGGTGACACCACATAAGCTGGTCATATGGATGCCAGGCATCACATGCCACTGGCACACGTGCCAAGTCCTAGCCAGAGAATTTACAATGCACAAACAATGTAAATTGATCTAGTGAAGAAATGAATCAGTAGAGACACATGAGGTTTTTCTGTGCACAAGCAAGAATATAAGCAAATATATTTTCATCCACTATCCACCTAAGAAAGGCAGGATATTAGGGATTGCCTTCAAGTAAGCAAGGTAGGTAGAAATGTGTGTCTGGCTTACCAAATATCAGGGAGGATCCTGCCAGGGAGAACATGAAGTACAAGCTCTCTCCAGTGCCTGTTCCCATAGACTAAATAAGTAAACTTCTAAATGCTTATCCTTGAAAGACATGGTACCACCCTTTCAAAAGCAGCCTACTGACTGGAGAAACTGAGTTTCTGGGAATTGGATCTCATACTACTATGCAAGAAGGTTTTGCCCAGATGGATTTCTAGCCTAAAGTTCACAACAGGCTGGGTTAGCTTCAAGGCAGTTCAGAAACACAAGCAACAAAATGCATGGTTTCTAAGTAAAAAAACATAGTTCTTTTATATTTACATTCCTACTCTCTCTGTTAGGAAGATAATGAGGTTACATGTAGAACAGTCACATCAGACCTTGAATGCAGAATTATTGTTCAAGATAAAACTCCAGGCAAAAAAAATATTCTATAAACAGGAACAAACACTTGACTTTATAGCAAGATTTTTATCTTTCAGTTATTTCAGTGCAAAACTCTAAATTGCATTGCGGTGTATAACAACTGGAGCTCAATTATATCATTCTCTTTGGTGATATCCATGGAACTTTATTTTATATAAATACTTTGTAAAAAAATTCTGCTGGTCTTGTGACGATGTGAGAAGACGACAAGGGCGAACATGTACCATGCTGATACAGCCCTGCTACCAACATGAAGGACACACTGCACATCAGTTCTTATTTCTATCCGGCACTTTATAGTCACATAGACCGTTGATGAAGCTTTATGCCTAACCACTCAGAGAAGAGAGAAAACAAACTGGTATGCCAGAGAGAGACAGCTACATCCTCCTCTGTACAGTTAATCCAGCTGAGACAAATATAGTTAACATTTTTAGACTGGGAGTTTCTCTGGCTTTGGTCCCTTAACGTATTTGCAAGGTGCCCATCATGATGCACTGCGCAGAGTAGGTAATTCATAATCAGGTATAAAAGAAATTCTGTCAATGGCTTGCGTTTGGTGTACTTTAGCTTGAGTCTGGGTTAGAAGAGTCCCTTGAGAAAGGAAGGGAGGGGAGGAAGGGGACAAAGGCTCCTCTTAGCCTCCATCAGGATTGGATTAAATCCAGGAAAGACAACCAGGGCTCTAGAAACTTTCAGGGCTGAATATAAGGAGCAGCCAAAGAGGAAGCCAAGGAACAAAAGCTTAATTTTAGCAGGCTTTTGAAGATGAATTTTGACTTAAGTAGGGGCTGGAATTTTCCTTTCATTGCTACCACATAACTGTTAGAAAGAAGCTAGAGACTTTGATATCTAATTTAGTTAAGAAAATTGTAGAGGTAGGGTTACAATCTCCTAGCATTTGAATAAGTTCTTGTCCCAGTGTTAATACAGGGAGCTTTACTGAGGGATTTATCCTGTTCCAGTATGCATCTCTGTTTGCATGTATTTGGATGAGTTGTGTATCTGCTGAAAGGGTTGTGGTTCTGTGAGGATTCTTTGAAAAAAGGGGTTATAATTTTGGTGGACTGGAATTTTGTAAAAAGTTTGGCTGGATTCAGAAAGGACATACAGACTTTTAAATAAACAACATTTTGATCACATTGCTATTTGTTGTTCCTCAGAATATTATCCAAGGAGAACAGGAAGCTTTAACAGGCTTTATTTTTCCTGAGACAAGGGCTGGTTTTTATGTGTTTTGTTCAGTGCCTCTATGTAGCCAGGCTCAAGTTCTGCCTTCAGGCATTGTTAAAATAAAAATGTTACATTAAAAATCATGTCATATTTCCCCCACTCCAGTGAATAAGAGAAGTTTTATTTTAGGATTAACAGCCAAATGTTTCCACCACCCAGTAGCATCCCCAGAAGAGCCATAGCACTTAAGCACCTGCAGTGCGCTCTCTCACTCACACTCACACACACACTCAGTCACACTCACACACACACACTCACACACTCTTACCTTGCAGGCATCCCTCCTTTCTTTAGGTTCCCTACAGCTGACAGCTGCTCCCATGTATTCCTTATATGCCCTAAGTAGCAGCAGCCTACCTTGTTCAGGCATACTTGGCATCTCTGTCCTTTCCCTTAGCTCTGGTTCTGTTCATCAGCGTATTTGCACACTAGTCCTTGCCCTGGGGGTGCTTTTTCTTACAATATAAGTGATTTCATCCACTCCTTATGGGCATATGGACACTGATTTCTGTACGCTTTTGTCCAAGTGACCATTTATGAACAATTGCCAATGTATTCTGCAAGATTTCTTTTTATTTTAGATTCTAATTTATTGTCAAAAACAGATGCAGTGGCATTGCTCATCAGTCTGATCAGCAGGCAGTGGCAAGCAGCTGGCTTTGCATAATAATATTGATGTAACTAATAAAATGTTGTATTTGGAGAATGTAGAATTTTAAAACTGCAATTTGACATTACTTGCCTTAAAAGTAGATAGAGTTAAGTATGTTCATATTTATAGTATTTATAATTTTAAGTATTAGCAGCTCCAGTTCTTTTTCACCAACTCAAAGAATTCAGTAACAGCAGATGTTCTCATCTGTGTTGTATCCCTTCCTATTAATTGCACAGGTGGTGAGTCTTCCAAGAGTATGGTAACACAGTATTGCTGTTTCACTGAGTAAGAAGAGCAGCAATGATTTCCTTAGTGTTAAAGAATAATCCAATCAGGCATTTTTATTTAAAGAGGTTTGGATTCAATGAGAATTTGGGGTTGAGCAGAACTTGGCCACATGATTTAGTTCTGGATTCTTTTTTTTCAACCACAAATTAAACATTTTCATTTGTCTGATCAGTCAGAAAATGTTGCAAAATTTTGGCTTGGAGTTAACTTATATCCCCCATACCGTTTTTTTGTGGGTCCCTAGTCAGTAAGCTAAAGAAGAAAAACTGTTATTCATAAAAAACTACACACAAAATTGTGTCAGCTCAAATAAGCAGCTTATAATAGTTCACTATTAACAGCAGTATACATAATCCGTGGATCATGCATGCTCTCAGGAGATTTATTCCAAAAGATTATGAGAAGAGTTTTGATGTGTGAATTGCTGGTAGGGTTGTTTGGACCTTTCATGATGCCTTTGTGGAGGAGGAGATAGAAAAATCTTGAGAAGTGGCTCTTGTGACAAGACATGATCTCTCATGTTCCTACTCAAAGGCTGACCCCAAGAAGAGAGACGTAGACTGAGCAGAGATGTGCAACATGACATCCCTCTAATAGAATGGCAGGTCTGAAACCCTGAGGGCTGAAGGGGTAAGACTGTTCTATGTCAAAGTTTCCCCATGCATGTTTCTGTTTCCTATGCAGTTATTTAGTCCAATTTAAAAATGTGGACTTTGACTGTTTCTTAGGAAGACCACGTGGGCAGTTGAACTGTGTGTGGGTTTGTTTAATTGGGGCTTAACTCATCTGTAAGTGGATCCTTTACAATATAAAGTGATTTTCACCCTCTTAATTAACTGATCCTATTGAATAAATGGCTTATACAGACATTCAAACAGCATTGTGATGTATACAAACAGTATCAATGGGCTGGTGAGTTACTGAGCAGTAGTGAGGTCCTGCATGGTATGTGTTGTCTGTTCTTAGTGACTTCAGCGAGCATTAACTGTCACTTGAGAGATGAAGAGCAACTCATGGACCTAAACCTAAATGTACTGGAAAAACTCCAGCTGGTAAAAATTTGCATGTGCCAACTTCCAGTTGTTGAATTGTTGGTCTGATATATTGAGTCCTCATGGCTCAGAACTATGTGTAAAGCTTGGAATAATAAAATCAGTGCTTCTTAAGGGCATAAACAGGCTCCACATGTTTTGTTAAATTAGTCACTTAATGATTGAATTATATTTTAAAGGAGTCCATTCTAGTTCATCTTTGTTGGTATGAACTCTTTAAAATACAGTCCTTTTGAAGATGCCTCGGCTACTCTAGCACAAGCCAGATGCTCACCATGGCTCTCCTAATTTCTCCCATTCCAGATAGGTTAACAAACAAAAAGTGATGGATATGCATGATGATAATGCTAAGTTTCATGTTTCAGTAGTCAGGCTGTTGACTCTTCATGTATTGAAAGTCCTGGGAATTTAAACTTGACCCCCAAAAGATGTATGCTCTTAACTTTTGGACTTCCTTTTAGATCAAGTATCATGTAAGTACAAAATTCATTATATCATTGCTTGTAAAGTCTGTGCCAAATTGCAAAACTTTTAACTTACAGAAAGGATTAACCAATCCTTTCTGCTTCTATTATTTTCTTGTCTCAATGGCTCTGCAGGGATTGCTGCGGTCTCATTATTTGTGAGACATGATACAGTATGGGACATGATAAAAAAAAGGTAATGAGGCCCTTGATAATTGTCCTAGGCAATGGTATCTATGTCTCAGACAGTTCATATGGTAATTGTGTTTATGTGAGCTCACCCTGGAACTATAAATCTCATCTCTTGTAATGGAGGGGGTTTTGAGGTGTTTTGGGCTAGCTCTTTCTGCTGTTTCAGTTATGACATTATATCCATATAAATAAAAACAGTTTGCTAGCAAAAGTGATGCCTGCAAATGGATGAAGAAAGACCACAACTAAGATGTAACCTTCTAGCTAGCTCTAACATAAAATATACATTTATAATTCTAAGTCAAGTAAGTAATTTCTAATACTGTACCACATAAAATGTATTTATTGTTGTACCTCAGCAGTTTCAGGATTTCACAAGACAAGCACAATATTTCTTGTCAAGTGAACCTATATGCATTTTTTTTAGACTGATAAATATAAACATAGAAATAGAAATGTGTTCTTGACATAGAAACAGTATTGGTTTAGAAGTCTATCCATCTTTCTTAATACAAAATATCTGGGGAAATTAGCACGGGATGTAAACCATTTGGAAACCTTACTAGGTTTTGAATAAGTGCTTCCCTCTTCTGTAAGTAGTGGAAAAGATATTTCTCAGCACATCAGCTGCACTCTAATTACAGACTATGATACTAAGAAATAAGATAATGATGGAGACTGTCAGCCATAACACTTTCTGGTGAGCCACTGCTGTCATTTTTTCCCCAAAATATGACTGACATCCTTCCTTTAACCCTCCCACCCCTTAGTCTTTATGTATGTTGGCACAGTGGCCCTGCAACTCTGTGGAGTACCATTTTTTCGTTGCTAAGCACTAGGAGAGAGTGAGCCATGGGAATCTTTAGCTATAATTTGTACTGAATTCTTTGAGGCTTTCCTTCAGCATGAACAAGCAGTGGAACTTTTAACTCATCCATTGGCATTATTGACGAAGCGGTGCTTGGCTTTTAGCACGTTTGAAGGCCAGTGTCTGTTGAGTGATGGCTAAATAACAGAATCACTAGACTGTCATTTATAAAGGTTTAAACATGGTGAATCATATTCACTATTATTAGGACCAGGCACACTTCCAGTGTCTTCAGGGAATGGCACATACTTTATCTCAAGCTAATTTAGTCCTGAATCTTCAAAGTGCCGTTGTAAATTAAAACTATTCTAATTAGAGTTGACTGAAAAATTAGCGTGGAGCTTCCATTTATGAATAGTGTGATTTGACCAGAAATCCATGGGAATGCTGGAGGCGCCAAGTTCTTCTAGACAGTGTGCTAATTGAAGATGGGAATTCTGCCATCCCACACAAAATTCTGATGCCTTAAATTTTGCTTTAATCTGAAAATGAAGACATCTATTTTATTATCTGTTCTTCCCTATGTCTATTCTTCCTGCCTTGCAATCTTTTCTTTCTCTCAGGTTAGCACTTAACATTTTATTCTTTTTACTAAAATAAAAACCACTGAAATAATTAATAAAAACATTGACAAATTGGAAGTGGAAATCAAGAACTGATAATCCAACTTCTTATTTTGCCATTTCTGTTAGGTCTGCCTCCAGGCCCAGGTAGATTCCAATTCACCATCTATGGTCAGTTCTTACGTGGAAGCTTTCCTTTGCAACACTGAAGACCAGGCACTGTTTCTTTGCTTCCCTTCTTTTTCTACTCCATTCTTTACCAGAAGGAAAAAAACGCATCAATGACTAGTATAATTTCAGGCAGACTACATACCAGAACAGATATTTAGGGTAATAATGGACTGCTTGATAATGGGACATCTTTACATACAGTGTACTACATATTTGACAAGCTGGATGGGTTAATAGCAGTTGCTACTCTCTGAATAGATGATTGAAGTATTTTGAGCAGTACACTTTCAGAAAGGAAAGAATAAGTTATCTATGTAGGGACAACTTTTTTTCCCCACCGTCATTCATGCAAACATTTTTGTAAAAATTAGAGGTATAGGAACAATCTCCCAAATATTCAGCCATTGCTTGACTATAACAAGTATTGCAAAAATGTAAATCTATTCACCTTTAATCATTATTATTAATGGATTATCAGTATTACTTTCATATTGATATTGAAAGCTTTCACTGAATTCTTTAGAAGATTCTAAGTGTGAACTTACTGGTTAGGAGTCTGAGGGAAAGGACACGAAAGCATTAAGGATGAAATTGTTGCTTTGCCTGTTTCACAGCTTAAGAGTGTTTTCTTCTTCCTTGTAAATATGAGAGGTAAAGTCCCCAAAACGGGGCTGTTCTAAGGGATAGATAATAATGTCAATAGGTTAGATGGAAAGGGGCACCTAAAACCACCAAATACTTGCCTCAATAAGCACAGCTTCATGTTAATAAAGTAATAAAATCTTTTCTCTAAAACATAAGCAGACGTAGTCTGAAACTTATTTTTCCCAAGATAAATTACAGGTTGTCAGTAAAATCCACAAGCTTTTCATTCTGTTTTGCTTCAGTACAGTTTTGTTTACTTTTCTGGAGATGACAAGCTTGTTACTGGTTTCCAAATCAGCTCCTCACAATTTTGAGACTTGAAACATCATAATGCATTTTGGGTTTTCTTTTATTTGCCTCTGTATACTGGACTCTTCACAATTTATTTGTGTCTGATACTTCAGGTTTTTTTCTAGAACCACAAACAAGCAGAGTGAAATTCTTACTTTCTCATGTATTGCCAGGCACAGGGTCTTTAAGAAAACTAGTACACATTTTGAGACCCAAGAGACAATCTCACTGGTTAGCGGATTTAACCAGGAAATCCAGGTTATGCCTTCTTAGTGAAGACAGTCTTAAAGACTTTGTATGCCGAATACATTGGCAGAAAGTATTAGTAATGAATGTGCCCCTTGGTGATTAGCACTGTAGAGGACGCAAAATAAATAGATGTCCACTGACATATGTACTAGATCATCTCCTTTTGACTGAAATGCACAGCGCTGAAGTGCACAATACGGAAATCAGATACTCTGTGCTCTATGGGAAGTAGCTATTCTTTCAACATCTCTGTGACAGCTGTGTGCTGTCTGATTGCTGTGTCTGCCTGTATGCTGTCATGTACTTGCACTTCACAGACAGCAAAAAGCATAAATGGAGATCCCATTTGCTCTGATAGGTGAAGGATACATACAATGTTTGTGTTGATTAAGCAATGGGATTCCCATCACTTCCAGAACTTATGTCTACGAACTACTACTTTTTCACTATTTCAGGATTAGCCTTCTGTAATACGAATTTTTGGCCTGCAACCAACTGACTCAGTAGTGTCTTTCACTACACTAATGCTGCCCTTCTCCTCTTGGCTCTTCTCCTTTTGTGTGTTTATGTTAGGGCTTGCCCAATAACGTCTTTTAGGAAGGCTAGCTTAAATTCATATTTCATTCAAGTGGATTGTTTAACTTGAATTAAACACCAGTGTAGACATAGTGTAGCTTATGTCATTTCTCACTCAGATGAACTTTCCTATTTTGTTCTCTCTTTATAAATTTTTTGTAAAGGCCTGCCGCACCTGTATCATTCTTCAACCCTTCTGTATACCTACTCATTTAAAATGCTCTACAACTTATTTGGTAGGGGTTTTTTTCCTTTTGGTGTCTCCCCCCCCCCCCCCCCCCCCCCCCGCCTTCTTTATCTTTCTCCCTTTTATTTCTTTTTCTAGTAGTTTTGGCACTCTTTGACAATATGCCTTCCAGGAAGGGGTACATTTCCCCCCTTCCTGGCAATTCACATGAAGAGCTCTTGTTCTGGACTTTCCCCAGGACTCTCTGTGTGATTGAACACCGGAGGAAAGGTCTTCCAATTGACATGTACTTAATCAACTTTCTGCTACCCAGTGTTTCCTGCTCATTGCATCAGCTGGAATTTTACTGCCTTCTCTGTAATAGCTTTTTCTTGGACATTCTGCTGTATGTAAGTATAGTGTTTTTCTCCATATCAGGTTCTATCTGGCTGACTTTAACAGGACCATATTCTCCACTGATATAAAGTAATTGGTTACACTTGAACTCCTTTGTATCAAGAAAGATTTTAACCCTTTTCTACTTCTCTTGAGAAGGATGCTTTGCTGTGTTAAATGAGCCTTACTGCTTTTTGTGTTATCTTAAGATGTGTTCAGCACTTTTTTAGCTTTCTATTTTTGAGGCATGAGGCTAAAACCTTTGGCCTGCAGGTCATGATTGTTAAAAAACTACAAGCTTACCCGTTAGCTCAGTAGGCAGAGATAATAAAGCGGGCACTGGATCACAAAGTAACTCAGTAACAAAAATACGTATGATCTCTATAATGATTTTTCATTCACTTGTTCCATGGGTTTGAAATGCTCCTACAAACCTCAGTAAGGCCAAAAGAGCTATGTGCTTTCTGCTTCCCTGTAAAATGTGAGACTTATAAAGTCTCATGCTTGACTGTTGGCAGCCAGCTGTTGATTATGCTCATGTTAAAGCAGTTTTCCTTGCCCTGAATCAAAGCACTTCAGATTATAACCCTGGTCTTCCCAAAGCTGGTAAGCACACTAGGTTATGGATATATTACCCACACTGCTAACAGTAGAAATGTGGTAGATTTGTGGAAACCTCTAGAAAAAAATCCATGATGGGAACTGATGGTGTGCCCCAATCCTGCTCACTGGCTGTTACTTGGTGTTGTTCCTTGGTCTCAAGTGACCAGGTGCCACATAAGGAGCAAGAAGAAGCTCCTGTTTGGTGGTTGCAGACATAACAGTAGTGGTCTGACTATCAAGAATGATCCTGCATTTGGTGTTTACTTATCGTGTCAGCTTTTGGAAGCAACTTGTCTGAAATTGTACCGAAGGAGTGTGGGTAGAGGCGAAGCTACAGGGTCTAAGCTTCGCCTGTAGGAGACCTGCCAGCCAGTCCCAGGGAAAGGACCAATCAGCGTGGTCCTGTGTTTTCTGCGGACTATTATATTCACCTCAGTGGTTTTATAATCATGTAGTTTTTCACCTTGGTATGTGTTTGACATAATTTTTTTGAAATGGTAGCTAGACAAAGGCATGAAACTTGCACTTTTAAAGGATGGCTTGTTTAGTGTCATGTTAGATAAATTCACTACTGCACTCATTGAAATCAGTTACAGCTTGGGTATCCTGTCCAGTAGGACTTGCATTTATTCCTTTATCCTGATTATGCATCTATTTACATATGCAATGAATAATTCTTGAAGAGGAGAAAAGAAAAAAAGGGACTGCAAGATAAATAGGAAACTCAGTACTATTAGAGATGGACCTGGAGAAAGTTACCACCTTTCTTCTTCCTCTTCCTTGCTTAACTTCTCTCTTTTCCTTTCTTGTCTAATCTTTGTATTTTATTTTATTTTATTGAAAAGAAAGCACAAAGGAGGAAGTTGAGCCCCAAATGCTACAAATATGAAATATTCAGAATGGAATCTAAGCCAGAAGAGGTCAAGAAACTCAGAGATAAGATTTCTTCAATCTTAGGCCCTTTCCTTGATCTCCTCTCAACAGTATTCTTGCATCTTTCTTCCCATACCACCCTTATCTTGGGTCCCTTGTGAAAATGAATTAAGATAGGACTTTCTGACAGGGAAATTCCTGGATGTCAATTTACCTGTGCAATCTGATAACTTACTGAAATCAGTGTAGGAAACATGTCTGTGTTCCTGGCCTAATTAACTCATATCTGTAAGATAAATATTGGCCATTGCCCAGTGTTAAATGGTCATGTAATCACAGCCTCTATCGTAATTCTGAGACACAAGAGACAAAGATAAGGGTCCAATGTAAAGTTGATCATAGAGAGAAACAAGGTTAGTCTTTTTGCATCACAGACCTATTCCAACAATTCATTTTCATGAGTTAAGCATGCCAGTAAAAAGAAGAGTTTGCACAAGGAAGAAACTGTCTATCCATTAGCAGCAATTAGTCCATTAGTGAGCAAAACCAAAAACATGTAAGAATGAACCCATTTTGGGACTGAGGATGTAATCTAGGAGCTTGACTAAGAGTAGTTAGTGCTGAGCTTTCCAAACAGCAAGACAGGAGTTAAGAAACAGGTGATGCTTTTATTTTGTGTCCGGTGATGAGAAGAATCCAAAGTCCAGTGCAAGTCTTGAGCAACATGGTGGCTTTACCCAGCTCCATATTATTGCAGTGTTTGGCTCTTCCATTTCCTCTGAATTATTTGGATAAATTTTTCAATTGTCTGCCCTGTGGTTTATCTAAATTAATTAGACAAAAGCACCACAGAGAGGTGTGATGGGGATGAATGATTGTATGGAATTTTGAAGATCAAGATTAGCTGCTGGTGAATAATAATATGTGGCAAAGCTTCAGTCAGCTGATATCTATTTATAGACATGTCCACCAAGTATGAATTAGGTTCTGCTTGAATTGAAATTGGAATGGTTTTGTTTTGTTTTTTTCTTTCAGCTCCAGTGGAAACAAGATCATATGCTTTATGTCCAAAATAAGAATGTTCCAGTCCAGGACTGTGTGAAAATAAGATACATTATTTCATATAGTGTGATTTCTTTACCCCTTCCCCTAGGCTAAAATATGGTACATTACAAAAGAAATATTTTTAACAGTTTTGGCAAGCAAGCTATGGAGTGATTGGAGTTACAGTGTAGCTGGCAGTACTGCAGGCATCATAGGTAATTAAGTTCAATAAGAGATGTTTATTACAGAGTGAAAACGGTGATATGATCCAGCTGACTTAGAAGTTGATACCAGCGCTTGCTTCACCTCTTTGTTTGTTGGCGTGTATACGTAAGTAATCAATGCTTTGAACAGTAGGGACAGTAAATTCTCTTCCACCTTGTTGATTCTACATTTTTAATATTGTCTTTATGCAATGAGACATTTCTTACCATTAAATTATTAATTTAAAAAGACACACCACCCCCCCCGCCCCTCTTGACCATATTCTGATTTGTTTTGCAAACCTAAATCTACTCTGCTGATGTTATGTGTGAGGTCCTGGTTTGGTACTGTAAGTATACTAGTCTTGGTTCTGCTTTCCTCTTCTACCTGCCCCAGCCACCTGAATAAAGACATAACTTGTTAAGCAGATTGATGTTCTAAAGCAACTCCTTTGTATTCTTTCTGTTAGTGAAATGTTGAGATCTAGTTAACTGTCCTCTGAAACCACTGTCCCATGCTAGCTTTCATGGTGGATAAAAATGAATAACACCAATAGTATGGTCCCACTGACATTTGTGGCTCGGGGACCCATATTTATTGAAAAGAGCTTTTCTAATATTCATAGAATCATAGAATAGTTTGGGTTGGAAGGGACCTTTAAAGGTCATCTAGTCCATGCCCCCCTGCAATAAGCAGGGACATCTTCAACTACATCAGGTTGCTCAGAGCCCCATCCAACCTGACTTTGAATGTTTCCAGGGTGCAGAGTTTTCATAACAAGCCATTATGCATTTCTCCACTACTCCACAGTTACCATCACTATAATAAAGAGGAATTTGCATTGTTGGAGTTGCATTTGATTAAGACAAACTAAAGGCAAAGCCAAAGACAGGCTCTGCCTTGAAAAAAAAGAATAAAAAAGACTAACAGGCGTAAGGTAGTAGATTAAGTTTAGAATCTCTTGCTGCCTGCAGCTGTCTGTCTTGCTTCTTTGACAGATGTTGCTGCTTTTGAGACAAGAATGTGAATCAGCTCTTGGACCCCTGCAATTTCCAGCTCAGCCTGACTTCAATTTCAGTTTATCTTTATATACTGTTTTGGAAATTTACAATGGTTCAAAAGCAGAATTACAAGAAGAGCAGATGTTCTTTGTTCATTGACAGCAATATCCATCCAACAGGTAAGGAGAACAGCAGGAGAGCTTTAGCTGCATGACTTTATTCTTTTGCATTGCACACTGAGGGGGTTGACCCTGTTATGATTAAAGTAAGTTATACAGCTCTAAATGTAGATCTCATTTGCAGTGCTTCTCCAATCTAACACTGACCCTTTCTAGCTTTGAGGGCTGTAGGTTTTATGCTCAGGAGAGAAGCATAGGCCCAGTTCTAACTAGAGTGAAATAATATCACAGATAGATCATATTATTTCCTCCATTTTTTCTTCAAGCAACCTTCATAAGCATAATCTATTACTACAGATTATCTAATACGGTAATATATGTCATTGTCCAGAGTTTACTCTGAGACTAGGTAAATAATGAGCTGCGGTTTATGTTCCTAGGAAACTCATTTTCCATGGTACTATGCTCTGATATCAGCACTTACTATGTGTCCAAGTCCTGTCTTCATAACTGAGTAATAACTTTGTCAGGCTTAAGTTATAGCAATGTTGCCAAAAGACAAATAGCAGTTAGTAACACTTCTGCATTCAAAAGCAAAGTATAAAAATAATCTCTATCCCAGAAATACAGAATATGACATTGTGGTTACTGTGATTTTCATGTATAGTAACAGAAGCAACGAAAAGATATCATTGTGCATTATTGAAAGATACCAGTATTTATAGTTCCTTCCAGTCATATGGCACTGTAATGGGAAGGATCACAGAAGCCATTTCAAAGCCAAGTCCTATCAACTCTGGGACTACAAGGTTTTTCATCTTTTTCTACTTCATTTCTTGGCGTGGCTCAAAAGATATAATTCTTGGCTCAGAGAGATGCAGCTTTCACTCTGCTTAAGAATTCTTTAAATAAAAAGGGGCCAAGATTTTCTAAAAGAACTCAAGATTTTCAGAGCCTTAGTGTCTGGGGGCTCAACTTGACTAGTTGAAATTCAAATCTCCTGTAGGTTTTATGTTGAACTGTCACTGGCTGCTTTGAAAAGCTAAAGAGTTCTTCTCCAGACTAACTATGAAAAATGAATTTTAGCTGTTGTTGATCTGATAAACCCAGATGAACATATATTCTGAGGACACAGCAAGATACACCAGGTACTGTAGCTGACTTACTGCCCGTTGGAGTATCAAAGTACCTAACAGTCACCTACATTCCACCCAGTAACATAGCTTTAAGTTATTAATTAGTCATTTATAAAGGCATTTATCTGTCTCTTGGTGGTAGTTGCTACTTCAGCTTCCCTTATTTTCCTAACAGAAAAGGAAACACAACGCTGCATTCCAGGCGTTTCTATGGTGAGGCAAGAAACTGCAGCTGTAGACCTGAAGCAAAAGGGTGAGGTAATTTTAGGCCCCAGAGACTTGGTAAATACTAACTGTAAAAAAGAAAGTTAAAATAAAGTAACCAAAAATATACTCCATTATATTGATGAGTCAGTTTTACAATGGCCAAAAAATGTTATCTTGAGATTAGCTGTGTGTTGTAAATATTTTTATGGGGTTTCATGTATTTATATGACAGCAGCCATTTCAACCCCCTGCCCCCCATCCCTGCATCCCCTCAGGATTTGAATACTTGTTTTCAAGTTCAATTTGGCTTAGTCCTGACCTCTCTAGATTGAAGTTTCTGTCCAGAGCCAAAGAGTTAAGGCTAGGGCCAGCAGTGAAGGTGCAGCCTGCAGAAGGGAGAGCCTAACTAACCTGACTTTGGGAGCCCTGGCACCCCGAGAGTCCCTGGCCATGCTGGGCAGGAGAGGACCTGGTGCCCCTTTGGTCGGGGCAACCTCTCCCTGCCAGTTCACCCCATCGTTGAATAAGGTTGATCAAAACGGGAGAGATGAGGCTGCCTTGCCCCTTCTCTGCATCAAACCTTGCACTGCTGAGGGACAAGTGGACTCAGTCCCTCTGGATATGGCACTATGTGTTGCCTCCCACAGCAGTGTGAGATCCAGCCCACCCTCCATGTCAAAACATCTCCTAAGCATTCATGGAATTAGTAATTTACCATTAGCTGATGGTAAGATGAGATGATTTCAGTGGGGCAGCTAATGCCTAACACAGGGTAAGACCAAGTTGAAAGCCTTTGGCATTACACGGTAGAGGCTGCTGCTTGTAACTGTAGGCAATTTCCATAGTAGAATCAAGAAGCCAGAGCTAAGCATTACACTTCTCATGCATTGCTTGGGAAAAGACAGTTGTCTCTGAGTGGCAATAGGAGAAATGCTGTTGGTTTTCACATGAAGTGATCATTGCACAAAATACATAAAGTTGAGAAGAAGCACCATAGCCTAAGACTCTGCCTACCAGAAAAGAACCTTAAAAATTAAACTACTCAGTCACACTCCTTCTAGGTGGCCCTGTGAATCCTGAACTGACTTCTATAAGGGAATACTTCCTGTAGGAAGGGTGGCTGATCAACCCTGCTCGCAGGAGTCTGGTGGCTGAGTGTGAAATATGTCTTTGAATCTCTTTGGGCTTAAGCCCACATAAACTGGAATATGAACAGACATCTCAGTCTTAAATATAAATTCTTTGAAGCAACAAACTTCACTGGAGGAGGATAGTTTCTCCTAACATTTCTTTCTCCACTAGTCTTGAAGGATTTTTGATGACCAGGCATAATGATATTCCTCTCTTTTGTGTTTTCACTCTACTACTCAGTTCATTGTGTCGAGTTAACTTTAGGGATCAATGAGTGTTCAGCCTTGGAGCAGTGTACAGACAGACCACCCTTATCTGAGATGACATCATCTTTTGCAAGGAGTTTATTCAAATTTTCATCACTCTTCAGAACAAACTGAACAGTAGCAAAATTCTCCACAGTAAGACATATATTTTCTGACCAAAATCTACCATTTGATTTGGAACCTTAATATTATTTAGCAAATTAATTATTTATGTATATGTGCAATATTCAAACGTTTCTAAAGAGTGTCGGAGGGATGATGCTGAGAATCATAAGTCCAAAGAATGAGAAGTTAGTAAGTTTATGTATAGAAAATAGCTGAAGGAAAGATTCTTGGAAATGCAATGTTGGAGGGCAATATTCAGGGTGGAAAAAGTGAGTGTCATTAAAAAGTTTTGGCCTAAAATATATGATGAAAGAAATTGTTGAAGATTATATGAAGAGGAAGGAAATTATTTATGGAAATTAGACATTAATATTTGGAGTGTCCAAGGTGAAGAAAAGAATAGAAGTAATTCAATGTAAAAGATGGTATATCAGATGACTGTCTCAGGATATCTATCTTTCATGAACTGACTGGTTAGCTAAAAACTGACCTCCATTAATCTGCAAGTTGAATTTAAATATGAAGGGATTTTTTTGCATTTATTTCAGGAATGTGTAGAGGAATCTCACAAAAAGCATTTATAAGAAACCGAAAACTATTATATATGCATTAGGCATACCTGCTTTTATCCCGCTGCTGAAGTGTGACCAAAGAAAAAGTAGATTATTACTTCATTTCATCCTTTAAGAGACTACAAAAGAATCTACAAGCGAGTTTTGTAAAATTTTTAAGGTAAGAAATTGACTCCCAAAACAGTATAACTGTCCTACAAGAATAAACATATTGAAACAGAGATAATCAAAGTTAGAATTCATATAGAAATATAGGATTTTACAGTAGGAAATAAGGACTTTGTGCAAAGCTATTGAGGATATATTTTGGAATGCTCTTGCTTGGCTCTTTAGGGAAATATATTGCTTTAGTCAAACGCAGCTGAAGGGGCATTAGGTGGGTAATATAAATCACTTGAAAAACAGGAAATGGGTAAACTCAACTCTGAATTATGTCGTCTCATATACACTAAGGTTTAGTTTCATGTCCTCTAATTTTAGCTGTCTAGAAGTTAACTGTCTGGTTGAAGGTAGTCATCAAATCCTCCTCAGTCATTAGCGGAAAAAGATAGCTATTTCCAGAAGAAGATTTTCCTCTCTGATATTAAATGCCTATTTTATGCCCATGGATTTTCTTGTCTTTCTTCATTTACTGCTGTGGGAGACTAGATAATTAATTTTGGCTGAGACTAAAATACCAAAACGAAGCATGGTGAGATGAGACTGACTGCAATTAAGAGAGTAGAAGTTACAGAAATATACTCCAAGTCATTAAAATGATGGCGGTATCTTGACTTAATTTTTCATAGTTAGGTTCTTAGTTGTCTAAATATAATTTTGAAGATGGGCTATAAAACACAGCAGTACTTCAGACAATGTTGGTGTCATGAGTCAAATGGTGTCATGAGTCAAATGGTGTCATCAGTCAAATGGGCTGAGATACCATCATATACACTTTCATTGTATCTTCTGATTCAGAAACATAGTAAAATCACAACAGCTACATTAGTCTCATCATCCCTTATAGCTTTAATTAATTAATTAATCACTAGGATAGACATTATCACTGAGGAACATGATGAACCTATGCCCAGTAAAGCCAATGTCAAGACTCCTTTCACTAATTTCAGTGGAAGCTGATGAACAGCTGTAATAGTTTGTAGTCTGCAGTCTTACTTCAGTTCTTCCCCTCTCCCCAACACAATCATAATGAAAAGCAAACTTTCATTTTAGGATGAATTCTTTGTTATCCTTTCTTGGCTTATCTACTTGTCTAGGACTTTCAGTTTTAGGTATCATGGCATTTCTTCCTCCCCCAGTGCCATAGTGACACAGACGCCAAGTTGATAAAATGCACAGATCTCCCATTTCCTGTGCTCAGCTCTGAGAAAAGAATGATGAAAACCCTTCTACCCCTCTGTCTTTGAAGTCAGGAAAGCAAAGCGATGGCAAATAAATACAGCAGAGAAATGCTACCAATGAATATATCAATAAAAGTTCCACTGGTAGGGGGTGGGGACAGTGAATTAACATGCCATTTGCTGATTAATTGGGCATTTAGATGTTTTATATGAGTTGTAGCTTGAAAACTGAATCCTGGCAGAAAGTTAAAAAATATCAAGTCAGGAAGACTATCTAGGATGGCAAAGAAGCTTTTTGATGTCAATTGCTTAAAATGTTCTTGATAAACAGCTCACCAACAGAAGGCTCAGTCCAACACTTTTAGCATGAGACAGTATTTATTATTGACTTCAGTGATATCATTATTTCATCCATTGTCTTCACATCAACAAGACACTTCAAATTCATAAGCTCAAGTTCTTTGCTAGATTAGAGCCTTTAAAAAAATATTATTTTGTGAAAATGATACAGTCTGTGAAATAATAATCTCAGTGGCTGAAAAGTAATTACCTGTCCCCCTAAGTTGGGTTACAAAGATCTCATCTTGAATAGGGAGAGGTTTGACATCCCTATCTAGAATTCATTCCGCAGTTTGTGACGGTCACAGTATTACTTCTTTTAGCACACAAAAATTGTTTGCTTTATTTGTAAAGGCAGCCAGCAGGTCTATTTGTATTTCAAATATTCTTCTCTTGACAGAGGAGTCTCTATTTTACTGTCTTAGGGTAAGCAGTCAGATGGGATGGAGTTCTTAAAACAAAGACTTTACAAGTAAGTAGTCCTTTGACTTTGATGGGAGAAAACAGGAATTTTAGTTTTCTTCCAGCTACTGCAATGGACCCTGAAAGAGGAGTGTTCAGGCTTCCGCAATCTGCTAATTCAAAACCACCATGTCTCTGTATTGGTGCAAATTGAACTATTGTATATTGTAGTCACTCAGCCTCTTTGCTGTCCTTGCCGCCAGCAAATATAAAAGACCTTTATCCTTTTCTCAGGAAGATAACAAAACAGAAACATACCCATAAGGAGATAGGATCACTTTCACTAACAGAGCACTATAGATAAGGAACTTGAAATATATCCTACACCAAGGCAATATTTCTGCAGGGCTTTAACGAATGACTGGCCTGAAACTCTCCTGTGTAACAAAGATTTCAACACATAGAGGTATCTTAATGAAACATTAAACATGGTTTTGGTGGAAAGTAGAGCGTTATGGGGTACATGGGTGAATGAGAGATAAAATCTAAAGAAAACCTATTTGCTAAAATAGTACAGTCATCAGTATATAAAAATGTGCACACTGAATATCATATTTATGCTGGGAAAAAAGCTTATCATAAATCTACTAACAAAGGCCAGATTGCAGATTTGCAAACATGAACTCAAAAGCAACCCTGAACCTACAGAAAACTGCATTACCATTCAAATCTGTCAAAGAAAAAGTTCTATAAATAATGAAGCACACATATACCTGGGATCTTCTGGGACTTCATGAAACAGTAAATCAGTTCACTGCCAAATTTGCTTTCCAGCAATGCCAGAGTTGCATTAAAACTATGTGGTTTGCTGCTCAGGGTAATTATTTGCCTTTGAAGTTGTGGTTTATATTGGAAAGCAGATGAATGCCAAGCAATCTGACTATGCAGGATTTTTAATTGTCAGTATACATATTACTCACTTGTAAAACAAAAAGATAAAAGTAAGCATGTACTGAAAAACATGATTAACAGTCTTTTCCACTTCCTTATAATCATTGATTATTACAAATTCCATCACTTTTCCATCCAAATGATTTGAATGCAATAAAAAGGTTATTAATTAAAAAACCGAAGAAGTTACTTCCAGGACTCAGAGATTGGCTGGTGGAATGATGCAGCTGCTGAACTTAGGAAATTAATACAGAAATGGTAAAAATGGGTTGTGACAAGCAATCAGAAGTCTATGGACATTTCAAATGATGCTACAGAAGAAACATTGTAGGGAACAGTATGGAGCTAACCTGACACTCCTGAGCCAATTTTGTCAACATGGAAGTAAAATGAACAAGAGAGGAAAAAAGAAATCACTGATTCAGTGTGAGGAATGGATGTCTGTGCAGTCAAAACTGCTGTGGGTGAAGCCATTAAGTATGTGCATACTAAAATGAGTAGCACCAGGATGTAACTCTTTATATCCTTTATCTTCTGTTATAGCCCCTGCTTTGAAATATTTATATTCTCCAATGCAATGGCTCTTTTATGCTGTTAAATAATCCCAAGGAACTGCTTTCAAATTTAAAAAAAAAAAAAAAATCTATCTTTTAATAAAATAGAACCGTTATTACAGAATTTGTCAACTTTTCCACAGATGTTGAGTAGCCCTTGCTAATAAGCTTTTTATATAGTATATTTCCCATGTGTTAACCTCTTTTCCCCATTTTCTGTGTACGTAATGAGTGAGTGTGTGTGCATATGCACACAAATGCGGCACACTGAATGCAGTTACATTTTCCATTTAGATTCTTCTTGCCCTTTTGGTAGTGAGGCTGGGAAATATTATATTACACAGAAAATTTTACTCCTAATAAAACTAACTCCTTCTATGACTGCCTTCTGTGCACGTTTTGGACCACCATGTGTTTTAATGAATTTCCACTCTTTCTTGTAATGGAACACTGTGAGGCAGCATGTAATGGTACCAAGGCTGAGCAAGCCCCTGTTCCTCCCCAGGACTACAGAGGACTGCATTATGTTATGTCGTGCTTCTGATAAGGTCCTAGTCAGAAGAATACCATGTTACAGAAACACTTCAGAAATTTCTGCTCCTCCATCTGCTTCGGCCAGGAGTGTTCACTGAACCTCAGCTACACCACTTTACAACTGCCTCACTGTTTCCTTTTCTCATTTATATTCCTTCCCATCTGTCCCTTAAAATATTCACACACTTTCTCCTGATTAATAGGTGGTGTTCATAGTATATATTTTCTCACTGTCTTCATTGTAATTTTCAATGGGATGTGTCCTATTCTGCATCTTTCCTTCAATGATCCAACAAACTTCCAAACTTGCATATTCAATTCTTCTCACCTTGGGTGACCTTCAAGTGGTACAGTGAGTAAAAAATAATATGAAAGGGAAGACATAACGGGCAGGAGCAGAGTAGCTAGGTGGGTTCCAGTTCTTAGAAAACTCTCATTTATGTGCCTTTGAATCCAGGACCTGTCCTCATTTTTTCCCTTCACACCAGCCCATCCCACACTTGCCCTGACAGCTTAGCAAAGGAGCATTTGAAAAACTTCAGTCGGTTGATTCAGTTTGAGCATTCTGGATCCTACAAAAGGAAGATGACAGCCCTGAAGAAAAGTGTTGGAAAGTCTGCTAGGTATCTTCAAATGACTATATTACTGTTATATGGAAATAAGAAGGAAAAAAGAATATATTTTATAAGATGCAAAGTGTAAACATTGTTTTTTTATTCTGAAACAAATACCTGAAAAGCCAAACTTGAGCCACACCTGTTCATAAGCTCTGAGGAAACACTCATTTTCATTCACTTAAAAAATTGTTAGGCTGTCAGCCATAATCTGGGATCCAAACTTCAAGTAAGACTCCTGTCTTGATGTTTTTCCCTCTCCTACATAGGACATCAGTCTGAGGGCAAGCTGGTCTTTTATTCACATTGTCTTGCAAGGTTCCTCCCTGAGTTTGATCTGAAGTCCTACCCTGCAGGTGCGCTCTGTGAATTACTAATATAGTACCTCAGAAATCAGCCTGCAACAAATTCTCCCCCCTCTCAGGACTGTTACCTGATGTCATCTAACATTTTCATAACTTTTAAAGACACTTTTGAAATGCTGATGTTCTTCAGATATTTTATGAGGGTTTATCTCTAAAACATGTATTTAAAGGTGAGTGCAAAGCATACAGTATTACTTTCTAACCAAGCTAAGTACAAACAGTTATCCTATTACAAGATTCCCCCTGCAGGCTGGCAAGGAAAGTTTTAGATCTTTAGCTCCACTAGCATTTTCTCTTGCAGGTAAGCCAGTTTAAGAGGTTTCCTCCCTGATCCTTTCTCACACCCTCCTCCCATCCCCTTGGTTTACTGCCCATTTGACTCTCTGCTAATTCATTCATTGGCTTGTGCACTGTAACTGCACTGTAAGGTGGATCAGGGAAATGACCTGGGTTTAAAAAAGCAGGAGTGTAAGGTAATCTGGTTTACCATGTACATCTAAAACCATGTGCATAGGTGTGCAGGAGTAGCAAACTGTCAAAAGGAGATGGAGTAAATGGCCAAGAGAAGCTGAAAAATAGAAAGTTCTTTATATGGTCTTGCCGTGGAAAGGAGCTATGTCTGTATTTAGTATATAACCCCTTATAACATTTCAATGAACATGGAAAGCTGTGCTAGATCATTCAGAGCATGCAGAAGCAAGAGTGTCAAAAAAACAGTTGATAAAGGGCCAACTCCGTAATAGCAACAATAACAAAGAATTGGCCACTTAGGTGAAATGATAATGGGACTATATGTTCTTAAAGCTCAACAGACACTAACTGAATCTTCACAAAGCTCTCCTGAAATAAATACAAAGTAATAACTATATAGTTTCCAGCTTTGGTAACTGAAGTAATAAGCTCAGGTGACATGACTGAAGCTATAAAATGACTGAAACCTTTGTATGACTGTATTCTTGTGTGTCGAACAATAAACTAGCAAATGGCTTCAGCAAAGATATGGAAGGGATATGTCTAGCTCAGGAGATGCTGCATGAAAACACTACTTTAAAAGTATCTGTAATGTCTTAAAATGTATTCAGTTTTAAATTAGATTATTTTAAAAGTAAACACCCTTAAAATACCTTATTTTTTCCTATTAGAAGGGTCCAGGTATTCCCAGATGTCATGATCTGAATGACACATTTTGATGCACCAGTCATAGGCTTACTCACCAGCTCATGATAGATGTAGTCTATTGAGTTATTTTTTAAAGAATGGATTTTGCAAGGGAGTATTCAATAAATTAATAAGTAGATTTCTACTTGTGTGGAGGTGAAGATCCATTCTAGGACCTTGACATATCCCAGATCACTGCTTCTGATGGAGTGACTAGTTGAAAGACCTAAAGCAACTCCTGGTGGCCAGTATTCAACATTGCCCAATTTGAACACAATCATGTTCAAAACTATATGATATTTAAAATTGTGGTGTTTCCTCAACAGTAACATTCCTAGCAGCACTGCTTATATCAGTTTAATAGTAGTGTGAGACTCCTCAGGAAAGAGGCCAAAAAGTAAGGGTATATTTTACTAGCAGAAACTTCAGCCAGTCAAATGGTTAACCCTCTCTTTCATAAAGGCTGCCTGCAAGGCCATCTTTAATTAAAGGAGAGTAGCTTGTTAACAATAAAAGCTGGAATTTGCCTTGGAAAGGGACAGAAGGTCAAGTGATGGCTTGGCAAGTTGATATAACCACATCACTAGCTGTGAGCTACAATCAGATCTAAACAGAGCTGGCAGCTTTTGTTCCTGCTGGAAAAAAATGATCCCCCATTATGAAAAATGCCATTACAATTGGCAAATGGTTCCTGGTTCCACCCGGGAGGTGCTTAAATTTGGAATTTCACACTCCCTGGACTGTCGTCCAAAACTTTGATGACTGCTAAGGCTACTTAATTAAAAAGTAATAAGAATACGCCAAGAATTTTATGTCAGGAAATAAGTTTGGAGGCCCACTGTATGATAAGGAAATGACTTAAAGTGTTACAATCCAGAAATTCATGAAAGGAAGCTGTAAGATTGCAACAGGAACAACTAAAAATAAAACAGATGATACATTTCTGATTACTATAAAAAAGCCAATACTTACTAATGGCTACCACACTGACTTTTAAATTACCCAGCCTTTCAAGCGTATTATCTTCAAGCATTGGTCTTCTAGACTGTCTTAAATATTTAATGCCTTGGCACTATGGTTTTTGATATTAAAAACTAACTTAAAAAAAAATTTAAATACACACATATTCAGATATATGAAAGGGAGTACAGAGACATGTACTTATTTGCATGTACAGAGACATGTACTTATAAAGTATGCATATCTCCCAGGCACAGATTTCTTATGCATAGATGTGCATACACATAATGAAAAGAGCAGGAGATTACCAATGAGAAAATAGTATAACAAATACATATCCTAATACATGGAAGATAAATATTATTAATCTGAGGGATAGAGTCTGGAACGGCTTCGTAGGTAATAAAATCAGGACTGACTCACCCTTAGCAAGTACCAACAAGGTCTTTAAACCATAACACATTGTCAAATACTCACTACATGTCACTTGCACTAGAGAAAATATACTTTGCAAATATGTAAGCATCTCTAAAAATGTATTTGGGGCTATTTTTCTATTGAAATGTGTCTTAATTACTGTAAGTCATTATAAAGAATTCATACGATGTCATACAAATTTATAAAGGTCTTCATAAGGTTTTAAAATGTATTTTTTTAATTCCAGAACTGAACTGTGTACTACTTTTTACGGGGAATAAGAATTTTCCCCTCACACCAATTTAAAGGACTTATTTCTATTCCTACAAGGCAACAAAACATTGCACTTCAAAAGGGTATCTTTCTATATATATTGAACTTAATTATGCATGGTCTATTTCTAGGGCAAGCAGTGAATTGAGTACCCTGAATAATTCTGAGTGACAGCATTAGTGTATTAATGTCTTTCATAGATTTGTCTATGTTCACAAAATGTCTGAGACTGGAGATCTGTCCACTAGAAGTCAGCCACTAATATTGCTGCTAGTGTACAACAAAATCAGTTTTAAATCAATTTCTAGTAACTCTGGTAAATGACACTGGACCACCCTTATTTTTGAGATAAGGTAGCCACTGAATGTGTCTAGAAAACATGTCACTTGTGAAATGCCTGAGATCAGCTGATATAAAGAAATTCTGGAGCAGGTTGCAGTAATGTTGGAAATATTGTCAAAACAAGTCTGTAACCATAATTGCGTGTTTGCTCTATAATGATGGACTGCTCAGTTTAAGGAATGTCATTGCAAGTGGGAACATTATAGAGATGGCCAGGTTCAACAGCCATGATCATGTAAGCATGAGCCCTTCTTGTTTTATTTATGAGCTGAAAATTCATCCTAAGGTTTTCCATTGTCAAGTGGCTACCACAAATGTTACAACATGTTCGCCAACATGGTCTTGAAGATATACCTCTGATGTGTTATTGTTGCCAGAAGGATGCCACAAAATCTTCAGCTCTTCTTAAATAAGGATTCCAGCGCTTCTGGCTTACATTCATAAACAACAATGACTCAAGCTGAGCCCAGGTTCTTATTGCAGCCTGCTATTACAAAACTGTGTGTTAGCAGTCATATTCTTGGATATTCCCGCAATCATCTGTCAATCAAAAGCTTATTATGGAAGAAGTGATGATGCAAACACAAAAAATATTCACTTAGAAAAAGCCAACTTCTGGCTAGCCTGGGAATGAAAGGCTACATTTGGTTTCCGAAGAGCTTCTGAATTTGGCCTTCCTTTTCTTGCACTTGTTTTAAATGAATGTTCCCATTACTGCTTCCACTACAGACAGCTGCGGTGTATTTGTCAGGAGGAGGAGTATGAGGTGTTGCAGTTTTATCTCTTAAGCCTTGGTGAATTAAAGTTGGTATCACCTCTGCCTGGAGAGATAAGATTAAGAGCCTGTCTTGTCTTGGAGAAAGTTTTGAAAGGCTCAAAGAGAAGTAATGAACACAGGTTCCTCCTCTCTCTGCAGCTATCTCTCTGAGAAGTCTGTTTGCCCTCACTAAATATTTCCCCAGCGTGCCAAGAAGTATTCTTACAAAGTCAAATACCATATCCCCTAATGTGGTCTATAGCTTAATCCTTAACCTACTCTACCCCAAGGCAATTCTGCACTTCCCAGACCTGTACCTATGCAGGTGGGCTACAAGTGCCAGTTCAGATGTTAACTGGACAGAAATTTAGCTGGTCAGACTTTCTGGGTAAAACCAGAAAATCAGCCCAAGCTGCAGATTTTAGTCTCTCCTCAGGCCTGGCAGATCAAAATTTAGTTCCTTGTTTCTTTCCAGTGCTAGTCTCAAAACTGATCTGGCAGCTTCCTGTGAAGCAAGATACCTCACTGATACATGTGCAAGCCCAAACTGAGCCTTCTCATCAGCTCAGTACATTTCTGCCAACTTTAGTTGTGAACATAATGTATGTAAGGTCAAGAGTAGTCGGCACAACTATAATTTAATTCCAAACCCTAGGCCTAAATTACCCAGCAAAATCTGAGTTTAGTGACCATACTGGCAGGCATTATACAGCTGTTTGAGTTAGGTTTGAAGCTGTCACTATATTTTAGGTTAACGCCAATACTAGGACTAAGCAGGTGGGGTTATGGACTCAGTGAGTTTGTGGAGGAGTCATACTGCTGCGTTTAGCAACTGTTGGAAGAGAAACAGGTGTTAAGTTACCACTGGAGATGGCAGGGGAGATGGGGCTAGGGAGAGAGATTATTAATTTTTGGTCTAGTCTTGTCAGAAGTCACTTGGTTAGTCTTGCCTACAGCCTTGAGCTAAGGGGTGTGGCCACAGTCAAGACCAAGGTTAAAGTTCCAGGTCAAGTAAAGAGACGCCAATGGCAAAGGGCTGATAATGTTGCTGGCAGGGAGAAGCTGCTTCAGTTTGGGTCTGGAGCTGGGAAGCAACAATATGCTGGACTAAGGTGAAGGCCTAGGACCTATGATAAACTGTGTTGTTACAGGTCCTTGACCTTGAAAGAATTAATTGGTTTTGAGTTTGGTTCAGGTTTGGTTCTTAAGCTAGATTTGTGAGATCCACCTTTCCAGTTTAATGCACAGAGGTGTGCAAAATGGCCAAGATTAAGTTTGGAGTAAGGATCAGGTTTTCATTGGCAATGTCCAATGGCTAAGGCTGGATCTGGGACATGATGACAGACTGGATTTCTGCTTGATGACATTTGGACCCTGTCTAGGTTTAGAACTGACACTGGCTGAGGCTACTTTGCTGAGGATAAGGCTAAGGTTAGGGTTAAGTTTCAGGCAAATGGGAAGAGGTTGCAGTGATACAGTATCAGCATAAGATTTAGGATTTAACAAAGCATCAGCTTAACTCTTCTTCACTATGTTCAATAAGAACAAAGTTAGTTCATTACTGAGCACTTTTGTAAATCCCATCCTTAACATATTCTGACAAGATGTTTCACATACAGTCAGCAATTTTCCTGTGTCATTATAGATACCGTCATTTCTTAGATTAGATTCTCAAGGCTGAATACCATGAAAATTACACCACAATTTGGAGATTTCAATAAGAAAGGAGCTGTATAAGGACCTTGTATCTTTCTATTCAATTTTATCTTTAACTTTCTACTTTGTCACTGAATCTTTCATTTGTATCTCTCTCTACATAGAAGCATGTAGCTGTCTCAAATTTGTTTATGCTTTCCAACATATTCCCTAAGTTCACTGTTCTTTGAATGAAATATTTCTGCTCCAAGCCTTCCTTGACTCCAAACTTATATTAAGCTTCTGCCCCTAGTTTTTGAACTGTTCTTTAAAAATGGTAGCATTCTGCTTCTCCATGCCAGTTTCAGTCAATTATTCTCGTGTATATGCATGGTGAGCTTGTGATCTATATTAAAATATTTTTATTGTTTCTTCAATATGCACTGAAATACTAATTTTAACAGTTCTGGAGCATGTCTGTACGATATGGTTGCTTTTACTTTATTCTTACATACACAAATCCCATTGAACTCTCAGTGAAAATCAAAGTTAACTCTTAAATTTTCTTGTATATAAATTTTGAGATCTCCAAGCATATCTGGTATGCTTTAGAGCAACAGAAGTAACAAAGTTTCTTGTACATGTTGTACATAGTGTTAAGCATGTCTTACATGCTATGCTTAATGAAGCAGCTTTCCAGAAAGAAAAAAACAATTAATGAGTGGAAAAAGCACATTAAAATTCCATGGAAGAAAAGGTGCTGTAGGCTTAAAAGATACTAGCATGATTGCTTTTTTATTATAAACAACAGCCATCTATAAAGTTATATGAGGAATTCTCTGTCTCTCCATTCTGGTCTGAACACGCAAGCTCATTCTTCGGACCACACTGTCTTTAACTGATGAAACAGTGTTGAGTTTCTCCTTTATCCAAAAATATTAATCAGGACACTGATAAACCTTCTCAAGTTCTTGTGTACATTCCCCACCTTTGACTACCTTCAATCCAAAACTTTGTCCATATAACCATTAGTCTTATCAGCATTATAGTGTTTACCTTACCGCCTCTCTTATCCAAGTTTGCTATAATTGAACTTGTTAAAAACATGCATAGTTGGGAGGAATTGCATTAAGTGAAATGGAAGACAGCAGGGTTGGTTCTAAAGCTATAAGTACCTTGGGGAGAGGACTTTTTAAAAATCTTGTTGGTGTTTCTGAATTACGTATAAAACACCACTGCCACGTGTCACTGAAATTACTTATGCCATATGGCATGCTGCCTTTTCATACAATGTATAACAAGTGTTAGAGAAATGAAGGTATGTATAAATCTTTACAGAAATGTCTAGTGTCAACCTCCCCTCCATTGAATTCAATGGGAGTTTTGTCTTTACGGACAGATCTGAGAGCTTTGGGGAAACGCTTCACTCCACAAACTCTAAGAATGATTTAGCTCAGTTTTGACTAGAAATATATTCAGAATTAATTTTCTCCATTGCACTTCTTAAACTTTAAGGACCTTTTTTTTTTTGGTAAAACCAGGATGAGTTCTGACAAATTATCATTTCCTGTCTGGGAGAAAACAATCAAACCACTGTAGAGTTGAGCTGGGAACCCAGAGTCTGGCACAGACAAAATGCTATTGCTGCTGATGTTCACTTTGAAGTTTTTGTTACTAATATTGGCAGCAGTGTTTGTAGGTCCTTTATATCAGGAACTCAAACCAGAATCTAACAGGTTCATTAGAGCTCACTTCGTGCTTAAAATTAAGGCAAAGGAGCTGTAAATGTGCACTACCTGTGGTCAATAAGAAGGCACTTTGACTGTGTAAAACTGAGTCCCTTGACAGACAAATTCCAGTTGTGGAGAGGATGCCTGTTTCTAAGGATGATTCATGGAATACCCAATTTCTTGTGAGTGTTTCATCCTCCTATACTCCAGAGAAATCTTTGCAAAGTGCTCTTTACCTGGTTCTCTGCTTAAAAAATCATTTGGATAGCAATACTATAAACAAACGTGAGACAGAATTAATACATCAAAATAGTTTGGTTTCAGGGCAAAACCATTTGGGGAACCAGGATCACATAGGCAGCTGGCATTCCTTTTCACTTTATAAGGCAATGTGTTCTCTTTAATGATACTGCTTAGTTAGTTCCTCAAGAATCATGTGGTGGGACACAAGGGTGACATTTGTGATATTTAGTGTTGTGGAATGGAACCAAAAATATTCACAAATTGTAGTTAGATCCTGTCAGTAGTTGTCCCTAAACATCCTTTTCTGGGACTATAGCTGGAGAACTGGCACCAAGTCAAGAGCACAGACTGCGAGTTTGTACTATGTAGCTAAAAATGAGCCTCCAAACTGAGCACTGAAACTCTGGTTCTTGTGAATGCTTGGTTCTCATAACATTTGGCCATAAAACCTTATTTCTCAGCAAGAAAAAAACAAAACAAAACACCCTACAGTTTGGAACTTTCCTGGCTTTTTATGAAACTGCAATAGGCTTATTTGCTTCTCATTATATACCTGATATGTTTTTACTAATGACATGTATTTTGCACCAATAGTTAAGAAAAATAATTTAATGGCTTAGTGGGAATAAAATGGTAATAAAGGAAAAGAAAATGGAGAAACTCCTTACTGGTGGAACACCCGACTATTATTAATTGTGAACCATGTGATCTGGCAACTTTTTGATTTACCAGCACCGTCCACTCCCTTGTAAATTCTAGCTGGCTTTCCCATGCATTATTATGTGGATTCCTTGCAACCACTTCCCTTTCTGATTTTCCAGAGACAGAGTATAAAGTTTCCCCAAATGCCAATAAAACGTGAAATCCTATCCCACTCTTTAGGTTTGCTTTGTGTAGTCATCTTCTAAAATAAGAACCAGCAAAAGTTTTAAACATTGCTCTCTTCTATTTTTACCTTCATTCAATAGTTACTATTCTTCATAAACATCACAGTTTTTGTTTCAACATCTGTATGGTTTAGGTTTTTTAAACTGTTGGCTCTAATACTGAGAAAAATTGTAAGTATTTCCTTGCCTCTTCTAAAAAAAAAAAAAAAAACTTACATGAATGAGTATGTTCCACTTCCTCATCTTGATTTTGCTTACAGTTATACTGTGCCATATAACACAGATGTCTATAGGTGAATGAAGTTTGAGTAAAACACGTTAAGTAAACCACATTTAGCATGTCATTTTATAGGTAAAAATAACCCTAAAGCAATGTACAAATATTTAGCCTTAGAAGTTCTTTGTTTTTCTGCTTGCAATGTCCTCTGCTTTTCAAATGCATAGTAATAATGCAGACACTGTTGTTGACTGAAGCAATGAAAACATGGGTTATTTTCTGATCCATTTGGTTGACAAGTAGCTGTGGGGGAGGAGAGAAAGGCTGAGTGTGGGTGGGTGGTTTGCAGCAGACTTCATCGTCTATAATTTATTCTTTGGGAGGAAAGGCTTTTGCAGGACACTGGCATGTAAGAGCCTGAACACACTTACACAGCATTACATCATTCCCATTAAATTATTCCATTTTCTTGGAAGGCTAGTCAGGTTAGCACTCGAACTCATGGAACTGGAAGAATAAAAACATTCATGAATCTCTAGAAGCTGCGGCAGCAGCAAAAGGTCATGTCTCATGAGGGCTGGCAGAGGGAAACCAGTGAGACTGCAGCAGAGATAAGTTTAGCTCTAATTAACAGATGTTAAGGTAAGAAATGAAAAACACCTCATCAGCCTTTATGGGCCAGTGGTTCCATACCTACCTAGAGCAAGATTCCTCCTGCCTCTCTGAGAGGCGGCCAGGACTAGTTACTTGAGCTTGGGATTGCACCAAACGCTGCCCTGTTCTAAAAGGGGTATGCCTATGTCCTCAGAGGTGGTGCAACCAAGCTATCATAGTCTCTTAGGACAGGTAGATAGGTAGGCAATCAGTAAACTAAATTTAAAAAGAGGGATATGCTCCAGATTTTTATGTATCTTTATACATTGAAATAGATGTATACATATATGTGTTTTGCAAAACATGAAATTATTTCTTAGATATCCTTGTCTGAAAAATGTCAGAGGCTACATTGCAGCCGCATTGAAGATTTACACATCACTGAAGTAGTCTGCTAACTCTCCCAGTACCTCCTGAACCTCTAAACTCAGTCAAGTAGTAACTCTTGCAATTGCTACCATCCTCATGGTAAGCAACACAAATTCCCACTTCCTTCCATTGCTCTTGCTGTCTACTACTCTTGTTGCAGGCACTTAGCCATTGTGCATTAATTCTCTTTCTGTAAAACTGCAACAACTACCAATTGGCAGCTTTTGGGGCCAGAAGTTGTCAGCTGGTCGGTCTGTTTGTCTGGTTACGTGACAGAGGTAACAGTTTCAGCTGCTTTGGTGTTTGCTCCTCAACCCCTGATCAGAGGTGGATTCTTGTCTTCTAATTTTGTCCCTTAAAATTCTGGCAGCTAGTCTAAATTAGTCATCTAAGCTTCTCTGATAGTTGGTAGAGAGTAATAAGCACTTCCTGAGAACAATTTGTCCCATTTTAAAAAAGGTGTTTGGAGACAGGTGGGATAAACCCCCATTCATATGTGTCTACTTACTCTCATGGACCATCTGATTTGACAGCTAAGTTTTAGGAGGCTAAAAAGAGTTGTGATCAGTTCCAAGCTGGTCCAACAACAAGGGCATGATGGGAGGTAAAAAATAAAACATTGGCACATGCCATGGGGGAAGCGTTTTTGGGAATGTGCCAGCGGGACAATTTAACATAACCCAGTGTACGGGAAGGAACAGTCAAACTGAGGGGAGTTAGCTGGTGTGCAGCCAGCTCTGCTCCTGCATTACACAGGGGAGATCATAAATATCTGTGATCATCCCTCAGGTCTCTGGAAACTCTAGAAAATTAGGATTAAGATAGTCAGAGAAGTTAGCCTGATGATTTCAGAGGGGTTTGGACAGCTTGGAAAGCTATTTTTCAGCTAGAGCAGCCACTTCAAATTTGGCTGGCCTGCAAAGCATCTATGTTCACTGCTTTCTAGATGGGAGGACCAGGAAAGAGGGACTTACTGCTGGCTGGGCCGGCATTTTCAGTGTGATCTGGGCATGGGGAAATCTGGAAGGCAGGCTTTCTTTGTTGTCTGTCTGGCTGGTAGCTTCACACTTTGCTCTGGGCCTGGAAATAGAGAAGTCAGTGACAAGTTCAGCGTGGCTCTTGGGGACATTACAAAACCCCTGTTCATTGGTAGTTGCAGTTAAGAAATACCCAGTGAGTCATGGCTACACCACGTTAATGGGCAGAATCCGACTCTGGGCAAGTGCCTTCTGCTTTTTTATTCCTTTCAGTTTAGTTTGGTTTCTTCTGCCCTTTTCCATCACCTTGTATGCAGAGCTGCATAAGTGCCTGCCTGTCTTTGCAAAGATTTTATTGGGTTCTACAGTATGGGCCTTGGAGTTTAAGTAGTCTCAAAATCAGAAAAGAAAGCTTAGAACAAGCTGTTTCGCCTGCTATGGTGGAACAAGCAGACCTCTTCACACTTCAGTTCAACATATCTTTGCCTAGCCTTACACTAATGATGGCCCTTTTTTGAACAGTGGACCACAAAGTAACAGAATAAGAAATGAACAATTTCTGACATAAGTGATATTATGTTCACTGCATACATTTGTGTGGAACTAAAATTTCAGTGTAGCTCTCTACAAATTTAATTTTGGTTATAGTTTACTATGCTAAAAATTAGTCTCACTTAAGATTGGATTAAAAAAACCCCTTTCTTTTTATTATAGTCATAGATGGCTTTATTTTAATATGCAAGCATCTTTAATTCCCTAGAGGAATATTTGTAGTTAGAAATGAGATAGACTTTAGTAAAACTATAAATACCAAGTGAATATCAGAGGCTGAGTTATCTTCTGGTACCAGGAAAGACCCTTACATGCATGCAAGCAGTTGTAGGACACTTGGACAACATGAAAATCAAACCTACAGTAAGCCCTTTATTGGGGTTGGTCATAAGCAAATAATCCCTCTACAGACTGAACAACAGCTTGGCTGATTTGAGTAAAAAATATTGCCTCTCTTCCTAAAAAGGAATCCATGCTGCATGAAGATGAAATGAAGAATGTTTAATGATCGTGTTAACACTTCAGTCAGGATTTCCTAAACAAGTGGCAATAAAAAGAAATCACACATAACTTCCTCACTATTTAAATTTATATCATTTTGTTAACTCTTAATTGAATTACTTAAACATGCTTTCTTTTTACATACTCTCCTAAGCATCCGCAATGTGCTCCTGTCAGAAACAGGGTACCTGGCTAGACATACCTTGGGGTTAATACAGAAGTCCTATGCCCTAATAGTAAGAGAATACAATGAATCTGAGGTTTTCAAGCAGTGACATAGTGCATCAGCCCATCTTACACCAATGAAGAATTGTTCTGTGGAATTTATTTCCTATGTAGTTTTAAATTCCCAGACAGATTGTTCCTTGAGCTGATTTTTCTCTGAAAACATCTCATTGGCAGGAATTTGTTCCTGATACTCAGCATAAATTCATACCTTAGTCCTACCTAATCAGTGCTTATTGTGTCTATGTGCATTGCAAATGGGACATTTTCCTTCCTCATTCTTTTCATCTTCAGTTATTCTTAAGCTCTTCTTGTAAGTGCAGTTCTGTTAAACTACATGCATTTAGTTGTTAATTTTTTCTTAGATTAAGTCTTCATTTATTGAACACTTGTGTCGCTATTCTCTGATCAGTCAGTTTTTTGCACTAAAACCTAGTGAAATTTGCAGGAATAATGTAAAAGTTGTGTTGAGTAAGCTTTTTTTTTTTTCCAATTTTACTAGCTAGAGAGAAATGGTATAAAAAATACAGATATTTTACTTTCAAAGGCAAGGAACAAAACTTTCAGGCAGAGAGGAGATGAAGACAAATGAAGGCAAACAAAGCAATAGTCTGAATCCTGTTTCTTTCTCTTCCCTTCATTGCTTCAGAATTGCAATTTATCCAGAGTTTCCATCTTTTCTCCTAATAAAAACATGACATATAGAATCTAAAGTTTTCCCTAAACACAGGTAAATACACAGAGGAACTGGGACATTAAAAGAGCTTAATTTAATTTATTTTTTCTTAGACATTTTCAACACTGATTTAAATTAAGCTCTTCCTGAGTAACCCTACCCAAAAGTTTTGCCTGCACTCGATGTGAAGAGAGTTAATGAGCACTTTTGGAAAAAAACCTCATGATGACCACCAAAATAACCCAGGGAAAATTCAATCTAACAAAGCATCTACTGCAAACTGAGGTTGCTTATCTAAATGTTAGTAAACTGTTAAAAAAGAACAAAGAACCTTGTGAAGCAAGCTTTAAATTAGGGCCACACAACTTTGTATAGCAAGTTCACTGCTAATTGAAAATTAGGCAGTGTTGTGGTTAGTTTAATGACAAGGCTAGAAACACCGGGCTTATGGCAACGAGACCCAAATCCAAAGACATACAAGCTTTGCTTGATTATAGTGATTACATCATGGTCATTAGAATTTAAACCAACTAACCCAAACACAGACATCATATCTTCA